>NC_059329.1:78904154-79229154 GCF_018350155.1 Leopardus geoffroyi
ACCAATCTTCATTCTCTGCGTACCCTTCATGACTAAAATGTACTTATTGAACACTATTATTATATTTTATGAATGTATGTTATTCCCTATCTAAAGGATCCTCTCTAAAGGATACCATTTTATCCAATGTACTTTAATGACATTATCTTAAGCAGTTTAAAAATAATATAGAATGTGCATGGTTAAATTTGACCAGTAAAATAATTTTTATCATATAATTTTATGTGTGATGATTTTTATGTCTAAGTGATATTTCCACTACTGTAGAAACAGAGATAGAATCATTATTAAATTAGGTGACTAGAAAGGTGGAGAAGGTTTTTGTTTTCTGTTTTTAACAAAGTAAATATTGTCAACCAAAGGTCTTTTTATCATATATGGGTACAGATTGGAAGTCTTTGTGTTCCCTTTCGTGATGCACACAGGCTCAGGTAAATAAGGTTCTTATATAAGCAACCTAAACTTTAGAAGTCTTAATGTGTTTATTTCTTTTACATATGTTCTCACTAATATCCTGACATTTAGAAATGAATCAATCTTGGTTTACAGAAAAAAGCAAACATAAAAAGTCATTTTATATCATATTGCGCATTTGATAATTTTTCACCACAAGTTATATCGCACTTAAACTAAGGTTTCTTGTTAGAATTAAGCAAAGAAAATTTAGTTAATTCCTCATACTTATTTTGGAAATCAACCATCACCAAAATGTTGAAGTAGCTTTTTCCTGAATTCATTATATAGCTGAACTTATAAAACTTGTTGACCCAAATTAAAAATATTCTTTAAGCTTTAATTATTAAGTATTTTTAAAAATATTTTATATTTAACTAATCTCCACACCCACCATGAGGCTCAAACTTATTACCCTAAGATCAAGAAACACATGCTCTACAGGCTGAGACAGCCAGGCACCCCCAATTTTTTTTATGTTGATTTTGGCTATTGTATCATCTTTGCTTTTTGGTGTGTGCGTGTGTGTGTGGTGTGTGTGTTGTATTAAGAGTAGGAACAATCAGATTCAAAGTTTTTTTTTTTTAATTTAAGTTAAAAAAGTTTTCTTTACATTTATTTGTTTTTGAGACACGGAGAGAGACAGAGCACAAGCAGGGGAGGGGCAGAGAGAGGGAGACAGAATCTGAAGCAGGCCCCACGCTCTGAGCTGTCAACACAGATCCCTACATGGGGCTCCAACTCACTAACTGTGAGATCATGACCTGAGCTGAAGTCGGGTGCTCAACCGACCGAGCCAGCCAGGGCCTTCCCCCCTCTTTTTTTTGATGGAGAGATAGAGAGCAAGTGAGGGAGGCGCAGAGAGAGAGGGAGATAGAAACCCAAGCAGGAGCTGGAGCTCACGAACCTTGAGATCATGACCTAAGCCAAAATCAAGGGTTGGACGCTTAAACAACTGAGCCACCCAGGTGCCCTTAGACTCAAGTTTTTATCATAGATTCCCCATTGACTGGTATAGGAGTAAAGTCAAAGTTGTTCCACAATTTAAAGAATTACATCAATTCCTTATCTGTTAAACACAATATTTCAAATGATAACCAATATTCTCCTTATCCTTTTCTTCTGGAGACAATTTTTTTTTCATTTGTAGTATGTGTCCTCTATGATAGTGAGTATGGAGGAAAAGTCCAGAATTTATAATAGTTTGCTGAAAGTCCAAAGTTGCTGAGGCAATACAGGAAGATAAATAGGGACCTGAAAGGATAAACATATGCTCTTGTAGATTACAGCGTCAGGGTGACCCCTCTATAAAAGTGTATGGATATTAGAGTCTTGGAGTAGGTTGAAATCAAAGGCTTCCCAGATTCTTTGCCTCAGGCCACTTTCCTCCATCTTTAAAGTTCTCAATGTTGCAACCCTCTGGCCATTATTCCATAGTCACATCTTTCTCTGAATGTCTGCTGCCAAGAAATCTCTGCTTTCAAGGATTCAGAGGATTCGATTTTTTTATTTAAATTTTTGTTAGTTAACACATAGCGCAATATGGGTTTCAGAAGTAGAGTTCAGTGATTCATCATTTACATACAACACCCAGTGCTCATCACAGCAAGTGCCCCCCTTAATGCCCATCCCCCATCTAGCCCATCGCCCACCCACTTCTCTTCGTCAACCCTCAGTTCGTTCTCTTGTGGTTTGTTTCCTTCTCTCCTCTTCCCACCCTCTCCAATATATGCTTATCTGTTTTGTTTCTTAAATTCCACATATGAGTGAAATTATATTGATCCTACTTGGATAATCTACAATATCTCCATTTTAAATGTGTTCTTAACCCTAATCACGTCTCCAAACTGTCTTTTTTCCATGTAGGGTAATATATCCACAGGTTTGGGGGACTAGGGGATAGCAATCACTAGAGAATTATTATTCTGCCTACCCCAATTTTAAGTACTTTCACTAAAACAAAACAGAGCAACAACAAAACAGTGCACAAAATAAAGAAATACCACTAGCACTTGCTATGGACTGAATTGTGCGCCCCCCCCCCCAATTCTGATTCAAACACAGATTCTCAGTGTGACTGTATTTGGAGATAGGGTCTGTAGGAAGTAAATAAAGTTAAATGAGGTCGTGAAGTTGGCACCCTAATCCAATAGGGCTGGTGCCCTGCTAGAAGTGCAAAAGACATCAGAGGTCTTTCTCTGCCATGTGAGGACACAGAAGGAAGGCAGTCATTTACAAGCGAGGAAAAGAGCTCTCACTAGAAAGGAAATTGTCTAGTACCTGTATCTTGGACTTCCCAGCCTCCAGAACTGTAAGAAATACATTTTTCTTGTTCCACTAAGCAGTCTGTGGTATTTTGTCACAGCAGCTCAAGCAGACTGATACAGTGTTCTATTCATTTCAAATTAGTAATAATACCTATAAAGTATCCTCATCATGCTGTAATCATAATTTCAGCAACATCTTTATACATGTGTTGTGTTTAGATTTGAACATTATAAGCGACACTATGTTTGATTTTTAACATTTACACTGGTCATATTCTATATCTAAACACATGCTATTTAACACTGCTGGTAATGAGTTCAAAGTGAACTGATACCACTCCATATTTTCTCTTCCAAAAGAAGCTTCTAGTTTACCATTCTTCCCCTGACATTTTAAGAAAGGAGAATCAAATTTCTATCACCTTCCGTGCAATTGGCAAGTCTTCACAATATGTAAATTAAAAAATAAAGAAAGTAACCAAGAGGAAAATGTATTTGAACACAAAGAAATAGCTCTAAGCTTAATAAAAGCAGAGGTCATGTAACTTTTAATTTGCCAACAAATTCCCAACAATAGTACTCTAACTGAACACCTGTTGAATGAGTAGAAATAGATTCTTTCCACAAAAACACATCACAAACCCAAGTTAAAAGCCTGCAGTATTGTTGAATCACTATATTGTACATCTGAAACTAAGATAACACTGCATGTTAACTATACTGGAATTAAAAAAAAACACCAAAACTATGGCAAATGACAATAACTATCACTGGGAAAAACCAAAGATGCACCAAGATAGAGCTAATAATTTCGTGTGGATTTAGCAATTTAATTTTTATCTTTAAATAGGGGTATTATAATTGACTCCACCAAATAAATAAGAATCTAAAGCTCAAAAATTTTAACTATTTTGTTCAATGTCAAGTACAGCAAGTAAGGTAAAGGTCCAGAACACAATACTGGAAGATGTCTATGTTTACATACATTATACTATTGTGTCCCCATAATAAATAGCTTAACAGATAACTTAACAGCCTTTGAACACAGAACAAGTTTGTCCTAGAGAAGCATTCTGAAATAGAATTTCATTTTCTTCTATGTATGTTGAATGTAACATGAATAGATTTTATGCATTTCACTGTTAAGTAATTTTGGTTAGGTCTGTCTTCTTCCACTTGCCCCTGGGACTCCAGGTTGCAGATGCTGCCCAGACATCAAGAGTCGTGTTTGAAATGTACTGCTTTTGTTCTTTCATCTCTGCTATTGATAGATTGTGTTTGCGCTCATAATTCAGTCTCTTCCGGGTCCACGAGAAAATGAAGCACCAGATTAAAAAAAAAAAAACAAAAAAGGTTAAGTATGATGATGCAGAACAGAGAGTTTTCAGATCATGGAATCCTAAGAGAGCTGATTCACAGGCCCTGCCATTTACCACGAACATTTCCAGATTTCTTAAGGCCCTGACTTTAGTAGTGTTCACATAAATATTCTAATGCAACACGCACATTACACCACCAAACAAGGGGTTTTGGACAACTAAATTTGAGACATGTTAGTTTACAGGAAGTTCAGTTTTTATTTCTGGACTTGGGAAAGCTTGTAACATGGAAACGTTTAATCTACAATGTCAAAGGATATAGCCTGATGCCTTTTCACAAATCTATTTAATCCCTGATCTTTTAATACCTGATCAGTATTCTATGTAACACACTTTGGGAAACACTGGCTGACTAATTTCAGAACTCCTTAAGACACTTTCACAACTACATTGAGGATTAGATAATGGACTCTTAATAGACCTAAAAGTAGAGCGAAAACTAAGCTAGCTTTACATAATTTCAAGGCAATTTAAGATACTGGTGCCATTTAAAAAAATGAATTACTTGGGTCGCCTGGGTGGCTCAGTTGGTTAAGCATCCAACTTCCGCTCATGTCATGATCTCACAGTTCGTGTGTTCGAGCCCCACGTGGGGCTCTGTGCTGACAAGTCAGAGCCTGAAGCCTGCTTCTGATTCTCTGCCTCCCTCTCTCTCTGCCCTTGCCCTGCTTGCGCTCTGTCTCTGTCTCTGTCTCAAAAACAAATAAAACATTAAAAAAAATTAAAACATTACTTTCAGAAAATGCTGCAATTCCAATGATTTTGATGGCAGAAAGTATGACATTGGGTGAATAGGTAAGGACATCAACCTCCATGAACACAAGGATATTCAGAAAAATTAGACTCTATATGCTAACAAGTTTTAGAAATAATTAACTGATTTATAGTGCTTATATTTTCCAGTTTTTGGTTTTCGGTTGTGTTTTTGTTTTTGGCAAATCTAAGGGTGGTATTGACAAGACTCCAGGCCAAAAGAATACTTTCTACCTGCATATAAAATGATACAGTTAGTGAAAAGAAAAGATTATGATATAATATAAACACACTGTTTTCTATTTCTTAAACAAACAGACAGACAAACATAATGGAATGCCTTAAAGTCAAACAAACAAAAATAATGGAATGCCTTAAAGTCAACACTGTCTTAGATTGAAAACTACAGTAATTTAATTTTTAGATGAAGGAACTGGGGCTTAGTAAAGGCTAACCTCCTTGTCTGGAAACTTGGATTCTAAAAAAGACCTAGAGTCATTAAATAACTTCAAAGATCCATAAAGATGTGTTTCTTGCCTCATATTTGTTATACTGAAACTACCTTGGAGTGAGGATTTAAATATATATCAAAACAAGTAATTTAAGAAGACTAAAGCAGGCTCCTGGGAATGTGTCCTACAACGCAGTTACTGTGCAGCAAGGAGGACAAAGGAGAGTGCTGACTCAGCAGCGGCCATCTTCTCTGACATTTGGCATTCAACCCAGTTGAGGAGAAGTTTGTGGAGCCAGTTGTAAATCTTCTATTCCTCTTGTGAATTCCTTAGATTCACCTTCTTACAGGAAGTGCATGATCAATGGACTTATACTGACCGTGTTTCAAATATAATTTTTTTATATTTAAAAGTATTGGGTACCTGGGTGGCTCAGTCGCTTGAGCGTCAGACTTCAGCTTGGGTCATGATCTCGTAGTTCATGAGTTTTAGCCTCACGTGGGGCTCTGTGTTGACAGTGCAGTGCCTGGAGCCCGCTTGGAGTTCTGTCTTCTTCTCTCTCTGCAACTCCCCTGCTCACACTCTCTCTCTCAAAACTAAACTTTAAATTTTTTAAGTGTTTAGGGGTTCCTGGGTTGCTTAGTGGGTTAAGCATCTGATTTCAGCTGAGGTCATGATCTCATGGTTTGTAAGTTCAAGCCCTGCATCAGGCTCTGCAACAGACAGCATGGAGCTTGCCTGGGATTTTCTCTCTCTCTCTCTCTGCCCCTCCCCACTTGCTTTCTCTCTCTCTCTCTCAAAATAAATAAATAAACTTTAAAAAAAGTATTTAAAACAAACGATTAAATGATTATGTTATAAATATGTCATTATGGTTCACTCACCCATGCCTTCACATAGGTTGGACCCTGGGCCAGGAATCTTTCCCTGCTATACTTACCATTGTTGTCCAAGTCTCAGTTCCAATGAATATTTCCTCTTCTACAAAGTTTTCTCATCCCAAGTTAGTTTCTCCCTCCACCCGGCATACTGTGTCCTATATTACAATGCCTCTCTCATGTCATTATATTTGTATCTGCCTCTTTTACTAACTTATAAGCTCTTTTATGAAATCCTGGGCATAGCATTGTATTTAACACATAGCAGCTATAAAGTAAATCATTCTTTTTTTTTTTTATTTTTGGGACAGAGAGAGACAGAGCATGAACGGGGGAGGGGCAGAGAGAGAGGGAGACACAGAATCGGAAACAGGCTCCAGGCTCTGAGCCATCAGCCCAGAGCCCAACGCGGGGCTCGAACTCACGGACCGCGAGATCGTGACCTGGCTGAAGTCGGACGCTTAACCGACTGCGCCACCCAGGCGCCCCGTAAATCATTCTTTCATATTACCTGAGATGATTTAATCTGGAGTTTTACTCTGAAATGTTCATCCTTGGTCAGGAACCCTGCGGCAAAACATTTTATAAAATATTAAGTGTATTTTTAAAAAGAAATTATTTTTGGAGTAATAAAGAAGAGAAATAAATGTTCCGTGCTTCACGCGATTTAAACATGCAGAGACTTAAGCAGGAAGACAAGCACTTGGTTTATTCTCTTGAAAAAAACTGCCATTGAAATTGAAGAGGTTTTTATGTTTTTATAAATATTCACACTGGTAATGCAATCTAGTCACCTTGACTTACTTATTGTAGTAGAGGTTCTTGACGGTCTATGTTATTTTTATTTTTATTGTAAATTTATTTTAAATGTATTAGGGAAGAGAAAATAATAAAAATGTACTCAACTTTTTTCCCTTTAATACAAATATCTATTGAAGAGATTGATAGGAATTCCCTCAAGGCAAAAATAATGAAGTCATTATTTGACTTAATCTCATTTGTACTAAGATGTCTGTGGGATTGGGCTTGATGTTCTATTTTGCTCTTTGGAGGGAAAAGAACAATTCTAGTGGAACTTGGAAATAAGATTCTGAATATAAGGGGAATAAAACTGATCTGTGAGAGTTTAATCAACATACAGTGAGATAGGGAAAAAGTTTACTAAACCCAGTAAAATTGCTATCTGAGTTTAAAAGAAATGAAATATCAGTAGAAGGAAGTAGGCAATTTAGAAATCAAGGTTTATAATATCTACCCATTCCTGACCTTCCTCTAATTTTTTGCTCACTAGGGAATACTCTCATTACTATTTTGAATGTTCACATGCCCAGGTACAAAGAAATTGTGTGTGTGTGTGTGTGTGTGTGTGTGTGTGCGCGCGCGTGTGTGTGTAGGGTACTGGGGTTGGGGGAACCCTAGCCAGGAATATACCCTAAACTATTATAAATTCACTAAGAAAAAACTACTTGTCACTTGGCTTTATTTTGCTAAAAAACACTCTCTCCATTTCAGGTCCCATATCATGGATTTTCCCACTTTGAATATACCTTTGGTTTTTATTCTGTCTGCCACTATATCACTATATATGTTGTTCTTTCTCTTTGAACATGTAAGTCAGAACCTTAATAGCCACAGAGATGATATTCATTTCACCTTTCTAGAATCCAAGACACAGACTTGACTTTATGTTTGGCTGGAATTCAGCTATTAATCATCTCCTCAAAATGTGAACACTATGACTTAGCTCTGAATTGAAAACTTTCGGTGAGTACCTCAAATGTTACCAAATGTCACTTCATAAAACAATTTTATTTTGACAATGTCATGCCAGCAAAGGTTAGTAGTGGGTCATAAAGATTCTTAGAACCAGCTATTGTCTGAAGCTTTCACCAAATAAAATGTCTTGCCTCAATGGTTGTAAAGTGATGGCTTGGCTACCTATACAATCCAATCCCACACTGTCCTCGGAAGCCGTTTCTTTTGGTGAGCAGAAGACTTCAGATAGAACTTGCATATTTTTTTTTTAATTTTTTTTTCAACGTTTATTTATTTTTGGGACAGAGAGACACAGCATGAACGGGGGAGGGGCAGAGAGAGAGGGAGACACAGAATCGGAAACAGGCTCCAGGCTCTGAGCCATCAGCCCAGAGCCCGACGCAGGGCTCGAACTCACGGACCGCGAGATCGTGACCTGGCTGAAGTCGGATGCTTAACCGACTGCGCCACCCAGGAGCCCCAAGAACTTGCATATTTTTAATATGTCTTTCATTAAATGGTTTTGACTGTACTCCCAAACTGGCTTTGCTCCTTTGAAAAAATTAAATTTTTCTGTTTTGATCTTAAAAAATTGTGGTTTGAAATGGTTGTGATATCCCAATGACATTCTGATTTCTAGCCCAGTGCATAGCAGTCTTTAATCCTGAGTACTACCCATACATCTTGTAAGGGCATCTATTTCTTCCTTCCTATCTTAGTATCGGATCAAATGAGATGACGGTCTTCTTCTAGAATAGAAGTTTAAAGTCTTCATGAATGAAAGATTTTGCTGATCAGGCTTGGAATCTATTATCACCATTTCTCCTTTTACTGTAATTTTTAACTTGAATTTTTACTCATTAATTCTTCCTCTTTGAATAGATCCTATGTACTTCATGGCAACACCAGCTTACTTCAGGAATTTTACATTGCAAAAATCAGCTTATTGAGAAATGTTATTGGCTGCGTGATCCAGTTAACCGAGCAATTCATAATTGAAGGAGGAAAAATAAAGAAATGATATATATATATATATATATATATATGTGGATACATATATATGTGTGTGTGTGTGTACACTTATTTAAAAATAAGGCTATTTTTAATTTCATTTATAAATCCAGCAAAAAAAATTGTAAGCTTTTCTATTTGTCTTTCAATGAGCATATCTCAAAGATTAGCAGTTGTCAAAGTGTGGTTCCTATGCCAGCTGCATTGCAATGACCTCAACCCAAAACTTACTAGAAAAAACATATTTTTTATTAGAAAAACACCCCAGACCTATAAAATCAGAAGTCTGGGATTTGGTCCAAGCAATCTGTGTTCTTAATCAGCACTCTAGGTGACTCTGATATGCACTATAATTTGAGAAGCACGAAGTTGATATGATTTCTCATTTTGAAGACCTTTCTCATCTTTATCTGGTAAGTGCAACACCGTATTATACACAGCCTTCCTTGCATAAAATGTCATTTCTTTAAAAACACTCTGCCAATAAAGGTCTTTCTATCCAACAAACACAATAGAATCATCTATATTTTCTTTCTTAGAGATATTCACTTATTTATAAATGTTTGCTTAGAGCTCTTCAAGTTGTATATTTATAGAGTTAGTTGAACTATGTAAAATAAAATACTAATAAGACAGAGAGGGATTATTAAGCTTTACAAGTATTTTGAAAACTTGATTTACTGGCAATAAGTACTTACCAATTACTGTTTTATTCTGTTATTGCCACAATAATGTTTGATAAGAAATTTTCCCAAAAATCCACATTTAAAACAGTATTAATTTATTTTTGTTGGTGAATCTGTGGTCATCTGGGGGTGGACTTAGCTGGGTTCTTTGGGTCTTGTCTACAAGTTGCATGTAAGTGTGCTTCATGCATGTTTCATCCTTTCTAAACTAGCAAAATACCAAGAGTGTGTTCTCACAGCAATGGTAAAAGTGCATGTGAGATTCAGGGGCAGAAACACAGGATGCCTTAGTCAGATTTAGATTTGGCACACTGCCACTTCCATCTACATTTCACTGGCAAAACCCAGTCATATGGACACACTCCGTATCAGCGGGGAAGGAGACTATATTCTACTTCTAGATGGAGAAACTGCAAAATCATCTGGCAAAGGCTACACACACACACAGAATGGAGTGAAGTATGGAGAACAATAATATAACTTACTTAAGTACCCACTGCATCCTAGTCACTTTTCTTAGCATGGAGAAGGCAGAATGAGATAAAATAAATTCATCTCTTCTTTTAAAGCTTATATTCTAGTGGAGGATATAGATATTAAATAAGTAGGTAATACAGCAGAGAGAAAGAAATACTTGGAAAAAAATAAAGCAGATAAGGAAATAGAAAGTAATGGGAAGGAGAGGGATTGTTTCTTTAAATAGGATGATAAGGGCAGGTGTCTGAGGAAGGGACTTTTGTGTGGAAATCTAAATAAAAAGGAAGGGGTAAGACATTAGAATGGACAGAGCCTTCCCAACAGAGAAATATATGAGGACCCTGGAATGTATGGAATGTATGGTGCTTGACATGTTTGAGGAACAGTAAGGAGGCCACTGTGGAGCCTTGATGGAATGTAGGGAAAAAATGGGAACAAAGAAGTAGACAGAGGGACACCTGGGTGACTCAGTTGGTTAAGCGTCCAACTTCTGCTCAGGTCATGATCTCACAGTTCGTGGGTTCGAGCCCCGTGTCTGGCTCTGTGCTGACACCTCAGAGCCTGTTACCTGCTTCAGATTCTGTGTCTCCCTCTCTCTCTGCCCCATCCCTGCTCATGCTCTGTCTCTCTCTCTCTGTCTCAAAAATAAACAAAACATTAAAAAAAAAAGTAGACAGAATCTGATCACACTGACTTTGTAAGCTGTGGTATAAAAATTGAATTTTAATCCACAGATGATGACAAGCCTCTGGAAGATTCAGAGCAGAGATGTCATGATATTTAAACTTTAAGAGAATGATTTTGGATGCTTTGTGGAGAATAGATGGGGAAAGACACATAAAAATATTTGGAATTTTGTTCTTACATTTTCAAGGTTTACAAGAGACATTACATTTTTAATATGCATCATTTGAAGATATATCTTCTCTTGGAATCACAGAAATTCTATTTGAGTAGACATTATTCATTGTGACCCTGGAAATAACTAAGAATCAACAAATTAGGCTGCACAAACTTGGAACAGTTTAATTGTTGCTATGACAATAATTTCATTGTGGAATAAGCTTATAGATTTGTCTTATAGAGTTTCTTCTAGGTACTAAATTATGTTGTCACAAAATTCATATGTTGAATCCCTAACCCATAATGTGATGTTACTTGGAGATGGGACCTTAGGAGATAATTAGGTTTAGAGGAAGTCATGAAGATGAGGCTCTTATGCTGGCCCTTATAAGAAGAGAAAATGACATTAGAGTTCTCTCTTCAATGTGCGAGGCCACAGTAGAAGGCTGCTGTCTGCAATGCAGGAAGCAAGCCCTCACCGGGAATGGAGTTGGCCAACATCTCGAAACTTAATGAAAGACTTATGGAGAACCATATATGTCAGATATTCAGTGATACTGAATGAATGGGAAATTTTGCAGAGATCAGAGTCGTAAGAGACTTACAAGACGTGATTAATTAAAGGAGCAGCGATAAATCTTTTCAACAGGCTTTACGCAAACACTTCAGAAGGAGCACTCAACTCAAAATGATCAAATACTACTTAGAGAGTTGAAAAGCCTGAGGAACATAACCAGAAAAAGCAGAGTGTGAAGCAAAGGCTTTGGCTGTAAGAATGGACTGAGAACAGTATCTGCTGGAGACTGATAATTCCCTTGAACAAAGATCTGTTCTATCAGAAGATAGAGCCATGAAAGAACTTAGAGTTAATTAGTTACTGTCCTTCTCTGAAAGTAGGAAACTATTTCAATGTATTTGAGGAATAGCCACTGCAATTTTGCTTGAGCACTTTCCAACATGAGAAGGTCACTTCTCCATTGAGGAGTCATTTCTACTTTTGGAAAAACTTCATGATTGAAGAGTTCTTCCTTATATTTACAATGCTGCTGTATGTCTTCTTGGATGTTCCTTTTTTTTTTTTTTCTATTCTCTCGATACTTAGCTTGAGGTAGAAGGGTTTAGATCATCAAAGTCATTCTCCTTTATGTGGTTATGGTTACCACTCCTTCATGTGGTCAGGGACTTGTCACTCCTCCACATATTCCATCGGTTAGTCGTATAACCCTACCTAACTGAAAACGAGTGTGTGAAAGGTGGTCTACCTGTGTACCACGGTGCAGGGAAGAATGAATTTATTTTGTTAAGGTTCATATACACAGCTCAATAAGAATATGGAGCCATTGAAGCTTATCGCCAAGCTAGGGAGTGACAGAGCAAAGTAAAGTTAGACATGGCATACATGCTCTGTGTAATGAAGAAAAGAAACTGTAATGATGCACTGAGAGGACTTTTGGTCTATATTTAACTCAATGCAGGAAAATGAGTCCATTGCCAATAAAGCTCTTGCTTTTTCATCTAGAACCAAGAGCACATGCTGACCATCATATCACTTACATAAAAGACAAAACTACATATATTTTATTAAAACACTTCAAGCACCCAAGTTTGAAGCCCTGTATTAATATAAGAGCAGGCTTTGTTTTATGTTCTTAGTCTCACTTTGAAATGACCCATGAAATAATTAGATTTCCCCACCTTTACAATAAAATGTTATCAAATTTCAGTTAGATTACTATTCATTAAGTAATTATTGGGTCCCTAATATGTCTAGGCATTGTGGTAGAAATTCGGTTGATGGTGTCAGCATTCCTCATAAAAATGTGCAAAGTGAAGGACAAAAAAAATATATAGTTGACTCTCAAAGTATGTGTAAGATACCTGTTTTAAAAATCTGTCACAAAATTCTTTGTTCTTTCACTCAGCTGAGAAACCTGCGCAAAGCAGCCTTGACATAGACAGATTAATTTGGAGAGCAGCTGGGCAGAACAGAACTCCTTCTGGGAAACACAAGGCTCCAGGCTGATTTTGAGCTAGGTGGTAATGTTGTAAGTGGTGACAGATATTTCATATCACGAAAATGTCACAAAAGAGTAAAATTCCCATGCATGTCTGTGAGCAGAATGGGCGGTTGGCCTGATAGTACCCTGTTTTATTTGATCTGCGAAGGAACATTACTGAATGCTCTTAACACTAAGAGAAAAGACTACAGCCAAAATCAGTCATGATGTGCAATCCAAAACGATGTAAAGGCATGAAGAAGATACTAACATTGGTTTCAAGAAGTTAAAGTGGATTTGAACATATGGTAAGAGTTGGATAATCAGTTAAGTAATGAGTTAAAAATGATAAAATATGGAGGAAATAGATTGATTGTGGCTATATGTGGGGCTGAAGCCAAATGATGTAAACAAGGAAGTAGCAAACGAGTACCAAAAGGTTGATCAGTTGAGACACTATATTTCTTATAGCCAGCTATTTATTATATTGACCTTCTTTTTGTATATCTATGTTCCGTTTTCATAAACCCATCATTGTCTATCTAAAAGTAAAGTTCTCTGGGCCCAGTATCTGCATTGCTTTTATCATCAAGGCTTTAGAAAAATGCTGTTAAGGGGTGTCTGGGTGGCTCAGTTGGTTAAGCATCTGACTTCGGCTCAGGTCATGATCTCATGGTTTGTGGATTTGAGCCCCACATTGGGCTATGTGCTGACAGCTTGGAGCCTGGAGCCTGCTTCAGATTCTGTGTCTCCCTCTCTCTGCCCGCCTCCCACTCATGTGCATGTTCTCTCTCTCTCTCTCTCTCAAAAAAAAATAAATATTAAAAAAAGAAAAATGCTTTCAATATTTAAAATTTATAACTTTCTACTTTTAACTATTTTGCATATAACTTACCAATGTAAAATGAAAAATCTAATTGTAAATTCTGAAGAAAAAATCCAAGTTATTAGACAGAAAATTGTGTTACCCACTCCTTTTTTTGAGTATAATAAAATGCTTCAATTTTACACGGATATTTTTCAACAATAATATTCTTTTACTTTTAAAACATGAAGATAATGTCCCTGTCTAAAAATGAATTGCCTATAATTCAGACCACTGGAAAACTTTATTGACATGGCAGGTCACATCAATGTGACTGTACAATAATTTTTTAAGACCTCAGAAATGTCTACAGTAGTGTTATAGACAAAAACCTTCTTAAAGAGATTTAGAGTGTGCTTCATAGTTTCTGTCCATCAAACACCAGAACTTCTCATAAAGTCACAGGAGTCTGTCACTCAACCTTCTCAGCAGAATCCAAAAGAGAAGAAGAGCCCGTCTTGAAAAGATGTATGGATTTGGCTTTTTCCATATGGAGTGGACCTTGATACTATCTATAGACAATCCACAAACTTTTAAAAGAATGATATATTCAGAAACACTGACAGCTTGGACTGAAAAGGAAAAGAAACAGTAAAAATAGAAAAGAGGCCTTTAGATTCCCAAACTGCTTCTGGCAGGAATCAAACTGAGACATCTACTCAGATACAAGAATGTATTACCTTTCATAAAAATGGAAGGATGATTTAGAGTGGACTTAAGGACCCAGAAGGCAGTGCCAAGAGCCATCAAGCATATTTCCTGGTACTTGAGACCTTAATCAAGAAACGTCCAACATTTGCCAAAGCTGATTTCAGAATTGCTATGGACCAATAATTCCTTGATGTCTCCTATTTTCTCCCCCTTTTAACAGTAATGTCTATAGTAATTATTTTATGCCTGTCCTATGACGGTGTGTTGTGTCTGTGGAAGATAACTTATTTTAGCTTCACAGGTTGAAGGGATATATACTCAAGTAGTCACACTTAATGAACTATATCCAAGGAGTCTCATCTGCACCTTGTTTTAAGTCTCACTTAATGACAAGTTTTGGGACATTGCAAGGGAGTGTGTATTGAATGTGAAAGAACCATGTATCATTGTGGACCAGAGGACAGATTGTGCTAACCATGCTCCAAGATGATTCCAAATGATATCTGCCTTTGGTATTCACATCCTTGTGCAGTCCCCTCCCATACTGTACTAAAGTCCTGTGTAGCCAATAGCATATGGCAGAAGTGATGGTATATAACTTCTAATATTAAGTTATAAAAGGGACTGAAACTTCTCTCCTGGTCTCTGTCTCTTTCTCTCTCTCTCTCTTTCTCATCACTGCCTCTGGGAAAAGAAAGCTGGCATGTTTGGAACAGTTCTATGATGATGTTTGTTCACAAGGCAGTTTACTAAACATCTCACCAATAGCTATTAAGAACCTGAGGCCTGCCAAGAACCACATAAGTAAGCTTGGAAGAAGCCCAGGTCAATATGATTGTAGCCCTGGCCTACAGACACTGAACTAAAACTATACAATTAAGCTGCTCCTGGACACCTGACCTTCAGAAACTGGGTGATATAATAAATGTTTGATGTATCGATTTGCTAGTCTTTGAGGTATTTTTTTCTCTCTCTTTTTTAAAGTTTATTTATTTTGAGACAAAGAGAGCAGGGGAGGGGCAGAAAGAGAAGGAGAGAGAAAACCCTAAGCAGGCTTGATGCTGTCAGCACAGAGCTCAAACTGGGGCTCAATATCATGAACTGTGAGATCCTGACCTGAGCTGAAATCAAGAGGAGGATGCTTAACTGACTGACCCAGCCAGGAGATATTTTGAGGTAATTTTTTATGGAAAATTTTAAACTAATACCTTTATCAAAATGAAAACTTCCAGTATCCAAAATCTATAAAGAACTTATCGGTCTACACCCAAAAAAACAAATAATCCAGTGAAGAAATGGGCAGAAGACACGAATAGACACTTTTCCAAAGAAGACATCCAGATGGCTAACAGACACATGACAAGATGCTCAACTTGATTCATCATCAGGGAAATACAAATCAAAACCACAATGAGATACCACCTCACACCTGTCAGAATGGCTAAAATTGACAGTTCAGGAAACAGATGTTGGCAAGGACGCAGAAAGGGGAACCCTCTTGCACTGTTGGTAAGAATGCAAACTGGTGCAGCCACTCTGGAAAACAGGATGGAGGTTCCTCAAAAAGTTAAAAGTAGAACTATCCTACAAACCAGCAATTACAGTACTGGCTATTTATCAAACGGATACAAAAATGCTGATTCAAAGGGGCATATGCACCCCAATGTTTATAGCAGCATTATCAATAGCCAAACTATGGAAAGAGCCCAATGTCCATCAACTGATGAATAGATAAAGAAGACGTGGTATATAGATACAATGGAATATTACTTAGCAATCAAAATGAATGAAATCCTGCCATTTACAACAACATGGATGGAACTAGAGTGTATTATGCTAAGTGAAATATGTCAGAGAAAGACAAATATCATATGAGTTCACTCATAAGTGGAATTAAAGAAACTAAACAGATTAGCATAGGGAAATGGAAGGAAAAATAAAATAAGGTACAAACAGAATACAAGGCAAGCCACAAGGGCTCAAATATAGGGGACAAACTGAGAATTGCTGGAGGGGAGGTGGGTGGGAGGATGGGCTAAATGGGTGATGGGCATTAAGGAGGGCACTTGTTGGGATGAGCACTGGATGTAAGTGATGAATCACTAAATTCTACTTCTGAGACAAATACTACACTATATGTTAACAAACTTGAATTTAATTAAAAAAATAAAAGAAAATCCTCCCCCAAAATTAAAAAAATAAAATGAAAATGCCCCTTCTTTTAGAAGGTGATTCTTCCATTGCAATTATCACATTAAATTATGATAATTTATTTACACATCACTAGAATGTGAGGAAAACTACATTTAAGTATGTTTCTCCAGTAGCCAGACTAGCAACATATAAATAGTAAATATTTTCAGAAAAGAGGGAGGGAAGTAAGAGCTTCTATTTTTCTTACATTTTCATTAATTTTCCAGACATAAATTATACTCAAAAAGCACACACACACACACACACACACAAATGAAAACTAATTAAGACCCAAGTACCCCAAATCAAAATACTTATTTTTTTTCTGTTATACATATATCTTTGAAAATGGAAATCTAATGGAGTCATGAGGAAGTGGTTAGGCAGGTCTGTGTTGAAAAGTTAAAGACCATATGGGCTATGCAACAGAGTGCTAAGTAAAACAATATTCTCAATCCCAAATCACTTTCCTGCCTGTTTTTATTTTCTTAGTTTTTTTACAACACCATGAAAGAAAAGTATTATCTCATTCAATTGCTAAATATCTTCACTGGATATAAATTGTTCTTTCCTTTTGGTAGGGTTTTTCTTCTCCCGTTTCAAAAAGGATTAAAAAGATAGCATAAGCAGGTGAATAAATAACACTTTCATTATATGGAACAGTTATATAATTTCAAAGTGATATCTGAGGTAGATGCAAACACATAGGAACCCTCTTAATGGGCCAAAGGGAAAGACTCCAACTAAGTCCCTGACAGAGTAGCTCCGTTCAGCAAGCTGGGCTATCCAAAGTCAACCCCCTTTTTGGGTTAACACCCAAAATATATAAAGAACTCCTACAATTCAAGATCAAAAAACTAACAATCTGATTCAAAAATGGGCAGAGGATATGAATAGACATTTTTTTCAAAGAAGACATACAGATGATCAACAGGCACATGAAAAGATGCTCAACATCACTAATCATCAGGGAAATGCAAATCAAAACCACAATGAGATACCACATCACACCAGTCAGAATGGTATCAAAAAGATAGGAAATAACAAGTATTGGCAAGGCTACAGAGAAAAGGGAACACTCTAAACTGTTGGTGGGAATGCAAATTGGTGGAACTGCTATGGAAAACAATATGGAGTTTTCTCAAAAAAATTAAAAATAGAAATACCATATGATCCATCCATTCCACTTCTAGGTCTACCTGAAGAAAATGAAAACACTAATTTGGAAAACATATGCACCCCTATGTTTATAGCAGCATTCTTTACAATAGCCAAGATATGGAAGCAGCTTGAGTCCATAGAAAATGAATGGATAAAGATGTATGTATATACAAGAATACAAGAATACAAGAATATTACTCAGCCATAAAAAGAAACAAAAACCTTGCTACTTACAACAACATAGCTGGACCTAGAAGGATCATGCTAAGTGAAGTAAGTCAGAGAAAGACAAATACTGTATGATTCCACTTATAGGTGGAATCCTAACCTTCCCCGCCCCCCCCACACGCACGCACACACACAAACACACACTCACAAACACACACACACACACACACACACAATGAACAAAACAAACAGATACAGAGAACAAATTGATGGTTGTCAAGGGGGATGAGAAATGGGTAAAATAGGTGAAGGGAATCAAGAGTTACACTCTTTCAGTTATAAAATAAATAAGACATGGGCATGTAATATACAACATAGGAAGTGTAGTCAATAATATTGCAGTAAATTTCTATGATGATGGGTAACTGGAAATATGGTGGTGACCATTTTGTAATGTACATGCATATTGAATAACTGTGTTATACCATGAAAGTAATACAATATTGTATGTCAATTATGCTTGAATAAAAGAACAAAACCATAAAAAAACCCAGACAAACAAAAAAAAATAAATAAAATCAATCCCCTTTTCAATTAAGAGTGTTTTGACCATTTTTCTACATGCACTGGGAAGGAGCTCATCTGGTAACGGTGGGAGAGGAGTTATGGGGCTTAATATTACCAGCTAATTAGGAGTGCCTGAATGGCTCAGTCAGTTAAGCCTCTGACTTCCACTCAGGTCATGATCTCAGGGTTTGTGGGTTCAAGCCCCGTATCAGGCCCTGTGTTGACTGCTGACATCTCAGAGCCTGGATCCTGCTTCAGATTCTGTGTCTCCCTCTCTCTCTGTCCCTCCCCTGCTCATGATGTGTCTCTCTCTGTCAAAAATAAATAAATGTTAAAAAAAAAAATTGAAAAAAAATATTACCAGGTAATTAGTAACCCTTTTATGGTCTCACCCATACAAAATGTTCCCAGCCAAATTAGACCACTCATGTTCATGAAACAAGCCCCATATTTTAATAGTTCTCTTATTTTTCTCCCTACTTGGAATCTTTCCCCTTGGTTATAACTGACACTTTTCTGATTTTTATTGGAATTTAAATAATATATTAAAATGTCACTAAAATTTGCTTGAAGTATTTTTGAGAACTTTGCAAACAACAGAAATTCATTAAGCAGCAAAGTCATTTGATATAGCAAAGCAATAGACTAAGATATCTGTATAATCATTTTTATTATAACTAATTTTTATTAATTTTTTTTAATTTTATAAATTTTAATAAAAATTTTATAATTTTTATTATAACTCATTTTTATTAAAACTCTAAATTCTATGGAAAAACAACCTTCAAAGACTGTTGTCATTAATATAGGAAACTTTAGAATCCCTAAGGCAAGTTACAATTCAGAACTCAGGAAGAATCAAAAAGCTCTAAATTAGTTCACATCTGTTTTTATAAAATGAATTGAGTGCTTCTTTATTAGTTGATGTGCTACACATTCTGGGTACAATGATACATAGGATATGGTCATTTTAGAGATAATTATAGTTAAGAGGAAGCGAGGAGAACACAGAAATGAAGTTTCCTCTATATTATAGACACAGGGTGGCTGGGGATCTGATGGGCATGCACATGGGACATGAGGAGCACAATATAGAGCACTTCCTTGGGGCACCTGAGTGGCTCAGTTGGTTAACCATCTGACTTTGGCTCAGGTCAATCATCTCATGGTCCGTGGGTTCCAGCCCTGCATGGGGCTAGGCTCTGTGCTGACAACTCAGAGCCTGGGACTTGCTTCCGATTCTGTGTCTCCCTCTCTCTCTCCCCTTCCCCCACTCATGCTCTCTCTCTCTCTCTCCCTCAAAAATAAATAAACATTAAAAAAAAGGAAGGGGATTTAAAAATATATATGTATATGTTTATATATATATATATATATATATATATATATATATATATATATATTAGATAGATAGAGCATGCACTTCCTCTAACTAGGATTCCACAGAAGATCAGTGGTAGCAGGCAAGGGTAGGGTGGATTTTTAAAAACAGACAACAACATGTAGAAATGTGCTATATGAAAGTGTAAGGCACCACAGTCAGTTTGGTATTACTATAGCATCATTTAAGGTAGGACCAGACATAAAATTGTGGGGCCCAGTGCTAAACAAAACTGTGAGACTGTTCTTCAAAAATGATCAATAATGTCAAGCTTGCTTCAACAGAACATGAAACCAAGTTCTGGGCCCTTTTGAGCAAAAAGCCTGTGCAATTCCTCAGGTCATATGCCCATGAAACTGGGCCTACCCAAGGGCCATACATGGTGGTTAAAAAGTTGGTCTCCAGAGTAAAGCAGACCTGGATTCGCATCCCAGCTCTGTTCTTTGTATTGAAAACTAAAATCACAAAAGTGCTGTTAAAGAAGTGGCAACTGGGGGGCATCGGGGTGGCTCAGTTATGCATCGTACTCTTGATCTCAGCTCAGGTCTTGATCTTAGGGTCATGAGTTCAAGCCCGGTGTTGGGCTCCATTTAAAAAAAAAAAAGAAAGAA
This sequence comes from Leopardus geoffroyi, assembly GCF_018350155.1. Lineage (NCBI taxonomy): Eukaryota > Metazoa > Chordata > Mammalia > Carnivora > Felidae > Leopardus > Leopardus geoffroyi. Next base: position 78,924,703 of record NC_059329.1, read on the forward strand.
AGTGGCAGTTGGGAGCTTCACATTTAGATTCTGTTTTTTATGAGATCTGAAAGAATTAAAACCTCCAGTGGAGATCCCTGAAGTGAGGCTCTTTCCTCAATAGGAATCCTGATATGAAGGTGTGTCCTAAGGAAAGAGTCAAGTCTTAGCACAGACAAAGAAAAAAAAAAAAAAAGGAGAGTGTTTATCATATAAGAGACTCAGGTAAAGGTAGTTGTTTACCAGAAACCAGAAGGGTCAGCTGAAAGTTCTAGGAGGAACAGCATTTGAAAGGTGAAAGAGGATAGAGAGATAGAAGATGATAGATGATAAACAGATACTAGAGATAGATAAGATAGACAGATAGATGATAGATAGATAGATAGATAGATAGATGTTAGATAGATAGATAGATGATAGATATCAAGAAAAAATTGTAGCAGATAAATGAAAATTAGTAATAACATTGAAATATCAGACTATAACCCTCTACATGTACATTTACTTTGATCGTACAATGACAAGTATGTTTGAAATATTCTGTAAGCATCACTTTGCAACTCCATTTTGCTATGTGCTTACAGATCTGTTATAGGACAAACACCAAATTGGTCTTATTATGTTATATGACTATTTTTTAATCTAATGTATATGATATGGATTATTTGCCACCATAATTAAACCAGATTAATGTCCTCACAGTTATTTGACATGGACGTACAACTTTGTCTTTTAAAAATATCACATTCCCCTTGAATCTATAGATTGAGAAAAAGGAGTGGGAGACAAACTGAATTGGAACAGTTAGATTGAAAGAAGGAAATAGGTAAATGTGGTGTCTGAGGGTATAAATAATATTTCAAAGCATAGTTATGGTAAGCAACAATTACTGTTTGTTGATTATTCTCTCTTTAAAACTAGTTAGGATAAGAAAGTAAAATATCATTACCCTGTATAATCTTTCAAAGCCTGGTCGTAGCAAAATTATTTACTTATTAATTTTTGCTTATTTTTGCCAATATAAATAAAATAGCTGTAATAGGTTATTTTAAAGCCTATTGCTCAATGATATCCAGGAAAATGTCTGGAGAAAGACAGAAAGACAGACAGGAAGACAGAAAGAAAAGAAAGGGAAAGAAAGGAAGAAAGAAAGAAAGAAAGAAAGAAGAAAGAAAGAAAGAAAGAAAGAAAGAAAGAAAAAAGAAAAGGAAAGAAAGAGGAATAAAGCAAGAGAGAGGAAGAAAGCAAGCAGGAAAGAAAGGAAGGGAGGGAAGGAAGGAAAGAGAGACAGAGAGGCACAATTAATTTACTGTAGTGAGGGAAAACAATACATTTCAGAGGAATTGTAGGAGTAGCTGGGTTTTACTGGTGTGAATTGGGGCTTGATAATTCTCAAGAGGGACTAGGGCAGCAGAGGCCAGCTCTGGATTGAATAGTCTCAAGAAGCAGGTCTGGTTCAGTAATTATTGGTCAGGAAGAAGAAAGAATGTTAGGAAACAGTGGTCACTCTGAAAGAGTTGTCATTTTGGTTCTATCCTCCTAGAGGCATTGTTTTCCTATGACCCTGGACCTATTCATATGAAAACGTTGTGGATATCCTCTTAGAAACATCACAGTCTGGTTACCAGCATAGCTGATTCTCACTCTCATTTATACCATCAGGGGGAAAAAAAAAAGAAAGCAGATTGAGGCACAGAAAGAATGAAGAATTTCAAATGGTCACTTAACTCATGCAAACCTATTTAACACCAGTAATCAGGTTTCATAACTCCCAAGATATCAATCTTTCTAATACCAACATAAGAAGAGTTTTGAAAGATCAGTCTATTTTTTGTGTTGGTGTTGGCTGTGATTAACAAAGGGATGAATTTCCGGGAGGGGGTTTTTGATTTCATTTTATGGGATTATTTTTGTATATCATCCTTCTTGTTAAATCCTAATGAAACATATTCTTCGCAATTGGGTTTGTGCATATGTTGTTAACAGTAGGAGGTTCATTCTGCATCAAAATAAACAATTTGCAGATCCCCCCTTAATGACACGTACAAAATGATTATATTAAGTAATTACCTAGAGTGTGAGAGATCTCTTGTGTTCCACTGCATGCCAAAGCCACCCAGCTGAGTGTTTCAGCCCCTTCCTTCTTACATTAATATAGCTTAGGGAAAGCTCCAGCTCATTGGAAGACTGCTCAACCTGAAACTCAAAGAACTTCATGGTAATGCACTTATTTTTCATTGTTAACACATTTCTTTTTCTCTGAAAAGCCAAGTAGAGGCAGAGGGTCTATGCATACAAATCCTCAAACGAAAATGAAGGTTAGAATAGTACACTAGCCAGAACCATTCATTTTGGTTTAGAGATTAGATACCACCTTCTGAGGTTAAGCAAACTGCTTTGAGTCATGATCCTATTACTTGATGTTAATCGGTGCTTAATCTCAAAACTTGCTTGTGTGAAAGTCTCATATCTTGCCCCCTGGCATGTATCTGTTTTCTTTAACCTTCTTTTTGTTATGTTCATCCCCTCAGTTTTCTCCTAGACATACATATGGTTTCTTTTTTAAAAATATTTTCTTCTTATACAGCTTCATTGACATATAACTGACCAAGAAAAACTATATTTATTTAAGGTATAAAACTTGAAGTTTTGATATACATATACATTGTGAAATAATCAGCACAATCAAGCTCATTAACCTACCCAACATTTAGCTTAGTTAGCATAACTAGAATCTTTTTCACCAGTCTTTTCTCCAGAATGCTCTAACTTTCTTAATCCTGCTGCCGGTATCAGTTTCAAACAGTGGGCTACACAGTATTTTATTCTTATTAAATACAGTAATGAAAAAGTTGAATTGTAACATCAAAATATCAGTTCTACCATGCACCTTGGGTTATTTATTGTCTAAGTTTGTTTCCTTATTGTCTTAATGTACTTAGTACGGTACTGGGATCTTATGAGTTAATTATATTAACTATTATAATTATTAGTGTTAATGGACAAATATCTGAGCAATGAAGCAAACAGGTGATTGAGGGTGTTTTGAAAGTGAAGGACTCTCATGAAAAAAATCTCCCTGGGAACCTAACTTTTAGTACCAGAAAAGTGAATAAATTTACCCCCTTCTAAGGCATTTTATAATGCCTAATGGAGAAATGTCTTGCTTAATTTTTAATCATACCCTCTTACCTTCTGTCCAGATGCCTTCAATGCATCCCATCCTTTCTGCTGCAATAGCCACATCCCATTTGACCACCATAAATTCTTTTCACTTTTCTAAATTCAAAATAAATGCCAAGTCTCCCATGCAGCTGTCAGAGGTCTCTACTGAATTGCTCAAGGTGAACCCCAAGCATCATATGTGAGCATCCCTCCCTTTAACTCTCTCCATGAGTCCATCAGCAAGTCCTATAGATCCTTCACCACCAAAATATATCATCAACCATCTCAGTTCCACCCAACCCTCTCCATCTCCAGTATCACTGAGGTCCAAGTCCCAACTGTCTTTCTCCTCTTTGACATTAACAGCCTTTATCTGGGGACTGCTTTCTGACACATACCTCTAGTCCATTCTTTATACAACAACCAGTCTGATTTTTTAAACACCAAACTATCTCAGGTTTTTCTCTACCATACCATCCTTCCATTGCATAGATTGACATCCCAACTTAGAATGGCTGGAAAGGTCTTGAAAAAAATGCTTTGCATGCCATCTCTCTGCCCTCAGCTATATTTGCTACAGTCGAATTATGCTCAGTCTCTTTCTGTTCTGTAACAGGTAGATAAGGGTTTTTGAACTTCTTTTCCCTCCGTCTAGAATTCTCTTCCCCCAGGTGTGCACATCATTAAGTCTTTGCTATGATACACCTCCAGAGAGAGATCTTCACCAAATACTCTTTTGATTTTATTTTTTTAAGTTTTAGTTTTCATTTCAGTTTGTTAACATACAGTGTTGTATTAGCTTCCAGTATTCAATATAGAGATTCAACACATCCATACATCACCCAGTGCTCATCACAAGTGCACTCCTTAATCCCCCTCACCTATTTCACCCATCTCCTCACCAACCTTCCCCCTGTAAACCATCACTTTGTTTTCTACAGTTGAGTCTTTTTCTTGTCTAACTATCCCCTTTTTATAACTTTAGTTACTTATTCTGAGAGAGAGAGAAAATGCGTGTGTGAGTGGGGACGGGGCAGAGAAAGAGGAGACAGAATTTCAAGCAAGCTCTGCGTGCTGTCAGTGCAAAGCCTGATGTGGGGCTCAAACCCACAAACTGTGAGATGATGATCTGAGCTGAAATTAAGAGTCGGATGCTTAACAAATTGAGCACCCAGGTGTCCCATCTAACCATCCTTTTTAAAGGATGCTGGGGCCCCTGGGTGACTCAGTCAGTTAAGCACCCGACTCTTGATTTTAGCTCACGTCATCATCTCACAGTTTATGGGTTTGAGCCCCACATCAGCCTCCCTGATGATGGTGTGGAGCCTGCTTGGGATTCTGTCTCTCTCTCACTCTCTATCTCTCTCTCCCAAAATAAATAAATAAAAACAACCATTAAAAAAAATTTTTTTAAGTAAGCTGCTGACTCCCTGCCATTTCACACAGTCACTTTCTATCACACCACTTTGTTTCCTATCTCTATAAGAATTATTATAACTTGAAATTATGTTTGTTAATAAATTTATGTACAAGAAGAATGCAGCTTCATATGAGTATTTTGGCCTGTTGATGTATTTCTAAAATGTAAAACACTTCCCTGGTACATAGAAGGCAATTGAACAATAGTATTTGAGTAAATAACTCCTCTCCAACCAAACATTATATATTTTTATTATAATTTGTTATAGCATTTTATTTTCATCTATTTTATGAAGCAGGTTACATTTGTGGTAAGTGTAATAGTTTGTGCATATGGCCTGTTGGCTTAACTAAAATCAGAGTCTTTTGAGACAGTGAATGTCTTCTAAATTTTTGTCTCTTCTTTGGGCAGCAGAAGGTAGAGTGAAAAAAAAAGAGCGTTACTTCAAACTTAATCTCAGTTCACATTATCTCTCTCATACTTAGTTGCAATTTGGAGAACTTTCTCTGAAAATTTGTGCAGCTATAATAGTCCTTGAAAGTATAAAAATTAGATTCATATTATATCAAGTATCTGGCAAACTGATACGCAAATGATATATGTATGCCTTATTAGTTTTCTATAATGCTTAATATTGTTTCTTGGACACAGAAATTACTAAAAAATTCATTTGTTAATAATGAAACAACAGCTCTGAAAGGAAAATATTACCCTCATTTTATAAATCAGAAAATCGACAATTTAAGTTATGAAACAATTTCCGCAGGGGACTTAGCTACTGGTTAGAAGATCAAAGATTAGAACCCAGATTGGGTTGTGCTTCTACTAGAGAATTTGGACTTCCATTTGTGTTTATTTATTCACTTATTTAGAAAAATTGTGAGCATTTTTAGATTGTGATTAATATTAAGAAAGGTAATTATAAATTCTAAAAGATTAAGTTATATAATTAATTTTCTTTCATATGTGTCTTTAGGCTCAATATAAAGAGAATTGACATAAGTATCAAATATACATTTAAAAAATTATCTTCAGATTTTTCCTTACCTTTTATCATATTCTCAATTATGTAAATATTTTAATTACAAGCTGTAGAAAATGATAATTAAGTGAATTCACCAGTGTTCAGTATATTAGCTCTTGATATCAGTTAGTGTCTTGAGATAACATGATTTGATCTTATTATTTTTGTTTTTTATTTAGGTGTTTTGTTGTTGTTTGTTTGTTTTTCATTTTGTGTTGTTTAAAGGAAAGGGATTAGAAGTCATTACAATACAGGTTCCTAGAATAAGATACTTCCTTTCCTGGAATGCAACCTGCATTATGTATCTTCTAAGGGGAAGAACTAACTATTGAATTTACTTCCAAATGAAATAACTTCCAATATCTCAGTCAAACAACTATGTAAATGTCTCTCTTTTTCTATAAATCACTAATTAATCTTAGAGGACTATGGAATTGATGTGTAATCTAACAAACTGACTCTGTGAATGATGTCTGTATTCAATGAATAAATTCCACTTTGCTGCATTCTTGATCCATTTATTGGCCCATAAATTCACTGAGTGCTATGTCCAGGGACTAACTGTGTTTATTTAGCAGGGATATTTTTCTTTATGGTCAATATTCTGTACATTTTACTTATCCAGATGACCTCAGCATCTGGGAACTCCTGCATAATTCAGTGTATAAATACGATGGGGGAAAATCATAAATAGTTTAACACTATGGACTGTGTGTATTTTCAATAGCAACATTGCTCAGCTTTTGACCATGGTGATAGTATTTGATTGGCAATGAATTTTTGCACAGGTAGCTTTTTTTTTTAATTTGTTAAATTGATTTTGTTTGTTAACACGGTTTGCTAGAAAGTACAAAGATGAGGTAGGAAGCTCTCTCTGGAGCTAGCTATTCATTTTCACACTTACTACTCACCCTATAGAGTAGCTGTAAACTCATTTGCAATCTGGTTTTTTTTTTTTTTTTTTTTTTTACCCTTTGACTAATGACGGTGATAGTGTACCATGCCAGGTGACCGCATAATTTATCATCCGAACCAAGCCAGTTTAGATCAGAGGCAATGCTAGTAATAATAATGCTAAAACAACAAGTGCTATCCAGGATCACTGTCATCTGCAATGGGGGTTGTATGACACTATAAGCATAAAAAAAGGACATGGATTTCAGATTCAGATCTGCATTTGAATGTTACTTCTCACCCTTGTTGGCTGTGTGAATTCATATGAGTTACTTTAATTCTTGAGTCTTAGTTTCCTTGCCCCAAAAATTAAAATAATAATTCAGTTGATTTTATAATTTGTGATAATTACATTCAACCTGTATCAAGAAAAGAAGGGATTCAATAAATAGCAGTTAATTTGTTGTTATTCTCAGGGTTTACATAGCATCTGACATATGAATGATGATCAATCAAGGTTGTTGAATGAGTGAATTAGTAAATGAACACAATAACAAATGGATAAACAGATTAAGTGTATAATGAAATCACAGGTGAGATTTAATCGTGATCCGCTAGGTGGGTCAGTAAACTGACAACCTGTATGTCTTTGGGGAATGTCTCTCAGGCACAGAAAAATAATGAAATAAGGAAAACAATCCGAAATTTAATACTATTAAGCAGAACAATAATTTAAATACTTTCTTGCATACATTTAAATCCCCAGGATGATTGTAATCATAATTTCTATGCATTTGTGTCAATCATATAAAAGAGATTAAGACATTTTCTACTTTTGTTACTAAGTATTTTTTGGTTTTTTCCTTGGTCTGTTTTTTTTTTTTTTTTTTTTTTTAAATTTTTTTTTTCAACGTTTATTTATTTTTGGGACAGAGAGAGACAGAGCATGAACGGGGGAGGGGCAGAGAGAGAGGGAGACACAGAATCGGAAACAGGCTCCAGGCTCTGAGCCATCAGCCCAGAGCCTGACGCGGGGCTCGAACTCACGGACCGCGAGATCGTGACCTGGCTGAAGTCGGACGCTTAACCGACTGCGCCACCCAGGCGCTTTTCCTTGGTCTGTTTTAATGAGTGTTGCATTTAATTATGATAGACTGTTATGCCATATTAAATAAGCATAAAACACAAAATGCAACAAGGATTTATTTTCTGTGTGTGTGATGGCCTTTATAGCTCCAGATGACTGTATAGGGCAACTGTCCTCATTAAAGCAGCTAAGCAGCCAAGGGTCTTAGAACTTTTGGCTTCATCATCGCCATGCAAGGGTTCCTCTCTGATGTCTGTTCAGTGAACCATTGTTTTCTGTTGCCTCCTTTTTTCCTGGGACTTGGTCTCCCCAGCCATTTTTCATAATAGACTGGAGCAACTCTGGATACTGATACTTCTCTCCTCTGTGCTTGGTTTTCTTATTGTTTTCTTGATCATTTGTTTTCCGACTTTGCTGGACTATTTTAGTGAAGTCTGTTCCTGACATACTGTGCAGTCTTCAAGGTTGCTCCTCAGAGGGTGTGGCCTTGTGTGTGCACACAGTCATCCTGGGACAGTGGTGTTAGTAGGGCTCCCTTTGATTCCCTTTCCCTGATCTTCCCTGATCTCTCGGTTAAGCTGTCTACCTCTGTTAGATTTCTACCCAGCTGTTAGCCTCCACTTACTGCCAACTAATTGCTCTATTGTTTTCGGCAGTGCCCTCCAGGCACAAATTCTTCTACATTCTGATTCCCTTAAATCTGGGCTGCTTTGCTGGCATGGTTTTCGAGAATTATTTTTTAGATAATCTTTTCGTTTGTTTGTTTTTGTTTCTTCAAACTCTAGGTGGGTTCTTAGCTGTTTATTTCCTTGGTACTGCTGATCAATTACTTAGTTAGGTTTAACTTCTCAAGAAGCTACCAACTTCCTCTTAATTGCTTACTGCCAACATTACCATTGTTTCTGAGAATAGCATTAGACTTCACTTTCCCATATTCTGTTGCAAATAAAAACCATTCCCTGGGGACAGCTTTGCCTCTCTGTCCTTAAGATAGGCCTCTTTTCCCTGGCAAAATCTCTACCACTGCTTGGAGCTGGGGGCAGAGACAGTGGCCATCTTCTTGTGGATTGACACTGTTGTTTTACAAAAGAGGGAGCTGGGCAGGAAAAGCAGTGTCTGGTTTTCTCTGCCTACTTCTTATGATGGGGAACCTGCACCCTATAAGCAAGCTGGAGAAAGGGCAAATGGGGCCCAAATATTCTCAGTGGACTAAGGTAGAGCCTCCACTCTACCAGTGGGAGCAGAATGGAGGGAAGGGCCCCCAAACTCTTGTTCTTACTTGCCTGGAATTTAGTCTCTAAAACAAGGGGAAGGGGAGGAAGAGCAATGATGGCAGTATGTCCGTTCCCAGGAAGACACTGTAGCTCTTAACCAATAGCTGGGAGGAGAAGGGGTTCCATCTTCTTGTCAACTTCTGCTCACAGTGGAACTTATACAGTGAGCCAGGGAAGAGGGAACATGTTGGGGCTCAAATAGCATAACAGCTTCTTGTTAACTAGATTCAGTATTTTTCTTGAACAAATGTGTCTTTATTCACTGTATGCCCTTAGGGCAATTTTCAGAGACTTAAATGTTGCATTTTTGTTGTCATTGTTGTTTTAATTTTCACCATTTATGGGTGTTTTGCTGAGATAAGGGTTGATGAAGCTCCTTGAATTGCCCATTCCTACTTATACATATCTCTACTAGAGATTCTTTTTTTCTCCTTTAGAATAAGTTGTATTTTATTTTAATTTTTGTAATTTTATTTTTTAAAATTTACATCCAAATTAGTTAGTATATAGTGCAACAATGATTTCAGGAGTAGATTCCTTAATGCCCCTTACCCATTTAGCCCATCCCCCCTCCCACAACCCCTCCAGTAACCCTCAGTTTGTTCTCCATATTTATGAGTCTCTTCTGTTTTGTCCCCCTCCCTGTTTGTATATTATTTTTGTTTCCCTTCCCTTATGTTCATCTGTTTTGTCTCTTAAAATCCTCATATGAGTGAAGTCATGTGATTTTTGTCTTTCTCTGACTAATTTCACTTAGCATAATACCCTCCAGTTCCATCCACGTAGCTGAAAATGGCAAGATTTCATTCTTTTTGATTGCCAAGTAATACTCCACTGTATATATATATACCACTTCTTCTTTATCCATTCATCCATCGATGGACATTTGGGATCTTTCCATGCTTTGGCTATTGTCGATAGTGCTGCTATAAACATGGGGGTGCATGTGTCCCTTTGAAACAGCACACCTGTATCCCGTGGATAAATGCCTAGTAGTGCAATTGCTGGGTCATAGGGTAGTTCTATTTTTAGTTTTTTGAGGAGCCTCCACACTGTTTTCCAGAGTGGCTGCACCAGCTTGCATTCCCACTAACAATGCAAAAGAGATCCTCTTTCTCTGCATCCTTGCCAACATCTGTCATTGCCTGAGTTGTTCATGTTAGCCATTCTGACAGGTGTGAGGTGGTATCTCATTGTGGTTTTGATTTGTATTTCCCTGATGTTGAGTGATGTTGAGCATTTCTCATGTGTTGGTTGGCCATCTGGATGCCTTTTTTTGAGAAGTGTCTATTCATGTCTTTTGCCCATTTCTTCACTGGGTTATTTGTTTTTTGGGTGTTGAGTTTGATAAGTTCCTTACAGATTTTGGATTCTAACCCTTTATCTGATAAGTCATTTGCAAATGTCTTCTCCCATTCTGTCGGTTGCCTTTTAGTTTTGCTGATTGTTTCCTTCACTGTGCAGAAGCTTTTTATTTTGATATGGTCCCAGTAGTTCATTTTTGCTCTTGTTTCCCTTGCCTTCAGAGACGTGTTGAGTAAGAAGTTGCTGTGGCCAAGATCAAAGAGGTTTTTGCCTGTTTTCTCCTCGAGGATTTTGATGGCTTCCTGTCTTGCATTGAGGTTTTTCATCCATTTTGAGTTTATTTTTGTGTGTGGTATAAGAAAGTGGTCCAGGTTCATTCTTCTGCATGTCGCTGTCCAATTTTCCCAGCACCACTTGCTAAAGAGACTGTCTTTATTCCATTGGATATTCTTTCCTGTTTTGTCAAAGATTAGTTGGCCATACGTTTGTGGGTCCATTTCTGGGTTATCTATTCTGTTCCACTGATCTGAGTGTCTATTCTTGTGTGATCTCATTTACAGTTGCACAAAAAAACATAAAATACCTAGGAATAAATCTAACCAAAGAGGTGAAAAATCTATACAATGAAAACTATAGAAAGCTTATGAAAGAAATTGAAGAAGACACAAAAAAAATGGAAAAAAATTCCATGCTCCTGGATAGGAAGAACAAATATTGTTAAAATGTCAATACTACCCAAAGCATTCTACATATTCAATGCAATCCCTATCAAAATAACACCAGCATTCTTCACAGAGCTAGAACAAATAATTCTAAAATTTGTATGGAACCACAAAAGACCCCAAATAGTCTCTACTAGAGAGTCTCAATTCTCAGTACACATCTCAAAGGTGAGCTTTGTAAGAATATCAATGCTTGTCCCAAATCTGCAGAAATTCTGATTTAATTTAACTGAATGGCATTAACAGGAAGCAAATACACTCCTAACTGCATTTATTTATAGTATATCTTAAAATCAGTGTCTCAAATAGTAATTAGTGCTCATTAATATTTCCTTTGTTTGCCCGTGACTGGAAATACAGGATACTATTTTTTCTTTCCTCTTTAAAGTTGGATACATTCATGTGACCAGATACTGTAAAAGACAAGTAGTGACATGTATCATTTTAGGGGAACAAATGCTTAAGCAGTGATGTTCAATTTTCTATTCTCATTTTATGCAGTTATTTTTTTTCCTGCTCTGACAAGCCTTGAAACCACATCTCGAGTTTCAGGTGACACAAGATCAATGCAGCCGGGAATCCTGAATCCCTGGCAGAGGTCAGTTGTCTTGAAGAGCTATCAGAGCCTGCAGCAGAGAAATAAAACCGTGGTGTTGATATCCTTATTTCTTAGGCAACACCTAGTTTAATCTGACTGAATCAATCATTATTATCAATGGTCCCCCAAATAATTTATAGACTGACCGCTATCTCAGTAAAGATGTCAACAGCATTTTGGGGGAACTTGACACATTGCTATTAACATTTTAATGGATGAGAAAAGAATTTCTTAAATAAGATGAAAAAGTGCTACTGAAAATTATTGATGTCTTTGACTACATGAAAGTTAAGAACATTTTTTTTCAAAATGCATCTTAAAGCAACTACAAATCCCAGCTATAAACAAGAAGCATTTGCTACATCCATCATTTACAAAGAATTATTGCTACAAATATATGAAGTAAAACTTTATATGGAAAGTACAAATATATGAGGCAAACTTTATACAGAAAGTACAAAAAGTAAGCAGATATAAAATTAGCATTCTTTAAAGAAACACAAAATGAGATATTTAATCTCACTCTAAGGGAAATGCAAATTGCGATCATAGTAAGATTCAACTTTTAAATTGCTCATGAAATTAATTAAACAATATAAAAAATGAGCATTGGATAGTCTGTAATTCAACTCCTTTTTTTTAAATTTTTTTTAACGTTTATTTATTTTTGAGACAGAGAGAGACAGAGCATGAACGGGGGAGGGTCACAGAGAGGGAGACACAGAATCTGAAACAGGCTCCAGGCTCTGAGCTGTCAGCACAGAGCCTGACGTGGGGCTTGAACTCTCGGACAGCGAGATCATGACCTGAGCCAAAGTCGGCCGCTTAACCGACTGAGCTACCCAGGCGCCCTGTGTAATTCAACTCTTTAACACATTTTTGCTAGTAGTTTAAGTTCAGCAAATAATTTGGCATTACCTTTTAACGCTGAATGTGCATATATTCTAAGATGTACCCATTCAACTCCTAAGAAATGTGTACACAGACATTTTCAAGAATATTCATAGCAGCGCTAATTTATTTATTTTTATTTTTGAGATAGAGTGAGCCTGAACACAAGTTGGGGAGTGACAGAGGGAGAGGATCTCAAGTAGGCTCCATGCTCAGTGCAGAGACCAACCTGGGAAGCCTGACACCGGGAGCCCAACACAGGATTCGATCCAAGGACCATGAGGTCATGAATCAAGAGTGGTAAGCTTCACTGAATGAGTCACCCAGGTGCCCCTAGCAGCACTAAGTTAATAGTAAAAACTGCCTGGACACAATCTGCATGTTAGCAAGAGAAGAAACAAATGAACTGTGTTATATTTACATAATGATTATTACATCACAATACAAATGAATGAGCTACTGCCACACATAACAACATGGTGAGACTTTAGAGCATAATACTGAATAAAGAAAGCCAAGAACCTAGACATGTTATTTGATATGATTACCTAGTTAAGTTCAAAATAAGCAAAATAAAATAATTAATGCTTAGGGTTGTGTGCGTATATTTGTGTGTGTGTTTGTGTGTGTGTATGAAACAGAAATAAACCCAGCAGAATGATACTCACAAAATCCAAAATGATTGTTCTCTCTGAGGATTGGAGGAATTGGGATAAAGGAGGCATTACACATATAGCTATAGATGATAAATAGTGTTCTAGTCCTTAGGTTGAGTGGTGAGTTCAGGAATAAAATAATAAAAATAAGCCAAGATTGGAAAGATGATATTATCATGTCTTGAACCAAGGGTTACTTTTAATTTATTCCTCTGTACCTAAGATCCAATTAAAAATTCTCCTGGCAATTTGAGTGGATAGCCAAGGTTGAGAATCACTGAACTAAATCAATCCTTGTTATTCATCATATGATCTGACAATTAGTAGAATGAGAACCTCCTGGGGGCTGGTTAGAAATACTGAATCCCAAGCACATGTCAGACCTACTGAATTAGAATCTACATTACCAATATCCTTAGGTGGTCCTTATGCAGGGGAAATTATAAGAAGTACTACACTGTGTTATCTCTAATGTGGCTATCAATATCCATTTTTTAAATATACTTCAAAATAATTCCAAGCAAAAAGTGAAAAGGTAAAGACATTGTGAAAGTTTGAGTTATTCTCTGAAAGCATGAACTTTTGAAACAAATTAAAATTCATGTTATTTTAAACTTATTCATATACTTTAACTACTTGCAATAAAAATTCAAAAATTAAAAGATCAAATTTGGTTTTCTCATACCAACTCAAATAATAAATAAAGGAATTATTGAGCAGTAATGTCTCTGAGTAGAAAGACTATGTACCCTGAAACACAGAAATTGTGTCATGAAGTCATTTATATGCTTAATGGAGAATATGTAAAAACTATTGCGTAGATACTTTATATCAGTGAAACTCAAGGGTATGATGGATTTTAGCCTTACTTGTAGTTTAGGGTCTTTGCTTTTAATCCTATGTCTCTTTTGTTGTTTTTATGAACAAAGTGCAAGAACCTGTTGGTTTTCCATCCCCATGTGTATGTTATAAAGAAAATACAATGGAAAGCCATTGTCTAGTAGGAATTTAAGGAATAAACAACTACAATTAACTTCCTTAACTCACTTCCACTTTTCAAGAACTTCAGGCAATTGCTTTGTAGACACTAAAGTCAGGTAAAAAGATTATTTTTAAAATATAGTCAGGAAGTTTCTATTTTCTCTTTAGTTGGACTGGGGTGAATACTCTAAGGAAGGTCTGCATAAGGATGTTTTCATCAAAACCACTACAGTAAAAATAATACTATTGAGAAAGATAACCTTTTATTTTTATTTTTTTTACTATTTTATTAAGTTAATTTTACTTATATTGAGATAAAGAGAGCATGGGAGGCGCAGAAAGAGGGAGAGAGAGAGGATCCCAAGCTGGCTCTGCACTGTTAGCTCAGAGTCTGATGTGGAGCTTGAACTCACCAACCATGAGATCATGACTTGAGCTGAAAACAAGAGTAAGATGTTGAACCAGCTGAGCCATTCAGGCTCCCTGAGAAAGATAAACTTAAAAAAAATTTTTTTTAATGTTTTATTTATTTTCGAGAGAGAACGAGAGAGAGAGAGAGAGAGAGAGAGAGAGAGAGAGAGAGAATGAGTGGGGAAGGGACAGAGAGAGGGAGACACAGAATCTGATGCAGGCTCCAGGCTCTAAGCTGTCAGCACAGAGCCCGACGTGGGCTGGACTCCTGAACCACTGAGATCATGACCTGAGCTGAAGTCAGATGCTTAACTGACTGACAACCTGGCGCCCCGAGAAAGATAAACTTTTAAAGGGCACATTGGGGGCATATGATATTTTTATATGATGGAGAAAACATAAATCACTTATAAACATTTCCAGAGAATTCAGATAAGATTGGGAAGACGGTGGTTTGAAATGCCATCTCTGACTCCTTCCCCTTCTCAGTCCCACTCAGGAAAGCCACCATCTGGAAGACAAGGTGGTGAAATAAACTGTGTACTCGAGACTGAGTGTTCTCATGGTCAACGGGAGGGGCCAAAGTCAAGCCAAGGGGCAGCAGTATAGGGGACTGATCCTGCTTCTCCTTGTCTCAGATAAAAACTGCAAATCCTTGAGGAGACCTCAGAAGGCAGTCTTTTAGAGTACAATTTTACCTGGTTACCCCCAGAGTGTCTCCAGGGTGATTGGGCTTACTTCTAACCCCTTGCCCATCCCACTGAGGGGTCAAAGAGCTGCTGTCAGAGGTTACCGCTGACTGTATGCTTGGAAACCGTTGCTTGCACTCCTAGAAACCTGCAAAGAAGCTCTTCCAGTCCTAAGCAGAAGGATGATGGGTGTAACTTTCTGATTCCTTTCTGATAATTCATTCATAAGTCACAAAAGTAGAAACTGTTGTGTCATCCAGTGCCTGCTGGTTTACCATAGCACAAGAAACCTCAATGGCCTGATCTGTTCTGAGCTTGAGGGAATACTAAATCGCTTAAAATCAGGGATTGGCAAAAACCAGAGAAAACGATGAACAACAGCAAACAATTCCCGTAAAAGACTCCACCCCTGATGATGAAAGACTGGTATGTACATGGAGATAATGGAGCCTCTTTAACAGAGGACTGGTTAAATAGTTGAAAGAGAACTTTGGCGAGAAAGGAAATCTCCTATTGAGATGGTACTCGAACACACACACGCAGGTATACATACACAAAGTTCCTGGGACAGTAAAATAAATGCAATTTTTAATTGTAAAAATTCACAAACCAGATTCTATTTCCAGCCACAGTGTTATAACAAACCACATTAAACTAGAAAAGCAGCTATTCTCCCATATTTCTTAAACCTTCTTTGATACTCTGCACTTGTTTTCCTCTTTAGGGCATTCTGGTATAAATCCTTAGGACGTTCTAGATCTCTCATTTGCTCTTCACCTCATCCACTCTAATCAGCATATATATGCAGAGTGTTTTCACTCTTTGAATTTCAAAATTAAAATTTTCCTTTTGGGAATTTTTACTTTTTGTCTCATTGCTCGTAATTCCATGGATGTGGTGTATTGCTTACTTCTCTGAGATGATTAAATAATACATATAAATTAATACCTATAAAGGGCTTGCAAGGATCTAACACAGAAAAAAAAGACTCTAAATGTTAGCCACCACTACCATTTCGACTACTGCTGCTATTACCGTCATGGTAGTAAATTCCAACACTGCTTGTGCCATTAAATTTTTCTTTAGGTACCGGTTTTACCTTTTGCAGAGACTTTTTTCTTACTTATTCACGTGTTGAGATTCCTCAGTTGTTTGAACTCTTGGTTGTGTGCTCTCAGGGAGAGAACCAAATGTCAGGAATTCTGGCTCATTTTCAGACTAAGAAAGGGGAAGTGCACATTAGCTAGTGGTTCTCTTCAGTGCTATCTTTGAGGTGTGGAATCTTCCCGTTCCTCCTAAATGCACAAAATATGACACAGCACTACCTCTCTAGAAGGGGACCCCTCATTCTCTGTTCCTGCCTAGAAAGAGACTCTGGAAATTCGCCTTCTTGCTTAATTCTATCCTAGTTCCTCTGATTCTATTCAGTGCTTCCATTCTTGGAACTTATATAACTCTCTCAACCATCCTGTTTTCCATTTTAATCATAATCATTGGTATTTGGAAAAGGGGTCTTTGGGAGGTAACTAGTGTTAGATAAGGTCATGAGGTAGTGCTCTCATGTTGCCATTAGTGACCTTATAAGAAGTGGAAGAAAGACCTCTCTCTCTCCATTAAGCAAGAACATAGTAGAAGTCCACCATCTACAAGCCTTGGGGAACTTCTTACCTGAACCCAACCCTGCTACCCCCTTGGTCTCACACTTCCAACCTCCAGAACTGTGAGAAAATAAAACTCTGTTGTTTAAGCCACCACTTTATGATATGCTGTTTTGGCAGCCTGAACTGACCAAGACTCTTGTCATTGCTATATTCTATTTATTGTTTTCAAAATATTTCTATTTTTTTTCTATTATATTTTAGGAATTTGGAAAAAGATGGGAATCTAGCAGCCTCTTTTAAGGAAGCTGGTTCTGATAGATCTACAGTGGAGTTTCCTATAAATTTTAAAGTGAAATAGTTAATTGGGCCAAGGAAAAGTAGAGAAGCATTCCAACACATTTCATACCCCAAGGCTAATCTAGCTTAGCATCAACATAATTTATTTAATCAATAAACTGAATAAAATATATAATTATATGAACATAAACAGAAAAAAATTGATGAAATCTGCCAGTTATTCTTCATGAAAATTTAAATAAAGTGGAAATGGGGGAACCTGAGTGGCTCAGTTGGTTAAGCATCCAACTCTTGATTTTGGCTCAAGTCATGATCTCATGGTTTGTGAATTTGAGCCCCATTTCAGACTTTGCTCTGGCAATGTGGAACCTGCTAAGGATTCTCTATCCCTCTCTCTGCTCCTCTCTACTCGTGTTGTCTCTTTCTCTTTCAAAATAAATGGATAAAAACTTAAAAAATTAAATAAAAGGGAAATAGTAGCTTTGGCAGTCAACTTTCATAATATATATATTGTAGATATATATTTCTCCTTCTTTGTTTTTTTATCACTACTCTGCTCAAAAGTCTTCAATGACTTCTGATTAAATTTTTTTGCTTATATTTGATACACAATATTACATTAGTTTCAAGTATATATCATAGTGATTCTACTTCTTGATTTCTTTTTTCAACTTTGCTTTATGTATCTTCTGCATTTAACCATTCAGGAGGAGGAAACAGCCCTAATCATGAATGCACTGTTCTTATGTTGGAGGGAAAAATGATTCTTGGCAAAATCTTGCAATGGCCTGACATTCTACTTGGACATCCTAGATAATGGTTTCTGCTTATGGTCTATTTACCAGAGCAAGCCACATGATCAAGACTGCTGTCCCTGGAGCAGAGATCTAAATCCTTCCACAAGGAGGCACCGCAAGTCAAACTACAATAGACAAGAAAGTACACTCCTTTCAAGTAAGGGCAGTCTCTTATCTGGGAACAGTAATTCTTTTTTTTTTTTTTTTTTAATTTTTTCTAATGTTTATTTATTCTTGAGACAGAGACAGAGCGCGAAGAGGGGAAGGGCAGAGAGAGAGGGAGACACAGAATCTGAAACAGCCTTCAGGCTCTGAGCTGTCAGCACAGAGCCCTACGCGGGGCTTGAACCCACCAACTGTGAAATCATGACCTGAGCCGAAGTCGGACGCTCAACCGACTGAGCCACCCAGGCGCCCCTGGGAGCAGTAATTCAATCAATCACAGAGGCGACCACTTTATTTTTTTATTTTATTTTTTTTTTCAACGTTTATTTATTTTGGGGACAGAGAGAGACAGAGCATGAATGGGGGAGGGGCAGAGAGAGAGGGAGACACAGAATTGGAAACAGGCTCCAGGCTCTGAGCCATCAGCCCAGAGCCTGACGCGGGGCTCGAACTCACGGACCGCGAGATCGTGACCTGGCTGAAGTGGGACGCTTAACCGACTGCGCCACCCAGGCGCCCCGAGGCGACCACTTTAAACATGAATAAGTTTCATAAGCTAACCTTCTCAGTATACTTCATATTTAATGGTAAAATGCTAATGTTATTTTTATTAACAGCATGAATAAAACAGGAATACCTGTAATCAGCATCATCTTTGTTTCAGTCAACTAACATTTTAAGAGGAGAATATAAAATAGCTGCTTTAGAGAGCCAAAAAGAAGACAGTGCTTTGTTGTTACTTGGTAGTAATATTATTCAATATTTAGAAAACCCGAGAATCTCTATTATTCAAAAGATGAGAGGGAGGGAGAGAGAGAGAAAAAATGTATAAGCAAGGAATTTATTTTAAAAAAATCCAGGGGCACCTGAGGTAGCTCTGTCAGCTAAGCGTCCGACTCTTGACTTCAGCTCAAGTCATAATCTCACGGTTTGTGAGTTCAAACCCCACATCGGGCTCCATGCTGATGGTGCAGAGCCTGCTTGGGATTCTCTCTCTGCCTCTCTCTCTCAAAGTAAATAAATAAACTTAAAAAAAAAAATCCAGATTAGTTTGTAATGGAAAACAGCAAAATCTCCCTTATACAATAGTGAGAAAATCTATACAATAACTAAGAATAAAAATAACAAGTCCATTAAAAATATTTCAAATTTCAAATAACTTAATAAAACAACTGAAGATAGGATAAAGTGCAAAACTCGTAGATGAAAGGATCTACTGCCAAAAACAAAACAAAACAAAACAAAACAAAACAAAACATTAATACTTCCAAAAATAAAATACAAATTTAATGGCACTCAAATCAGTATCCCCATTGTTTTATTCTAGAGAAATATACTTTAAATTTTATATAGCTGTGGTGGCACACACTACTGTTCCTTTTATCTCATTTGTTACTCTTTTTCTCCTCATAGGTTTCTACTAATTATTCGAATCTTAATGTTTCTTGGAAATGTACTGTGGCACCTCTTTGTTACTCTTGTTATACTCTTTCCCTGAGTGATATCATTCATTCTTACCATGTTAATTACCACTTAATGCCAATAATTCTCAAATTTTGTTTGTAATATGATCCTGTTCTTTTAGTTTTAGACAAGCATATCTAGTCAATTGACTGACATGACCACTCATAGATTTCACAAAACTTTAAACTTCACCTAGTTAAAACTTAACTTCTAATTGCTTTACATAACTTGCCCATTCCATTGCTTTCTCAGAGCACTTTTACTTGTAATAGTCCCCAAACTGGAAACAACCCAGTCTAGCAACAGGTGAATGAATAAACAAAGTATGGTATACTCATGTATTAAAGGACTATTCAACAATAAAAAAAGAATAAACCATTGATTTGCATGATAACAAGAATGAATCTCAAAATAATTATATTGAATAAAAGAAGCCAGACAGAAAATTTAGGTATGTAGTATATGACTTCATTTAGATAGAATTGGTCATAATGCAAACCAATTTCTCATGACAGTGCACATAAATGACTGCCTGGGGATATAGGGGGGGTTGTGGAAGAGAGAAATTATAAAAGTGCATGAGAAAAGTTTGGGAGGTGACAGATATGGTTGCAAGGTTTTTCATATGGTAACATTTACCAAATTATTTGTTTTAAGTGTGTGCAGTTTGGCTCATATCAAGTTTACCATAGTAAGAAGTAAGATGTTACTAAAAATCTGTACCTCCTACTACCTAAGGTCTTTCATTTTGAGTTTCTATCATAGACCATTTGTTTTGTATACCTTTTATCAGTACTGTTCCCACTGCCTTGAACCCTCTTTTCTTTGCTTTTTATATGGCTGGCTGCTTCTCAGTTTTCAAGTACTGTTCCTTTGTGACAATCCTACTCAAAGTAAGGCCCTCTTTCCTTATGATCCCTTCCTTTTATATTTGCATATAATTTTCTCTTGTGTTTGTCTATACTACATTGCTAATATTGCTTGCTTCCAGAAGAAATTCAGCCCTGTTAATATCTTGGGTTTAGCTCAGTGAGACCTATTCAAACCTCTGACCTAGAGAACTAAATAATAAATTTGTATTGTTTAGGCTCCTAAGTTTATAGTAAGTAATGTAATATAATCAGTCTCTGAAGTTTGGCTCTAAAATCAATTAGAACAAGAACCAGGTCAGTCTTGTTAATCACCAAAGCCCCATCATCCTGTAAGACTTATGTACATGGTAAGAGCACAAGAAATATTTGTTGATTGAATAAACTACACCAATATCAACAATCTAGAAGTTTGTTATATCAGATTACTGTACTAAGCACTTTACTTCTATCTGTAGGTTGTTAGTGCTATTACTATGCATGTGCATAATGCAGTGTCGTAGATTATATGCAGATGAATGAGCTTTGTCCAAGGCAGAAAATTTATTTAAAAAAAAGAAAAGATGCTAAACATCCTACTTGATGAGCATGACAGGTAGACACACAATAAAATATTACACAAAGCAAGATTCACTAAGAAATCGAGACCAGAAACTGCTGTGTGAAAGAAAGTAAAAATAAGAAGTGATTCTGATTTGAGATGTCAGAAAAACTTTTATGGGATTTGATATAAGCATCAAAGTATTAGAAAGATATCAACAATAAAAGATGTTGGAAAAGTTCTACACAAAGAAAATTAATATTGCTATCAATCTTTGTGAAGCTGAAAAGTTTAGAAGGTAATCATGATAGGTATAACGTATCATATTTATTCTAAATGTAAGAAAAAATTACCGTTGGATTATTTGTTCAGCAACTTCACTTTATTAACTGGATGTTCATTTGGTGACTGTATTTAACTTTAGAAATCTGAAATAAGAAAAAATATTTTCTTATTTAAAACAACTGCGTGGCTCAGTTGTTTAAGCGTCTGACTCTTGGTTTCAGCTCAGGTCATGATCTCACGGTTCGTGAGTTCGAGCCCTGTGTCAGGCTCTGTGCTGACAGCATGGGGCTTGCTTGGGATTCTCTTTCTCCTGATTCTGCACTTCCCATGATAACTCTGTCTCTTTCTCTCTCTCAAAATAAATAAATAAACTTAAAAAATTATTTTAGATTTTATTTCTTGAAACATATTCATTATAATCTTCTCTTCAATATTCTACCACTCTCTTGCTATCTCTACTGTGCTCTCCTTTACC
Source organism: Leopardus geoffroyi (assembly GCF_018350155.1). NCBI lineage: Eukaryota > Metazoa > Chordata > Mammalia > Carnivora > Felidae > Leopardus > Leopardus geoffroyi. Next base: position 78,946,293 of record NC_059329.1, read on the forward strand.
TTTTCAATTTTAAAAACAGTATCACTTTCAAGATAAAAAACAAAAATCAGCGAACTCTCTCACAACCTCACATTATGCAGCAGAAGTAGAATACAATATTGAAAGACTGAAGCAGGCTCAGACAAAAAGGGTGGTGAGTTAAAGACATGTTCTAAAGTATGAAGATAGAATTGGTATCTGGTAAACAAAATTGTTTAAATTATTGATTTCAGGGCACATGTATTAAAAATTCCTCCTGGGCTCTACAATTTACAGAACTTAATGATATGCAGAAAAAGGATGTGTTGTAGAAACATGAATCTCCACTTCCAAAGAGAGTAAACAAACCTTCAGGTCAGTCTTTCCATCCAACACTGACAAAGGTACATGGAGGCCATTTTATTTTGTACAGAATATAGTATAGATTTCTGAAGGCACTTCATTCTTTGAAACAGAGTGTAGCTAAAAGAAAAATGTGGATTACAACACCTGGCAAATCTCAATCTGTAAAGTTCACCTGTAGAAAGAAAACAGTAACATGCTGGTGAATGTTTAACAACCAGCTCTTTTTTTTACATTTTTTAATGTTTATTTATTTTTGAGAGACAAGAAAGGGGAGGAAAGCAGAGAGGGAGACACAGAATCTGAAGCAGGTTTCAGGTTCTGAGCTGTCAGCACAGAGCCCAATGTGGGGCTTGAACCCATGAACCGTGAGATCATGACCTGAGCCAAAGTCAGCCATTTAACGAACTGAGCCACCTGGGTGCTCCAACAGCCAGCTCTTTATATGTAGTTCTGACATGGTTGATATATGTGTTTAACAAGTCAGATGGAAGCAAAACAACTCAGAAATAATTAAGATGTATGTCAGAAGTTCACCCATTTGTCAATGACACAAGTGACTTCTTTGCTGAATTGGATAAACAGTGTTCAAATTTTGAAAGAATATTTTCTCAATTTTTGTGCTACTCACAATGTGATGCTAACAGATGCAGCATAATTTTTAGTTTAATCTGTTATTAACATTTCATTTCTTAAGTTGAGACAATGAGAAAAATAATCAACCAAGATCTGCTTTGTAGTTTCTTCTGATTTCGTGGCATAAATACTCCTTCTCTGGACAATTTCAAGTGAGCAATCTGACATCACTGAATACGGACTCAGTAAGAGGTGTAGAGAAGCACATTGTAGATGTCTACAGTGTAGACTCACCAGATGTACATCACTTCAAGAGAGCATTAAAATATAGTAAAATACTTAGAAGGAAACACATTTTGAGTAGTTATTACCTTCTTTTAATACAATTTAATAAAATTTAAGTCTTTTTTTTTAATGTTTATTCTTGAGAGACACAGAGAGAATGCGAGTAGGGGAAGGGCAGAGAGAAGGAGACCCATAATCCCAAGCAGGCTCCAGACTCTGAGCTGTCAGTACAGAGCCCGATGCAGGGCTTGAACTTGTGTACCCTGAGATCATGACCTAAGCTGAAGTCAGAAGCTCAGCCGACTGAGCTACTCAGGTGCCCCATAAAATTTAAGTCTTAATGATGATTGCATTTAAGTACTAATGCACAAAACTCCTAAAAATGTTAACAATAAGCTCTCATTACCTGATATGAACCAACTCAGCACTGAAAAACTATTCAAACTCTTCTTTCTAAATTACCCTTCCATGGAAAGTGTATTTGGACTCATTCTGGTATGGCATACAAGGGTGAAACTAGTCCTTGCTTCCCCTCTATCTCTTCTCAAGGAATTGTACCATCAAACACCTAGATGATTACACCAAAGAATTTTACCTACAGATAACAAAAACCTCATTGCAGTGAATTGGACAAATCGAGGTTTAGTTGGTCTCACATAATTGCAAGTCAGAAAGTACTTAGCCAGCATTGATGCAATGGCTCAACACTAATATTAAGAACCCAGGATCTTTAGGATTTACCATCCTAAGTGTATGGGCTGTATCATCATTGTCCCAACTTACTTGTTACACCACTAGGGAAGTCTTCATTCCCACAGATGCATGCAGGTAAGAAACAAGGAGTTTCCAACTCTTTGTAAATCTCTGCCTTTCTTTAAAAAACCAAAGATTTTCCCAAATCCCACTTAACTACTCTTCTGTTTGATCTGACCTCCCTCATTTGGCAACACTTTTTTTTTTTCCATACATGGTGCCACTAAATGCAGGCAACTGATTAATCCCTGGATTAGTGTGGTAACCTCTCACTGCCTCCAGGACTGTCCTCATCAAACCATTCTCCTTACTCTATGAAAAGTGGATTTCCCAAAATGCAATGTTGATTATGTAACTCTGTTGCTTGTAACCCTCACTATTGTTCTGTGTTATAAAGTCTGTGTTCTTTAACATAACAAATAAGACCCTTTATATTCTTAATGTTCTGGGCACTGATTCCCCTTCCAGATTTACAACTCATTGATCCTCCATCAAAGGATTTGGGTTGGGGGAGGGAGTGCAGGGAAGGATAGATTGAGAATATCCTCTTTGTCACCGTCTAGAATTGAAACAAACAAACAAAACCAAGTGGGATTTGAGCTGACAGTACAAGAATTTCCAGAAAGCAGTTTAAAACTCCTGGCCAGACTACTCTTGGGGAGTCTGATCTAGTGCAAGCCTTCTCAAGGGAAGTCCATCCTGCCCCAGAGTCGCATCTCATCTAAATACCCAGTCAGGAATGTTGCAATCTGGGATCACGTCTGGAAAGTTTTGGTCCTTTAGCTAACAAAAAAATCAAGTCAAAATCAGTTAAATTTTTGTTAGCATCCTATAGGCAAAACATCCAGATGATTATCTGAATTGATTAAATGGTTTGTAATTTTGTAATTGCATAACTGTCCAGAATGGGCAATAAGATCAAAGTAGCTATTAACATGGCAGCAAAAAAGGGATGTAGAAAAAAAATTGTAAGCAGTTTAGTTTCAAAATCATACTATATATTTGATGGGAAAGAGGCTAGTATTCACTGAGAACATCTTACATATTAAGTACCTTGATATGTTATGTATGAACCCTATCTTCTTCCTATAAATACCCTTTGAGGTAAGAATTATTACCTTCATCTTTACGAATGAGGAGATAGAAATTATAGGAAAATAGGAAACTTGACATAATCACACAAGTATTAAAAAGCTGATCTGGACTTATAATTCAGGTATTTTATTCTCTATAGGCTCATCTTTTTCCACTACAAGTTTCCCAAAATGGGGAAGTGATTTTCATATTATCTAGAAGTAATAATATTCAAAGAAAAAGAACCAAACATAATTTGAATTCAGTACCTCATGTAAGGTCTCACATTGAAAATATAATCAATAAATAGATATACTGATGTCATGTATCTGAACACTGATATTTTAGATGAAAAATTATGGTTTTTCTTTACAAAAAATAAAACTGCCCTACTGACATATGTGATTAGGTATATAATTCAGAGTTACACAAGCTTTTAAAGTTTTGTAATCCCTCATTATTATGAAGAGATTCTAAAGAATACTGATAGATAACCACTTCATTGATTTGCAGATGAAAGTTTACTTATTATGAAATGTTATTATTCTTTGGGGACAAACAAATATGTAGTGTTGATTTCTGTCTGAGCATCATTCTTAGAACACGGACATTTCAAAAGTATGAGATCAAGAAAAATTAATTTAAAGACTTGCAGATTTAACTAAAACTCATACAAAGCTATGAAAGGACTGTTTACTATATGAAGAGGAAGATTTTTTCCTAAGTTCCAATTAAAGTTGATCTGCCAAGGTCAATAAACACCATGTGTTAAGTATTATGGAAGATTCAGAAAATTTACCATCTTCAAAACTATTTTAGTTTCTGAAACTGTGCTATCTCCATTTTGAAAGACTAAGCTCTTGCTATTGCAACAAACCAAAGACTATTAATTAGAAAACCCTTTCAAAATCTCAAATGCATTTGCTGGGCACAGATGCTGCATTTGTGTACTGAGCTAGGAGCTGTTTACGTGCCCACTGCCTCAGACAATAATGTATTCTTATTAGGCAGATTGTTTTACTTGCGTTGAGAAGGAATTGCTAAATAAAAACATACTTACATTTTATAATTTCAACTCATAATTACTTATTGTTTCTAACACTACAGGTAAAACAGCTTGAAGTTATTATGTCTTGCATTTGCTATGCCCATCTCCCCCGCCCCACTTTCTGAATGGACTGAAAACTGTAGACTGATCACACAGAAACTAGTAAATTATCACAAAGAAAATTAACAGCATAAATTGAATACAGATTAATGGCTTTGCTAATTCATTTGTCTTACGCAGTCATTAGCTGCTATTTTCTTTAACCCTCTGTCCATAGTCACTATTTTTATTAAAAACTTTGGGAGGCGATAGGCATGTTTACTCCTAACTTATTTTATTTGCAACATTTAAGTTTATGTATCGAAACACCATGAGATTTCAACATAAAAAGTAATAACAACTACAGTATTTACTTCCACTTTATAAGCTTATATTTCCAAGACTCTCAACACTACAAAAATTTAGAACATTTTAATGCCATTCACTCTTTTTCCCTATAGAGAATGAAGTTAATAAAATGCAAAATAAGCTACGATGTTTTTGTGCTGATGTCTTCAAAAATAAGACAATATTAACATGGATTAAGACAGGGATTGAGTCAAAGAATTTGGGAAATGTTAAGTTATACAAAGATAAATGGGGATTTCCCCCAAAGGATTTCTCATACCCATAATGTGACGTTGTACAATGTTTAACTCTAAGATATTTACCAGGTAATGCTTCACAGAATTATTAAATTGTAGAATTTTATTAACTTCTTCAAGACTAGTTATTTCAAGAGAAGCAGTATATATAAAGCAATTTATGAAGCTTTTTTAGAGCAGGCAGGTGGGAGAGAGAGAAAGAGTTCAGAGGTCAAGCAAAGTATAAGGTGTATATATTATATATATTTTTACAATTATTTTAAGTAAACTCCAAGCCCAACATGGGCTCAGACTCACAACCCCAAGATCAAGAGTTACGTGCTCTATTGATTAAGCCGGCCAGGTGCCCCTAAGGTGATAACATTTTTGATATGTATACATAGAAGGCAAATTACTCTTATTATTGCTATTGTGATTGTATCCACCTAGTATATTCTAATCATTCATTCAGCCCGAATGGAGGCATATAGACCAGGAGTGGAACAAGGACCACTCCAGTGTTGTTATCCATGTTTATACCAAATGTTATTTTCTCCCTGTTCCATTCATTTTATTCTCTTCATAACCTATATTTACTGAAATTATCTTGTCCGTACTTACTTGCTTATATTCTTACTCTCTCCATTAAAAGAACAGAAGATCTGACTTCTCCATAGTGCATCATTTGTTACACACTTTTGGGTAAATAATATGGTAATCAACTTTGTTATTGGATAGCTGGAGTCTTTCTTCCTGATTGTGTATTTTGTGTATTTGTTCATTCAATTATTTATCTAGTGATGTATTTATTTATGGTGTGAAAGTAGTCAGCAAATTCTCTTCTCCATCTCCCCTTTGGCTTTGCTGTACAAGGATACTATTTAGTATTATAGAAACAAGTTCCAGTGGGAACTGCAGGCTAGAAATACTGGGCCAGAATTTGCTAATTTCCGTTGCATTCATTACAAATGATGTGATGTCATTTGATTTTAAATCTAGATACTTGCACTCCTTTTATTAAAATCAAAATGAAAACATAAGGATTATCTTTTCTCTATACGTGCATATTTCCAAGTCTCTTTCATCTAGTTTTCACAGACAAGCTGAAGGAGACATGAACCACTGAAGTGTCTATAGAGGGAACAAAGGGGTGCAGGGGGATATGCTTGAGATACGAGCACCACTTGGCCAGGATAATGGGTTATTTCTGCAATAACCTTTAGGAATGTGAGCACTAGGTCCTTGAGAGCCTAGACTGCAAGAATTATGAGTTTGAATTTTACCCAGTTATTAGTGACTCTGAGGGCGAATGTTGTTTGCTCTCCAAACAGTAGAGAAATAATTAAATGACACATCTAGCCTCCACTGAACATCCTTTTTGTTTTTTCCTCTCTCTCACTTCTGAAAGTTGCGCTTTTCTGAGCAACATGATTTGAAAAATACTCTGAGGACAAATGTATATAGAGGAGGATTAAAATAATAACCTAACAGTTAACCCTCAGGTCTGAGTTCAAATCCTATCAGAAGGCATTTGCCGCTGATCAGGAGCAAATCAGGTCATTTCCTCCCACCCCCCACCCCCCACCCCCAAGTAAGATGACAAATTCCTAGGCTTTTCCAGAGGACCAAGTGATGTAATTTATAGAAATTAACACAGAACCTGATATGTGATATGCACCCAGCGAACATTAGCTGCCAAATTTTTAAATAAATTATTTGATAGTTCATCTCTCCTAAAGCCCATAGGGATTTATTACCAGGCAGGAAACATTCTCATGAAACTGTAGTCTTCTGGCTTCATAATACTACGAAATGTGTCTTGACTGTAATGTCTCACACCACAATGATACTAGCAGCCTCTGGCTCTGCACGCGAGACGCTACACACGTAGGCACTCGTGCACCAGCAAGTGAGGTTGATTTTATTTAGAAATCCAATTTTTGACCACAGTGGTTTAAAGAAATACAAGTTCTTTGCTATCGATTTTCTTAAATATCTTGAGTATTTTCATGTCTTCTTAAGTCTGGAAATAAAGTCTGCTTTAGAAAAGTAGATTCAATAACCACCGCTTGAATGCAAGAGGTGATATTCCTGAATGGGCAGTAAATATTTGGAGCTTAATATTGAGCAATTCTATATGAATTTAATGCAATTGGAGATGCAAGTAATGGGGGAGTTGCTTTTAATGTGAAATTTTTTTTAACGTTTATTTATTTTTGAGAGAGAGAGCACGAGTTGGGGAGAAGCAGAGAGAGACAGAGGGAGACACAGAACTCAAAGAAAGGGCCAGGCTCTGAGCTGTCAGCACAGAGCCCAATGCAGGACTCAAACCCACAAACTGTGAGATTATGACCTGAACCAAAGGCAGAACCTTAACTGACTGAACCACCCAGGCACCCCAATGTGAAAATATTTTTAAGCATTCAAGAAAGCCACATAGTTCTAATAAAGAAACTTCCTGTTATCATACTATCATTATTTGGCACATGATTTTTATAAAAATTAAAAGCAGAAAAAGAGTAAGAAGATACAAATTTTAAATGACTGATATCTCAAAAGATATTAGAACTTAGGTTTGAGTTTGTCAATAGGCTTTTTAAGTTATTTATTTTCTTTTTTAATGTAAGTACTATATGCTACCCACTATGCTTCTTATTCAGTTACTGATAAAATACAAATTTCCTGGGGCCAATAAAAAGAAACTACTTACATGTGTTTCAAATGTAAATGCTTTGGATGTACAGACATGTTATATAAAGTGAGTCAAAATATTTTTTGACATCTTGCTCAAAATTTTAATCAACTTATTTCATGCATAAAATATAGCTCTATAATTATCTTTTGAACCTACATTGCTTGTGTTTTTATTTTTTAAAAGTTTATTTATTATTTTGAGAGAGAGAGCTTGAGCAGGAGGAGGGAGAGACAGAGAGAGAGAGAAAGAGAGAGAGAGAGAGATGACAGAGAGTCCCTATCCCATGCTGGCTACACGCTGATAGGGACGTGGGGCTCAATCTCACAAACCATGAGATCATGACCTGAGCCGAAATCAAGAGTCAGACACTTAACCAACTGAGCCACCCAGGTGCCCCTGCTTTTGTTTTTTAATCATTTTTGTTCTTGTCTGAAACGGATTATACCCGTATAGTAATATTAGTAGCATTAGTAACACATGCACAGATCAATGTTAATTTTATCATTGCTTCAAGAATTTTACATTTAAGTTATTTATGAATTCATTGTGATTTGTAGGATGATAATTACAAGAACAGACTGTTTATTAGTTGGCTGTCCATCTGTCCTACCTATAATTCCAATCTGGAAAAGGATATAACTGAGTTCAAGGAATTGCAGCTGTCATATGACATATACCTTTGTTTTTATTTAATACATTTGTCATTAATATGATTAGTAGTAGTGATTTTGCCCAAGGGATAGATTTACTGGTCAGGAAGCAGGGAGACCTTGCACATGTTTTCTTGTGCAGATGCCCCAAATCTTGAGACCTAACACCTTTTTGCAAAATGCAAGGAGTGCTCAGAAAGAGGGAGATAGAGCTTAAAAACAAAGACACATTTAAAAACCAAACCGGCTTCCAAAATAGAAAGCATTTAAAATGACAGGATGAATCCTTTATGATACTTTTAAAAATATCCAACTTCTATTTGGAAAGTGGCTAATAAAGCCTCTTTCAAAATTACAGAAGTTTAGTAACTTTTTTTTTCCGGTTTAAGTCAGAATGTGGCTCTTACAGTTATGCAACTGTCAGACTTTGTGGAATAATAACAAATCGACATTACTGTCACTGACTTAAGCCACTGATAAATACAGACTGGGTAGAGAATCATTAAATAGTGGCGTCCCAGAGAACAAACCGATGAACACAACAGGTCACTTCAGTTTCCATGAATGCAGAACAGGAAGCTAAAAGCAATGAAACCTACTGCATCTGGCCTTCCATGACTCACTGCATGTCCTTGTGTCGCCAGCTAGACCTCAAGACCCAAACTTTATTGCTCACCTGCTTGTACTCACTGACCTCTGACTTACATTTAGTTAGGCAAATGAAACCCCAAACCACCCCTTAGGTGTTGGCGACTGCCCCAACAAGACCTCCTGTCAGCTCAGACCACCAGGACCTTTTGAGCTAAACCCTCCCGCTCAACTTGTGTCTGCATCTATGGAGTCACCCCTGGGATGACTGGCAACTACCTTTACGTCATTTGAATACTCAAATCTCCACCCTAGGAGGAGTCTTGGCCTCATTTGGGGAATATAGGATGTGTACAGGCATGTTTCCTTAAGGCGCGTGCGTGACTTTATTTCTGCCTCTACATATGAAGACAAGGCTTCCCTATCTAAATATTCGTCCTAACCCTAAACAAAAGGTGCCCATTCACTCTCTCTTGAGGATTCACAGCTTTGAATGCTGTGATGCACCCCCCACCCTTTTTCAACTGCAAATAAAATTTACTTTATGCAACTCCTCCTGGTGCCTCTGTGATTCACCAAGGAGTCAACTCACACTGGTTCCGTCACAGTTGGACAAACTATTTAAGTTTCAGTGTGTCAACTTTCTTTTCTACAAAATGAGATTAGCTCCAAAATGCCTGCCAGTAGCCAACTTCTTTGATTCTGCAGTACTATTCAAAGATATTATCTCTTTTTCCCTCTTTCATTTCTCCTCTTCTCTCCCTCCCTTTCTTTCTCTTTTTTCCCCATAAGGTTCTCTTTTTCCCTTCTTCATCTCTCTCTCTCTGTGTGTATATGGAAGGAACATAAATATACATATTTCATTATAATATATATGTGTAATTTTAAACAGATTGTTCAATTATGGAAAAGTTTCAAGCTATCATAAATTTAAAAGTGTTTTTTACTATTAAATGCAAAAGATAAATGGGCAAGAAATAGACTTTCCTTTGGTTTTATGAATTATCTTATTTCATTAAGTTAATAGAACAGGTGATTAATGATCCAAAATAAAAAGAGCCTGTAATTCTTTCACTCTTAGCTAAGTAATTCAGTTGGATACAAAAATAGAATTGATTAGGATAGATACACATATGCACCTTCTAAGATATAAATGCATTTGCAGTTGGTTTTATAAATGGTCTATTTAAAATCAGAGGTCATTAAAAATGCTGAAAGTACATTCTTTTTCTTCCTTTGTTTATTCCTTTGGTCCTTCCTTCCTTTCTTTTAATTTGATTTAACCTGACTGATGGAATTTGCTTGATCCCATTTAATATGACAAAAGAGGATGGCCAGGAGAAGCACTATTAGGATTTGCTCTTCAGTAGAAATAAATCCTAGAGATCTGCTGCCATCTATTATTCTCAGTCTTTATGCAAGGATATTTGCATTACAATTAGCTTCTTATTTATTGTGCTCATATCTGCAACAGCTGATTATGGCCTTTAATTTATTTACCACAGTTAGTAGCTAGAGAAATGATTATGACTTCAGTTAGATTAGTCACAACAAGAAAGGAGAGCTAGAAATATACATGTATAATATACATATGCTTGTGTCTGCCTATCTGTGTGTGTTTAATACACACACATACATTCATTTAAATGCCTAATCTTACGTTGCCTAAAGTATGTCTACCCCAGCTTACTTTTAACTTGAGAGTCTAAGTCACTTGGTCATTGTTAAATGGACTGAATCCTATGTCCCCTCTTAACCACCCTGCAAGACCTTGTATTGAAATTGCATCTTTTGTCCTCACTTGAGAGCACTAAATATGACTTTTCACATTTACCGGGTCACAGATCTTCAATAATTGTTTGCTGGATGAATAATAAGAAGAGAACATTTACAATGTGATATAATAAAACTAAACTAAATTTTTAAAGGATTTTGAATAAGGTAGCTATTAAACTTTGAAAATTATTATAGCATTTGGATTATTCTTTTTTATTTTATAATGTTTGAAGAACGTTGATAAATTATATAAGAAAATAGCAAATAACAAAACTGCAAAATCTTTTTTTTCCAGGGAACATTTGGAAAAACTGTTTAATAAGGACCAAATCAAGAGTAATTCCTCCCTTTCCTCAATCAGATTTTGAACAGACCAAAATTCCAAAAACTAGCTGTATTTTGATTGATTCACTTGCCAATACTCACAATATTTTGCCCCTTTTCTCCAGACAGATACAGACATTTGAATTCTCACTGTTGATATATTTGGGAAATAAGAAGGAATTACTCTTGGTTTGGTAGCTGTTGACTGGACAATTTGTGTTCATTCAAAGGCGTGTGGATGGAGGACAGAGGCTACAATAAAATGCATGAAGGATGAGGAGAAAGAATTATGATGGCCAAAATCATGTCAGAGTCACAATGAAAAACTTTTAGTATTTTGGAATTTCATACAGTTCCCCCTTTGGTCCACAGAGAGACTGAGTTTCATGGTTTAACCACATTTTGGTTTGCTTAGTTCTCAAGATGCATACCACTTAGGTCATTCAAAAAAATTTTTTTAATGATTATTTATTTTTGAGACAGAGAGACACACACAGAGTATGAGTGGGGGGGAGGGGCAGAGATATACAATCTGAAGCAGGCTCCAGGCTCTGAGCTGTCAGCACAGAGCCCAATGCAGGGCTGGAACCCACGAACCATGAAATCATGATCTGAGCTGAAGTCAGATGCTCAACTGACTGAGCCATCTAGGCACCCCATCACTTAGGTCATTCAAATCTTAGATCTGTTGTTGCTCACTGTATGCTGGGTACTCGACTCATTAAACACAAATAAATGTAGGTCTCTCTAATGAACTTGTAAATAATAGATTATGGTAATATTAATTACAAGAGTATTTTAAGTATTAACATTTATTGGGGGTATTCTCTAAGCATAATATAGATAATTTACATACTATACTAGTACATTATATATATGTATATATACATATATATAATTAAGAGATTTATTATAAGACATTGGCTCACATAATTATGGAGGCTGAAAGTTCCAGGATCTGTCCTCTGCCAGTTGAAGATCCCAGGAAAGCTAATGAGCCTGTAGAGTAGTTTGGCAGTTTAAGAGCCAGAGAGCCACTGGTATGGATTCTAGTTTGGGTCTGAAAGTTTGAGAATCAGGAACATTGAGGACAAGAGAAGACCATTGTCCCAGCTGAAGCCAGGCAGTTAATTCAACTTTCCTCCTCCTTTTTGTTGTTCAGGCCCATTTAGATTGGATGAGCCATATACCTTACTCAACTCACCAGTTCAAATGTTAATCTGTCCTGGAAACGCCCCCATAGGCACATTTAACCCCCAGAAATAACATTTCACCAGCTATCTAGACAACCCATGGCTCAATCAAGTTGACACATAAAATTAACCATCACACATTCATGACCCCAAATTTAAAGATAACCCAAGAGATGGATATTATTATATTCCATTTATATACTAAGAAACAGATCTCAAAGAAGACAAGTAATTTATATGCAACTGTGAAGTTAGCTTATGCCAGAGGCAAATTTGAAACCAGAAAAAGCAGGTACTCATTCTTCTCTAATTTCTTAAGGGAAGGAAGTAAAAATGAGATCTTTTGGTTACTGAACAACCCCTTATCCAGCTCCTTGATTAGCTGTCACAAATGTCTAGGATAACTGCCTCTTTCTGGTTCTCACATGCGCTCATTTATGCTCACTGTTTTTAAGTTAAAACAAAATCGCACATGATTAATAAAGCATTAATACTTGTAAGGGCCCAGGGCAGGGTGCCCCAACATGGGCCACTTTGGCAAAGAGATTATTTTGAGTTAAAAGTAATAAAAACCCAGCCAATGCAGGAAAATCTTTCTGTCTCCTGTTCAATTGCCTAAATTTACATTGAAAAGGAGAGTCTGTACCAGGAAGAGAGCTATTAACAGAGACTCTCCTCTTCCTAAGAAACTTACCTGCATAACAGGGCAATCTTGTTTTTCCAAACATTTTTCACCTTTTTCTAGTGGTCATTCTCCTTTCTGGGTCTGCAGGTCCCGCCTCTCTCCTCAGCTCATATAAGCTTCATGTTCCCTCATTGTCTTTGGAATCCCATGTCTGTGTATTTGTCTATGTATATGTGTATATGCCTATTAAATTTGATTTTCTCCTGTTAATCTGTCTCATGCCAATTTGATTCTAAGCCCAGCTAGAAGGACCATAGGGCAGAAGAATGCCTTCCTTCCTGATACCCTACCCCTCCTTTTGATCTTCCACTAATAGTACCATTAAGCATGCTTTCCCAGGTAACCATTTTTAACTCTTCTGTTTCTTTTAGTAGTTAACTGAGTATCTCTAAATAACATGTTTATACAATGATTTTTCAAGTTATTGTTTTTAAGCATTGTTGATTTTCTTCTTATTTAATGTTAAAACTTTTCTTGTATTATTTCATGAATTATTTCATTACTTTTATTGACTCTGCTTTCACTTTCTGGAACCTATTTGTTCACTATTAGACTTCCGTGTTTCATACACATTTTTGTATTTATCATCTCTTCCCCATATTTTCTGACCCTTTAAAGATTTAAAAATATTTATTTTCTAAGGTGTGTGTGTGTGTGAGAGAGAGAGAGAGAGAGAAAGAGACACACCTGTACCCCTATGTTCACTGCACCATTATTTACAACTGCCAAGACATGGAAACAATGTACATGTCCAGAAGCAGTTGAATGGGTAAATGAATAGTTCAGAATATTACTCAGCCATAAAAAAGGAGATTCTGACATTTGCAACAACATGGATAAACTGTAACAGCATCATGCTAAGTGAAGTAATTCAGATTGAGAAAGACAAATATTATATGCTATCACTTATATTTGAAATCTAAAGATGTGAACTCAGTAACAGACAGCACATTGGTGGTTGCAAGGAATGGGATAATGAGGGTGCCTGGGGTTGCATCAATGTGGTTAGTGGGCACAAAGTCCAGTTTTAATGGGAATATGTTCTGGGGATGAAATATATAGTATGGGGACTATAGTTAAGAATACCTTATTGTACATTCGATTGGTAGAGTAAATTTTATACGTTCTCATTACAAAATAGATTATATGAGAGTATGGATGTGCTGCTAACCTTATTGTAGTAATTATTTCACAAAATATGCATATATCAAATCATTACATTATACATATTAAAATTGGACAATGTTACATATCAATCATATGTCAATAAAGCTGGAAAAAAGTAGAAAAATAGCATTGGAAATCTGGACCTAACTGAGACTAAGTCCTTGAGTTATCCCTGTGTCTATAATAGCATCTGGAATATGGACAAGGGCCATTTTTATTGGGTAGGCAAGAAAATATTAGTCTATTTCTAACAGATTAATTTTGTGATAATCTTAGTGTAATCTATAATGTAACTGCTATTTAATGGAATTTTGGATTAAATACTATTATTAATTTGATTGGTTTTAACAAAACCTATAAAAATACTACTGTTAATCAAGGATTTTAGGACATTGAATTAAAACTTCCAAAAGATTATTATCTGCTATTCCACCAAGATGCTCTAAAGTATTCTGTCTTTATAAATATTTTTAAAGAAATGCATAACAATTCATATAAAAATACACAATAATCAGAAATACAAACTCATTCAACTATATCTGAAGTGTGTCATCTGAAGGCAGCTTGAGTCCCTCAGGATGACATTCTTACTTTTATCACAAACAATCATTTAGTTTTCTATTTATGTTTAGCGAAGAATAACACATAAATGTAACAATCTGACTTTGTTAAGACGTTCTTTGCTTCAGACTCCTGGATTTTCGAAGCAAAGGCTTTTTTTCTTACTTTATTCATGAAGTGACACACTCTTAAATATGACCTATTTTTCCAAGGGGTAAACTCCCACAAATATATCTGTGCTAGTAAAATTTTAAAAGTATTAAATTTGTGGCAGCAACAATTTTCTGAGAGTCTCATTTTCTCTCAGAAAAGTTAAATCCAGGGGTTTCTGGGTGGCTCAGTCGGTTGAGCATCCGACTTGGGCTCAGGTCATGATCTTGTGGTTTGTGAGTTTGAGTCCCATGTCAGGCTCTGTGCTGACAGCTCAGAGCCTGGAGCCTGCTTCCGATTCTGTGATTCTGCATCTCCCTCTCTCTCTGCCCCTCCCTTACTCACTCTCTCTCTCTTTCTCAAAAATAAAATAAACATCAGAAAGAAAGAAAAGCTAAGTCCAGAGGAACGTATGTGTGTTTGTTCCTGCTTGTATTCGAAGGTAAATAGGTTTTCATGGTGATCCAGTTTAACAGAAAACTGAAGCTACTTCATTTTACATTTTTCCTTACTTTTCTTTGAATTATAAAGGGAAACGACATAAACGATAGGAGCAGGATGTGACCCCATGAAATACACAGCTGTTCAAAGACAGCAAATCTGGTATCTAAAGTTAATGCTTTTCTCATTAAAATTTTAATTTGGGGAGATGAGTTTAAAACCATTTAATATACCATGGTAGTGCTAGGAAACATTTAATACAACTGACTGATCTTAAATATAAGGACCTAGTAATGAAGTCATTTTACTCTTCATTCAGTACTTTTGCACCTCACCGTGTTCACCATTCACCTTGCCTTGTTACTGTTTTTGGATATTCATGAGCTATCACAATACAGCTTATCAAGTTCTTGAAACCTATTTTTCAAATTACCAAGGTTAATCTTAGTTGTTTAATTTTCACAGTATCTTTGAAACCTTGTAATATCACCTTTCATGAGAATAAAGTATTTATTAACTGCCTTTCCTTCTAATGAGAACCAACCAAAGGGATCTAAAGGAACCTGAACATCATGTACCATGATATCCAGTTTACAGATATTGGCAATATTGCAGAAAGTAATAAATCTTTCTCCAGGTGGGAAGTTATAGTGACAAGTTAACTGTAAAGGGACTCAAAGGGTTAAGATAATCCCAACTGTACCATGAGGTTTTCTGGTATCTCTGTGGATGTGACTCTAAGTTGCTGTGAGCATGTGCAAAAGGAAATGAATGGATCAGTTACATGAATTAAAAAAAAATACAACCTTCTCTAAATTCTTATGTATGATCCCAGAAATAGGGCACTGGGGTGTCTCTAAATTCCCAATTTTACAAGCCTTAGTCGTGTCTTTACAATGAATGCAATTTCACTACTTCCTTTTCCATTTTGCATATTTGAGACCAAATTCTTTGCAGTGCTCATGTGTACAATTTTAATGGTCTAGAAAAGAGGATGATGTCTGAGCTATCAATTTTTCCTTCCATTAAATTTAGGCTCACTGAAATAACGTTAAATTAGAGAAAATGGTTTTAATATGGCAGGTTATCAAATCATCTGTTACAAACGTGGCCTGATTTTACAGGGACTTATTTGCATGATAAATCTCTGATTCATTGTTAATATAACAATGCACTAGCAATTATGTATTGAGTTGGCTGGCCTAGTTAAATATTGTTCAATTCACTCATTTCTCACGTCTGTCACATCTGAAATTTTAGTTAGTTCATTTTTAACAGAATTCGAACTACTACAATTCGTGTTCTAAATATACTTTTAGTGGGCACTAAAATTGGGTACTTTAGAGGGCACTTTAGTGCTCTCAGGAGAACCTGAGGCATGTGATGTCAACTTGTTTGTCTCCTTGGAGTTCAGTTATTTTAAAATTAAGTAGCTAAAGAAAATTTCAATGGAATCTGTGTAACCTGCCAATTTGTTGGTATCTCCCCTGTGTGCATTAAACTTAATCAGTTAATCCTGTGAAAAAATTTAGTTCACAGTTTGGATGATTTTGCACTGTGTTAATTATTTTCCTTCAATAAAGGCCACAAAACTTCTCAACTTTAGTGACATTCAGTGTATGATACAAATAAGATAAATTACCTATTTGCCTGAGATAAAACTTTCCTTTACTAGGATTTATTTGAATTCTCACAAAATGAAGACAACGGCTTAATCATGTTAATGACCAAACCAGTTCAGTTCCTTGACAAAAGCATGGGTTTGATATCCTGGAATAATTTTATCCACTCACAGAATATTTAAGAGTCTCATTTTGCATAGTTTTAATTATACACAATGTCATTCAGAATGAAAGCTATCCGAAGTGTAGCCACATGAGAATGTATACAAAGGGACTCTCACACAAACATTTTGGAAAGAATAAAAACCTTTGAAATCATTTTCCTTCAGTGATTTAGAACTCTCAGTAGGTTCTAATGGACCAATAAGCCAACACAGGTACTTTTTTTTTAATGTTTATATATTTATTTTCAGAGAGAGAGAGAGAGAGAGAGAGAGAGAGAGAACACTCTAGTAGGGGAGGGGCAGAGAGAGAGAGAGAGAGAGAGAGAGAGAGAGAATCCCAAGCAGGCTCCACACTCAGCAAGAAGTCCAGTTCAGGGAGGGCTTCATCTTGTGAACTGCAAGATCATGACCTGAGCTGAAATCAAGAGTTGGACACTTAGCCAACTGAGCCACCCAGGTGCCCCCACTTTTTAAAAAAATGTTTATTTATTTACATTGAGGTAGGCTTTTCATACATATTTGTAGCTAATGTGGCCACCGTAGCATCTCAGTTTCCCTTAGTATTTTTGTTTTTCTTGATTCTCAAATGTGCATGCAACAGATTCTGGGCTCAGAACAAAAAGACTACATTAAGTCTGATGCTTTGTTACTATTGGGAGGACAATCTTTGTTGCTACCAATCCTTTTCCCTTCCTCTAGCACACTTTTATGTCCCGCTGCTGTCTCAGGGCCTAATATGATGCTGAAAACAGAAATCTGTAAAGTAATTTGGGAGGCAGCAAAAGCTATCTTGCATCTTTGCAGTTTATTTTTGTAGTATTTTATGTTTAAAATGTCTTTCATTTACATTTTAATTTCTTCATTTCAATTAAGTAAGGCTTCTGAGTAGGCACAAAGAATCCTTTTTGCCTTTATTTGTACACTTAAAATTTTATAGACCCTTCATTTTATTATCACTGAAACGAGGTAATTTTCATCATCGTTTAACAAAACCACTTTCTTGCCTTTGTAGAGCCCAAACATGTGAAAATAAGCTAATTTTGAAAAGTCTATAAATACACTCAAATGATTTTAATTGTATAAATATGTAGAAATAAGCACTAAATATATTTCCTTAAGGCTGACCAAGTTTTATTCAAAACTTTACCAAAGCAGCCCATTTTAAAAAAATAAATTTTTTTATATTTATTTATTTCTGAGACAGAGAGACAGAGCATGAGACAGGGAGGGGCAGAGAGAAAGGGAGACCCAGAATCGGAAGCAGGCTCCAGGCTCCGAGCTGTCAGCACAGAGCCCGACGCGGGGCTCGAACTCACAAACTGTGAGATCATGACCTAAGCCAAAGTCGGTCACTCAACTGACTGAGCCACCCAGGTGCCCCAAAGCAGCCCATTTTTTAAAAGGTGCTTCATTCAACTTTTTTTTTTTAGTTTATTTACTTATTTTTAGAGACAGAGAGGCAGAGAGAGGAGAGACACAGAGAGAGAGAATCCCAAGCAGTCTCTGCCCTGTCAGCACAGAGACCAATGAGGGACTCAATCTCATGAACCATGAGATCATGACCTGAGCCAAAATCAAGAGTCAGATGCGTAACCAACTAAGCCACTGAGGCACCCTCTTTTCAAATTTCTTAACTTTTTCTGTACCCACAGCCTTCTTAAGAGTTTCCCTAAAAAAGGCACATGATCTCTTCAAAGGCTAATATATCAAACACAGCACTATTTTAAACCTGTACAACTCATGATCCTGTTAGGCAAAAAGACTTAGAGCGTTGGGTATATTTTCTGTCTCTGACACTATTTTCTAAAACATTGCCTATTAGATTCTCCCTATTAATTTGGTCTGCTGCAAAGCATGAAATTGAAGAGATTTAGGGAGAGAAGTCACCATTTCGGAATTCCCTTGTTAGGGGATTAGGCTTCTGGTTCCCTATTGAGGCTAAGTTTTTCCTCCTTTTTGAATTAGCTTATCTAGTGATTTCTCCATCCAAGAAGGAAAATGGATATGCCAAAAAGGATCCTGGGTGATTTCAGGGGCTTCCTGAAGACAGGCATCAGTTTACCAAGGGAGCAAATTCCTGTACAATTTCCAAGTATTAGCCATCCAGACTTTTGAGTCACAAACCTAATACTAATCATTGGACATCACTCAGTGATCTATTTTCAGCCAAAATATCCCTATGGGTTGTCAAATAGTGTTGTAACATTTTGGTGCTCCTGATCCTTGAGATCTTCAATTTTGGCTCAATTTATAAAACTATCAGCAAGCCAACATCTAAATTACCTAATATCTTCATAAATAGGGTAGTCCCTGGGAATAGCAAGGAAGAAACCAGTAGAACATTTAATCTAGTAATTTTATCTGCACTCAAAGTCCCTCCCTATTAAGACAGTCAATGTGATGTCACAAAGGGCAAAGGAATGTTCCTCAATTAAGATGTGTGACAGTTATGAGCTGGGCTGGAACATGGTTATTATCTGAGGATAATAGAGCTCTTTGCCACCTAAGTATTGACTTCAAAGGAGAGGTTCAGGGTAAGGAAATCAAGAGCTCAATTCTGTCTCAGAGTTACTGTCCCTCAGAAAACATATTCAAATATATTGTATAAATATAATCTCAATTCATATTTGGATTCATAAACAAGCATAAAATGTGGTGAACCTTTTGATGGCGTAAATGTGAAAGATTCCTGTTTTGTAAGATAATTTACTTTTTACTTTTTGATTTATTCAAGCTAGTTCTGAATTCATTCTAAAACATGGTTCATCTTTCCTGTGATGATTCATTCAAAACAAATACAAGAACCATCACTGACGTTACATCTCTGATATTAAAGACAGAAAAAAGGACATCTGGGTGGCTTAGTCAGTTAAGCATCTGCCTTAGGCTCCAGTCATGATCTCACAGTTCCTTAGTTTGAGCCCCACAGTAGGTTCTCTGCAGTCAGTGCAGAGCCCACTTCGGAAGTCTCCCTCTTTCTCTGCCCTTCCCCTGATCTCCCGCACACTCTTTCTCTCAAAAATAAATAAACATTTAAAAAACAAACAAACAAACAAAAAACCCAGAAACAAACAAACACACAAAAATCCCTTTCTTCTCATTGTTTGGTTCTATTTAAGCAAGATGCAGAAAGTTGATACTCCAAAGAGAATTAAGTAAACTACATTATGATTTTCTGTAGTACTTTAAAAATAGCATTAATTCAAAGGCTGTAAGATATTCAATATTCTCCATAAATTACAAAAGCATAGAAACTAATGCTTTCAATAAATCTTTATGTGTACAGTCAACAGAAATTATATAGTTTATAGCAGAAGTCCAACTTGTCTTATCTTTCTGCAAATACCACTTATCTAGAATACCAAACCCTTTTACATTAAGCAAAATTGAATATTGGAATTATTTTTGGGGCACCCGGATGGCCCAGTTGGTTGAGCGTCCAACTTCGGCTCAGGTCATAATCTCACTGTTCGTGGGTTCAAGCCCCGTGTTGGGCTCTGTGCTGACAGCTCAGAGCCTGGATCCTGCTTCAGATTCTCTCTCTCTCTCTCTCTCTCTCTCTGCCTCTCCCCCGCTTGTGCTCTGTCTCTCAAAAATAAATAAATGGTAAAAATTTTTTTTAATATATTGGAATTATTTTTGTGCAGTCAAAGAAATAATTTCTGAGATTTGTTTTGCCAGGAATAAGAAACATATAAAATGCATCCAATGTGATAAGTATATATTTTAGTACATATTACCAAATTCTCAAGTTTCATATTTAATCATTATCATGAAACTAATTTAACTATGTAAAAATAAGTCAGACTTAGAGTATAGCATATATTTGAAAAGATATTAACTTCTGTGAAGCTCAGGTTTGTTTTCTGCTCTTTTTTCTGATATTAAAACTCACTAAATATTAATTTCTTTTTTCTAAGATTCTCAGCAAGAAAGTAAAGTAAAAAATGAAGGAAGTTTGTTCACAGGCACCTGCTATTTCTTATGTATAAATGATGGACAACATAATTACATAATTAAATTAACATATTTCCAAGAATTATGTGGGAAATTTTGTTGATAAGAAAATGACAATTTAGTGGAGATTTTAAAAATAGATTTGTCGGGGCACCTGGGAGGCTCAGTCAGTTAAGTGTTCAACTTTGGCTCAGGTCCTGATCTTGGGGTTTGCGAGTTCGAGCCCTGCATTGCGCTCTCTGCCGTCAGCAAGGAGCCTACTTCAATCCTCTGTTCCCCTTTCTTTCTGCCTCTCTCCTGCTTGTGCTGTCTCCCTCAAAAGTAAATAAACATTTTAAAAATGGATTTATCTATTTGTATGAAGAGGAAATAACTTTTGTAGACACTAGGAACTTACTGTGAGGTGGATTTCTACTGGAATGGCAATAGGGAGCCAAATATAACCAAAAGTAAAGAGATAAAGATTGTTTTGCATGATGGTGTGCTTAATAGTGTGAGTTACCCACATTATAAATTTAGAAGATATTCTCAAAAAATGTATTTCAAGGGTCAAAATTAATTCAAAATGATTGATACGATGACATTAAAATATACTGTATTAAGAACAATGTTTAGGAGAAAAATATCTATTTTCTTCTGTTTTCCAAAGGAAAAAAAATACTGTTTAATCTTGATTTATAAAAAAAAATTGACAAGGCATAGTTACATCCATTGTCCCAGTGATTTTTACCAGTTTTGTTAGTATCTGGAGGATTCGTGACAGACTATGCCATAAACTGGATTGTATCTTTCCAAATTCAAATGTGGAAGCCCTAATCTGTAATGTGATGGCATTTGGAGATGGGGCCTTTGGGAGGTAATTAGGTTTAAACAAGATGAGGGCAGAGGCTTTATGATGGAATTAGTACCCTTATAAGAAAAGACAGAAGAAAGCTAGTCCCCTCTCTCCTGCCATGTGAGAACACAGAAGGAAAGTGGTTGTCTGTATACAAGCTAGGTAGAGAACTCTCAACAGAATCTGACCATGCTGGCATCCCAGTCCCAGACGTTCAGCTTCCAGAACTGTGAGGAAACAAATTTCTGTTGTTTAAGCCACCCAGTTGATGGTATTTCATTATAGCAGCCCAAACTGACTACAATAGACTACCTGTGAAGAAAAAAATAAGTGTCATCCCATTGAGTTTCATGGAAAACAAAAGCATTTTTACTAAAGGATTTCTCTTTCTGAATAGAAAGAATATTTCCAATAATGTACCCTGCAGTGGGGCAGATTCTCCCAGGATAATCAGCACTGATTTGTTGTAATCTACCAGCTAAACTATCCTGTAGAAAGTCATAGCATACCTTGTAGACTAGGGTGCGGATATTGTGGCGGTGTCCAAAAAAGTCTGTAAAAGCTAGAAAATTCCAGCTGACTTCCTGTTGGGGTTTTCCAATTCATAATAATAATAACAATGATAATTTTTTACAGATGACTTTGCTCTAAAATACTTCACTTGATTCTGGGCTGGGCAAGGCAAGTATTTTTACCATTTTGAAGATGAGGAAACTAAGCACCCAGTGATTTCAGAGGCGACCTTTATCATAACATGGTGTTGAATATTGTGTTCCCTCTGAAGGCCAGTATATTTATAGTTGGCTTATTCAGTTCCACAATCTTTGCCTAGTCACGATTTGTTATCACACTGTTTAATTATAGAGGACTTATGTTTTAATATCAATAGAACTACTGACCCACTGTAGTATGCATTTTCAGTGTCTTTGTGGGTAATATTGAATATTTATTTTTCATATCAATATTTATATCAGCCTAATATCACTAAAAACATTTTTTTGAGAGGAAAGGTCACGTTAAGTTAATAAACTGACTTAGCAGCAATTGATATATTTATTATGTTGAATCTACCTGAGAACAAAGGATGCTTTTCCACTTGCTCATGTCTAATTTATTCTTTTACAAGTATTCTTTTACTTCTTTTACAAGTGCTTTAAGCTTTTCTTCATAATAAATTTCACATTAGTTTTAAGTTTATCTCTACCTATTCTATCTTCTTTGTGGCTATTGTATATGGAATTGTCTCTACTATTATACTATATAAATTGTTGTTTGGGCTTATGAAGGTAAATGATTTCCATATGCTAATATCCTGCAACCTTATAAATTATTTTGTTTGATTTACTTTTTTCATTACAAAGCTGTAATGATTTCCAGACATACTACAATAATATCTGGAAAGATTGCTTTGCTTCTTTTTCTCAATTATATCTTTGATGACTTTTGTTTCATTGCATTTACTCTTCCATCTATCATAATGTTAAATTATATAAGGGAGATAATAACAAATCATCTGCCTCCTATATGGTTCAGTAAAAATGTCCGTATTGTCTCTCATTGAGCAGGATAGCTACATGTAGCTCAAAGGTGTACTTATCGATCTTCACATTAAAACAATGCTGGCTAATTCTATTTTCTTGTCTGTTTTCATCAGAGATAAGTGCTGAAATTATACCTAAGTCCTTTTAGCACAGGTGGAGATAGTTATATAATTTTTACCCCCAGATTTACTAACAACGTGATTTATACTATAGGTTTCTATTATGAAAATCTTGTAATCCTTGAGAGAAATGTGACTTGACATTGGTGCATTATTACTTTTAATGTGGTTTTGGACTGTGATTGCTAAAATTTTATTTAACTTTTGCTCGTTGATATTTATAAGTAATGTTTCTTAGAATTTTTTGTAGTACATTTATCAGGTTTAGGTATCAGTGATATAGTTGCTTCCCCAAATAAGAAATTTTCCTTCTTTTCCTATGCTATGGAATAATTCTTCTAACCTTAGACAATCTGATATTTAAAGATTTGGTAAAATTTGCTTTTAAATCACTGGGCATAAAGATTTGGGGGTTGCTCTTTGATAACACTGTCTATTTCTTCTGTAGATATCAATTATCAATTTGCTTAGACTTTCTACCTATAATGGTTTAACTTTGATATTGGGTTTAAAAATGATATTTTGCTAGAAAATTCTTATTTCTTCTAGGTTTTTATGAAGGGTTATAAAATAGCTTCTTAAATCTTAAAATTCTTCTCTGTCAATGATTATTCCTCTCCTAATTTCTTATTTTGCATGTTTTTACTTTCTCTCTATTTTCTTGATTTAGTTAGGTAGTAGTAGCTTCATTTTGTTGTATTTTTACAGAAAACGGTTTTATTTCTGAGCTAGGGATACTTTCTTTGCATTTTCTACTTAATTGTCAATTTTTTTAATTATTCCCTTTCTTGTCTCTTTTGAATGCACTCAAATTGTTGAATAATAAAATAGAACCTGCTATACACTTAATTAAAATCATATAACTATTTATATGGATCCATTTGTTCTTGTAAAATCTTTTGTATTTTCTTTCCTATTTGAAAGTAACTGACACACTTGGTTTCTTTAGCTTTAAATATATCAATGTATAGTTCTTATTAACAAGATATTTTCTTACATTTCTGTAGAGCAGTTATCAAAATCAAGAAATTTAGCACTGATGGGGCGCCTGGGTGGCTCAGTCGGTTAAGCGGCGGACTTCGGCTCAGGTCACAATCTCACACTCTGTGAGTTCGAGCCCCGCGTCAGGCTCTGTGCTGACAGCTCAGAGCCTGGAGCCTGTTTCGGATTCTGTGCCTCCTTCTCTCTCTGACCCTCCCCTGTTCATGCTCTGTCTGTCTCTGTCTCAAAAATAAATAAACATTAAAAAAAATTTAAAAAAGAAAAAAAGAAATTTAGCACTGATACAATACTCTTATATATAATTCAAAGATCATATTCAGATTTCCTCACTAATACAAGTAATGTTTTTTTTGTTTTTGTTTTCCTCCAAGACAGAATCCTATCCAATACCATACATTGTGTTTAACTGCCCTATATTTTTGATCTCCATTTATCTGGAAAGATCTTCAGCTTTTCTTTGTCTTTCTTTACAATGATTTGAAAAGTCCAGACTAGTTATTTTGCAGAATGTTCCTCTATTTGGATTTGTCTTATGTTTCCTCTTTTTTTTTTTTTTTTTTTTTCAACGTTTATTTATTTTTGGGACAGAGAGAGACAGAGCATGAACGGGGGAGGGGCAGAGAGAGGGAGACACAGAATCGGAAACAGGCTCCAGGCTCTGAGCCATCAGCCCAGAGCCCGACGCGGGGCTCGAACTCACAGACCGCGAGATCGTGACCTGGCTGAAGTCGGACGCTTAACCGACTGCGCCACCCAGGCGCCCCAATCTTATGTTTCCTCTTAATTAGATTTACGTGATGCATTTTGTAGATAATGCCACAGAAATAATTTATTGATAATGTTTGGTCACTGGGTCATAATGGTATCTGCCAGAACTCTTCACTGCAAATTACCATTTTTCCCTTTGTTACTGAAAAGTAATCTTTGAGGGAAAATTTTATAGTTTGCAAATGTATCAATACTTTTTTAATTTTTTTTTACATTTATTTATTTTTAAGAGGCAGAGAAAGAGCACAAGTGGGGGAGGCGCAGAGAGAGAGGGAGACACAGAATCCGAAGCAGGCTCCAGGCTCTGAGCTGTCAGCACAGAGCCCGGAGTAGGGTTTGAACTCCCGGACCATGAGATCATGACCTGAGCTGAAGCTGGATGCTTAACCAACTGAGCCACCCAGGAGCCCTGCAAATGTTTCAATACTTTTATAATTATTTTTGATGCTTAAATTGACCTATATTTGGTCATTATGAACCCCTTCAAGCTCAAACCTTTATTAATTTGATATATCCTCATTGTTTCTTGAGTACTTCCTGACTTTATTTATACAAGAAGCAATTTCAGGCTCAAATATGTTTTTTCACCCCTATGTTGAAATATGCCTTTACTAGAAGAAATCCTAGTACTTTTTTGGTTTTCAGGGTTTTCTTTTTCTTTTTTTCTTTTTAATTTAGAGAGAAAGCATACACACAAGTGGGAGGCAGCAGGAGAGAGAGAGAATATCCTAAGCAGACTTCACTCACAGCACGGAGCCCGATGGGTGGCTTGATCCCACAACCGTGAGATCGGGACCTGAGCTGAAATCAAGAGTGGGACACTTAGCCTACTGAGCCAACCAGGCACCCTGGAGTCCTAGCTCTTTTTAGTGAAGAATAGGGTTTAGAAACAGAGATCTAAGTAATAAGTGTGCTTAATGCTACTGGGCTATCATTGTTTCTGGTCTTTCTCATTGGACAGATTGAGGAAACAACACACACACACACACACACATATATATATATATATATACACACATTCCATGTACATATGTATATATTCACATCTATTTACATGTATATACAGACATATCTTTTCTATCAGTATATATTTATCTATGTATTATGTCTATACATATCTAGATATTACATATTCTGAGTTTATACTTATGTCTCCATTATGAATCAACACTATAGAGTGCATTCTAATCTTCCTCCTGATATTTGTGACTCTCTTCTTCAACAATGAGAAAACTGTCTCTCATCCTCGATATAATCTCTCATTTGCAGAAGACATTTCCAGTGTTATTTTTTTCTGTAAATGTAAGTTTCTATCAGTTGACATAACTTTCCAGAACATAGAATTTCCTTTAGGATATCCTTGTAATGACATTCTGATGGAGAGTTATTTTTTATGCTCCAATTTCTTCTCTTCTTCCAGGACTCCCATATCTTTGATCATTGCCAGATATTATTTCACAGAAGGCTGACATAAATCCCAGATTGTAGTACTATTTTCGTAAAAAGTGTGGAAAAGTTTTGCAGTTTTTATTATGTCATCTTTTGTTAACATAAACTCTCATGATCATCAATATTTCAGTTTTCAGGGAAATCAAGTGCTAAAGCATGAATCTATTTGTCATAAGTATCTGCAAATGACCTACATAATGACTTCATAGTTATCAAGACTATTATTATTTTATTTAGTTAACTTCCTTGAGGGAAGGAAATAATTTTACTATCACTCTGTATCCCCCACTGTGCCTAGCTCAGAGAGAACAGCTACTCAAAAATCTTCTGCTGATTGCTTATATGTCTCCCTACTGATCTCCATTTAATTCCCTATCTCCCCAGGGCCTACTTCAATCTCATATTAGACAAGGTCCAGAGAGTAGAGAAACAATATAGTGTAATATGTGTGTTTACACCGATAGCTTTCTGTTTAAAATATGTATCTTGCAGGCAACATTGTAATAGCCAAAAAATCGAATGGAGGAATTGGGTACTAATTCTACCTCCATAACAAATCATCTTTCTTATTCCCCCATTGCCTTCCAGCCCCTATTGGCAGGCTCTACAATTTTGCATTCCTAAAATAACAAGTTGGTTAAAATTTTATATTCACTATTGATTACATTTTTAATAAGACATATCTGAATGTCTGTTGTGTTTACTGCACATGACTACAAGCTAAGCCCTGCAAATTTATAGGGAACTTAGATCATCCCATAAGCACATTGAAATGGCTGTGGAACACAGGTTATTAAAGACTGAAAAATATATTATGAAAAATACTGGCTTTTTCTGTAACGAGTAATTTCCTTAAAATTGAAACTGTGGAAATATGTATGCTAAATATATTTTACTCATTTGTACATTTAGAGCGATTTGGAGAAAATGGAGCTCACAGATGGAGGAGAAATGTTTGAAAACCTGGGTTGAAAATATTTTGAATCTGACAATAGTCTAGAAAGAAGTAGAAGAACTACAACAAGATAGCAAAATGAGTTACATATGGTATGGTCATTCTACTTGGTTGATCATTATTGATTCTCTTCTCCCAAAAAAGACGATTTGGATCTCAACTGCCACATCTTAAAGTGAGGAGTATGGGCAAGATAATATCAAAGTTCTTTTTCAATCTAACATTTTAGATTATACTGTAATGCTTGACTCTAAAAAATGTGGCTTACAGGAATAGATGGTTGAAATCAAATCCCAACTAATCCAGAGTTTCATTTGGCATTTCATCTGGTGGTATAAAGCCTAAGTGCTTTCTGCATTAAAAACTAATCTAATTATTATGTACAGAAACCATACAGAAAGGGCTATATTATTTGCATTCCATCTTAATATGTACCACAAATGTTCTCTCTGCAAATGTACTAGATTTAACAGTGATTCTACTCTGAGTCTCCTTCATGTGTTTACTATGTCTTTTTGTATTCAGCTGCTTCCTGAATGTTTAATGGGAAGATAGTGGCAATTGAGTAGAAGGTTTGGAAACACAAATTATTTTTGGAGTCTATGTTACCATTGCATATGGGTACTTCCAATTAATAAAATATTTATGTCCCCAGGAATCAAAAATCAGGATTCAATGTGACACATGCCAAATACTTACTTGCTAGAGATATAGTATTGTTTACCTGCACATGCAGAATGCAAAAAAATGACACTTAGGCAAAAATTCATAGCTAAAATTGAGCACACACCAAAGGTCATGTATCGTGTTAGGTAATTTTCATGTATAACAGCCCTGAAAAATTTGCACTGCTCTTATTTACAGATTGGAAAACTGAGAGCTAGTTGAGTTAAAAAAAATAATCTGAAACTCACATCTAGGAAGTAAGTGATGGATCTGAGCTTTACATGTAGATCTGTCTGAATTCAAAACCCATACTATTTTAACATCTAGTTAAAATTGGAACATTTCTATTGTTAACAATGGAGGCTTTGCTGGGGGGACGTACCATCCAAACCTTTCTAATTCATAGTAGAATGAATTACTCACGCACACACAGCACTATAGGTAAGGTTAATTTTGATCTGTTACTGAATTCAAGTCATTAATTTTCAATGACTGGAAAATGTTCTTCCTTCAATAGCTCTATTTATTTAGTTATTGATCTTGATCTTATATCACCATATAAACATTTTAGAGTTTATATAACATTATTATATAAATTATCTGGTTTGAGCCACGTAACAATCCTGTGACATAGACAATTATTTGAAGTAGTCTCAGAGAGACAGAATCTAGTGCTTCTAGGTTTTCTGGAAACTAACATGATGTCTTTTCAATTGTATCACACTTATTGTTTCATATAACTATATATATATATATATATATATTATATATATATAGTTATATATTTAATATATAACATCCAGTTCCATCCACATTGTTGCATATGGCAAGATTTCATTCATTTTCATTGCTGAGTAGTATTCCATTGGGCATATATATATATATATATATATATATATATATGTATACCACATCTCCTTTATCCATTCATCAGTTGATGGACATTGGCTCTTTCTATAACTTGGCTTTTGTTGATAGTGCCGCTACAAACATTGGGGTGCATGTGCCTGTTCGAATCAGCATTTTCGTATCCTTTGGATAAATACCTAGTAGTGCAATTGCTGGGTTGTAGGATAGTTCTATTTTTAACTTTTTGAAGAACCTCCATCCTGTTTTCCAGAGTGGCTGCACCAGTTTGCATTCCCACCAACAGTGCAAGAGGGTTCCCCTTTCTCTCCATCTTCACCAACATCTATTTTTCCTGAGCTATCAATTTTAGCCATCCTGACAGGTGTGAGGTAGTATCTCACTGTGGTTTTGATTTGTATTTCCCTGATGATGAGTGATGTTGAGCATCTTCTCATGTGCCTATTGGCCATCTGGATGTCTTTTTCAGAGAAGTGTCTATTCACATCTTCTGCTCATTTCTTCACTGGATTATTTGTTTTTTGGGCGTTGAGTTTGATTAAGTTCTTTATAGATTTTGGGTACTAACCCTTTATCTGATATGCCATTTGCAAATATCTTCTCCCATTCCATCAATCGTCTTTTCGATTTGTTTATTGTTTCCTTTGCTGTGCAGAAGCATTTTATCTTTATCAGATCCCAATAGTTCATTCTTGCTTTTGTTTCCCTTGCCTCTAGAGGCATGTCTAGCAAGAAGTTTTTGTGCAGATATCAAAGAGGTTGCTGCCTGTTTTCTCCTGTAGGGTTTTGATGGCTTCCTTTACGTTTAGGTCTTTCATCCATTTTGAGTTTATTTTTGTGTATGGTGTAAGAAAGTGGTCCAAGTTCATCCTTCTGCATGTTGCTGTCCAGTTTTCCCAACACCATTTGCTGAAGAGACTGTCTTTTTTCCATTGGATATTCTTTTCTGCTTTGTTAAAGATTAGTTAGACATACATTTGTGGGTCTATTTCTGGGTTCTCTATTCTGTTCCATTGTTCTTGGTGTCTGTTTTTGTGCCAATACCAGACTGTCTTGATGATTGCAGCTTTGTAATAGAGCTTTAAGTTCACGATTGTGATGCTGCCAGCATTGGTTTTGTTTTTCAACATTACTTTGGCTATCTGGGGTCTTCTCTGGTTTCATACAAATTTTTGAATTGTTTGTTCTAGCTCTGTGAAAAAAGATCTGGGAAAATGAGAATAAAGGGAACTTAGTTTCTTTTAGAATCCTCTAGGATAAGCACATTTGAGAATGCAAGAAAACAGAGACAGTCAGTGAAGACAGTATTGTGGTATGTGACAGAGGCTCAGCAGACAAGCTCCACAGTCTCCTGGCTGGACAGTACTAAGGACTAACACCTGCCAGTAATAAAGTCACACTGGACTACATGGGAAAAACTATCTGTGGATTCGCAGAAAAATAGGGATTCTCAGGAGACTGAAGCCCATCACTTATTCAGGAAGGAGCTGTGAGTAATGGTACTGATGGCATAACATTACCCACGTTATCTACCATTTAATTCAATTGGCAAGTGATGTATTACTACTATAGCAGCAAATTCCCCTGAATTAATGGTATTAATCAGTGATATTAATGAATGGAGAACAGAGAATTCCAAAAGACCTGACTTAGAATGTTGGTTCTGTGTGGAACCCTGGTTAATCTCTCAGATTCCTTTTTTTTTTTTTTTTTAAAAACTCTGATTCTTAATCATCTAATCTTTAAATTTAAGATAATGCCTTTAATGTAATAATGACATTAAGATAATTAAATAAAATAGCAAATATTTCACATCTACTTTTTCAGAGCACACAACAGTAGTTAGTAGTCAATATGTCTTGTTTCCTTTCTGCTTTCTTAACTTATTTCTCTAATACTTGGTTTCCCCGATGGAACACTTTATGGAATTTTCATTTATGGTGTTTATATTTAAACTGCCATTTTTAGTACGTAATAGAGCAAAATGTCTTTATGTTCACAATTCTAAAAATGAGAAAAAGGTAAAACAATATTTGATAAATGAATGCAAATTCATATAGCTGACTTTTAATTTTTCATAAAGTGTTTGCCAGCACAAATGCAAATGAAAATATAATTATTGTTAAGTAATTGTTTTGACATTTTTACAAATTAACAGCCAGCTGTTAAAAAATAGCATTCGTTTAGACAGGGTTGTGATAAGGATTATATGTTGAAGTATTAATGTTTATAATAGACTGAAACAAATAGGGCACGACCACTTTGGGACATTTACATAAAATATATGTAGGAATAGCCTATTCTTCCAAGGGTCATATATTTGTCAACCTTAGATTTTTAGAATGAAACTGAAAATGAAAGGAGAAAAACAAAGTAATTAGATAGTATTATATCCATAACAAAATGTTTATAGCACAGAATATTGTGTCCTCTGTTATATCTTCTTATTAAAAGTATTTTTCTCTGCTTATAAAAAATTACATTCTTATGAAAATTATGGAATATAAGGAAAGATTAAATAAAGGCAATAACAATCATTCACAATCCCATAATATTGAAGTATATTTTCTTCTTTTTTCTACATATGTTTTTATAATTGCCAATTAAAACAATTACAAACTTAGAATAACAAGTTTGAAAAATTGTCATTGTTTAGTGGTTAGTAATATAATTTCTGGTATTCATTAACCACTCACTAGTGTTCCAAGCAATGATATACAAATTCATATTTTTATATAATTTACATTACACATACACCAGAAATAATCTATTGATATAATTACTAATACAGAGGTATTATTCATGATGAATGTAGGGTTTTAAGATACTTTCTTGTTGAAAGTCACACAAATAATAATCTGGATTTCAGAATCAAATCCAAATCTTTCTAAATCTAAAAACCTATTTTCTTTTCAATATTCAATGAGACTCAAGATATTACTACACATCCAAAAATCACATTTAAAAGTAAAAAAAAAAAAAAAATGATGAGGGGGTCAACAAAGGAAATAGTCCAGAAAACCAAATCCAGAAATGGCCCAGATGTTCAAATTATCATACAGAATCTTTAAAATAATTGTGATAAAACTTCCAAGGTATCTAGGGGAAGAAACTGACACCGTGCATGAGGAGATGAATATTTTCAGTAAAGACATGGAGAAATGTAACAAATGAAAATTTTAGAGATGAAACTTAGTACCAGAAATGAAGATCATGATATAAACAACAGAGTGGATACAGCAAAGAAAGGATCAATGAATTTGAAAACAGGCTAATTGAAACTATCCTGAGACACAAACAGTAATGATAATAATACTAAAGTAATATAAAACAGCATGTGCAAGACTTGTATGGGTAATATCAATGAGCATACTTGGCAATCTAGGAGAGAAGAGATGATGGAGCAAATGAAATACTTAAAAAGTGATGGCAATGATATAAAGAAAGATATTAACCAACATATTCATTAAGCTCATTGACCACCAAGTACTGTATAAAACAAACACAAATCAGATAGGCATTTTATTTTTTCAACAACTGAAAATCAACAAGAAGTTTGGAACATTGTTGTATGTTTCTTCTGAAACCCCTAATGTCCAAATAATACCTATTTTTCTTCATATGGAATATTGCATATATAAAATTTATTGTGTAAGTATTGCTTATTTTGTGTTAAAAAAATGTATGCACCTAGTAAGACCCAA
Organism: Leopardus geoffroyi; assembly: GCF_018350155.1. Classification (NCBI taxonomy): domain Eukaryota; kingdom Metazoa; phylum Chordata; class Mammalia; order Carnivora; family Felidae; genus Leopardus; species Leopardus geoffroyi. The sequence continues at coordinate 78,978,852 of NC_059329.1, forward strand.
GTTGCTAGAACCCTATCTATTTTAAGTTTGCAGAGCAATGAGATTTTAGAAATCTTCCATTAATTCTTGAAGAGTGTGTAAGTTGTTCAGAAGAAGAGCTTTTCCAAGAATTTATGAACTAATGAAATTTAAAATATTAAGATTACTATTTTGTAGATTTGTTTATAGTCACTGGCTTTAAATAGATGATTTCCTCAACTGACCTAAAAAAATTAATCAGAAATTGCAAGTACCACGAGAATGTATTCTGATAAAGTTCTAAGATTAAAAAACAAACAAACCAAAAACCAAAAAACACAACAATCAAACTAGAAAAATAAAGTGGAGAAATGTACACAATACTATATTTCTATGTACTTGAGGGGAAGTTTCATCATTAATTTCAAATACCTTAAGTATAATTTTATTCATAATTCATTTGCTGCTATAGTATTAGAAAATTTAACATGACACTTCTTTTTAAAGGAAACAAAGTGTGATCTGCAAAAGAATTTCACTCTTGAATTACATTATTTGAAAACTAAAATTAATTGTTATTTTGTGTTGACAAGTAAAAAGTTCCTGGTAATGTAATAAAAAAGTGATACATATTTTTCTGCCAATTGTTACTTGATATTTCTACAAAGTTTATTGTTGATGGTGACTATCAATAAAATGAAGACATTATTTATAAGCACCTTGATCAGAAATTGTAGTTCACCATTTAAGTATAAAATAAGGGATAACAATATGTTCATGAATATAAACTCGTCTTTTCAGAAAATAATACAATATTTATTTTCCTTCTACTTATATAAAAAAAAAAGGGTGATGACTTACTTCACCAGGATTCATATAGACACATCCACAGCCCCACTACTTAAAAATTTTTTTTTTTATATTTATTTATCTTTGAGAGAGAGAGAGAGACAGAGTGAATGGAGGAGGGGCAGAGGGGGAGGGAGACACAGGATCTGAAGCAGGCTCCAAGCTCCATGCTGTCAGTACAGAGCCCTATGGAGGGCTTGAACCCACGAACCGTGAGATCATGACCCGAGCCAAAGTTGGACGCTTAACTGACTCAGCCATCCAGGCGCCCCCAAAGCTCCACTACTTTAACTCAAATTTCCAATAAATACATTTTTCTCTATGGACAATGATGTAGAAATCACTGAGAAATGTTGACTTATAATATATTCTTCCTATAACCTGAAAAAAAAATGCAGATCTGAGATTTTTATGGTTGGCAAAGTCCTGAAGAGCTAAAAACTTGGATGAATAACTAAACTTTAGACAATTACATTGTTAGGAAACCATGCCAAAATGTTATCTCTGGAGCTTAGCATGAAATTATACTCTAGGTCAGTTGGAAAAATAAAGCAAATAAAATAACAAAAATGTTAAGAGAAAAATGTTGTTTTCTTTTCTATCCTTTTTTTTTTTTTTTTTTTTTTTTGGTAGTTGTAAGTTTTTATTTTAATTCCAGTTAGTTAACATACAATGTAATGTTGGTTTCAGGGGTAGAATCTAGTGATTCATCACTTACATACATACAATACCCTCTGCTCACCACAGCAAATGCCCTCCTTAATACCCATTAACCACTTAAATGACTCCCTGCCACCCCACCCACTTCCCCTTCAGCAATCCTTAGTGTGTTCTCTATGGTTAAGAGTCTGTTTTATACTTTGCCTCTTTTTTTCCCATATGTTCATCTGTTTCCTTTTTTTAAAAATTTTGTTAAAGTTTTGTTTATTTTGAGAGAGACAGAGAAAGAGAAAGAGCACATGAGCAATAGAGGGGCAGACCGAGGGAGAAAGAATCCCAAGCAGGCTCCGCACTGGCAGTGCAGAGCCTGACTGAGGTGGGGCTCAGACTCAAACCATGAGATCATGAGCCGAAGCCAGGAGTCGGACGCTTAACCAACTGAGCCATCCAGGCACCCCCATCTGTTTTGTTTCCTAAATTCCACACATGAGTGAAATCATACGTTATTTGTCTTTCTCTAAGTGACTGATTTTGCTTAGCGTATACACTTTCTTGGGCAAGTGAGCCTGAGAATCAGTGCAGCCAGCCCCTTTCCCAGAAGACCAGCACAATCCACGTCCTTCCTCCCCACCACTGCATGCACCGTCTACTGACCATAGAGTTGTGCAAAGCTTCAGCGTTAGTGGAAATAACATCAGGTCTCTTTTAACAAACAGACCAGAGCACGCCTAGTTGAAACTGGCCACACTCTGGCCAAGCTACAAACATTCCCTACTGCAGGCACAGAGAAACTCTGTGAAGGTCTGACCTGAGAGAAAGAGTAGCCAAACCACAGCAGCAGAGTGCATACACAGCATACGCCAGAGATAAAACTTCCTGAAGAACTAAGCCCTGGGCAGTATTTGACCTTTTGTTCATAAAGCCACTGGTGTTTTTTCTCAACCAAGTCAGTTTTCTTGGTTGTGGAGAACGAGAGCCGTGAATGGACCATATAGATTTAACTGTGGCTGATATTCTAGATTTCAAGCTTTGGATAAAAATAATCTTCATTGAAGTTCATTAAGGACAAGTACTGGCACATTTCACCCAAATGAAAAGTTTAGCCTAAATACACTCCCTTGAATATGATGACTCTGTAATTTAATATTCAAATCGAGACACTTCTGAGGGTGAAAGATGACCCTGTTAATAAAGATGTCATAATGATTAGCACATGTAAACCTGGTCCAAGCAAACTAGGACATACTGCTTCCCTGAGTTTAATCCTAATGCTAATAACAGCTAGATTCACCTTTTGCTCACTGTTGTGTAAACGGCAAGGGAGGCCATTTTATGTCCATATTACGCTGTATTCCAAATGTCACTAATCACATAATACTCACTGTGAATACTCCTCCCTACATTTGCTGATCTCCTCCTTTTCTCTACCTCGCCACTAACAGATTTTATATAAGTATTTGTTTTTTTTTTATAGCAACTCTGAGGTACATGTATTATTATACTTATTTTACAGCTGAGAAAAAAGAGATAAAGACCTTGAAGGCCCCTATTCATAATCTCACAGCTAGTAAGTGATGGAGCTGGTTTGAGCACAAGAAATTCATCCCTCGATCCCATGCTTTTTGTCACTGAACTATAGTTTTCCCTATTAGCAATTTTTCTCCAGTCTGACTTCCTCAGCACTCCTCTGAGGGTATAAACACTTAGGGATTCAATATGCTTCCTACGAATTTATTTCATTTAAGTCATTTCCATTGTATTAGTCAAAAGCATGCATGTGAATTACACAGAAGTGAATTGAGAACATACACAAAGAAAAGTTTGAGGGGACACTGCTGTACTTGTATTTTGAATTTTCAAACACATTACATATTCTTAGAATTGCATTCATGTGTTTATTATTCAAGCGTTGTAAATTCCCATTCACTTAAAGATTCAAAACTTTCTTTCCTTGGCACAATATCTTAGTTTATAGCAGTTTGACCTAGTAGTCAATATCTAATGATCGAAGCATGCTCCTCCAAAAAATTTCCTTTAAATGAGAAATTAAGTCAATCTCAGTTTTGACATTCTATCAAACACGGAGTAAAGTAGTGTTTAGTTTTCCTGAACCCATAATTTTAAAAATTAATGTTGAAATACTTATATATGCTGTATTCAAACCAAAACCTAAACATGCAAATCACCCAAGGAAATGAGAATAGCAAGTGGGAAAGGAAGTCAATAATGCACTAAATGTTAAATATTCATCATGAGTATGGCTCCTTTCTCTTCCTTACTCTACAGTAGATGGGAAATGCAAAATGGATGCTAACACTGTGAATGTTAAAGTGTTGGGGCGCTTGGGTGGCTCAGTCGGTTTAGCATCCAACTTCAGCTCAGGTCATGATTTTATGGTTCATGAGTTCGAGCCCCGCATCAGGTTCTGTGCTGACGGCTCAGAGCCTGGAGCCTGCTTTGGGGTCTCTTTGTCTCTCTCTCCCAAAACTAAATAACCATTTAAAAAAAAAGTGCTAACTAGGTGTGTCAATCTTAGCAAACAGTGTTAATTTCTCAAGCAATGTAACATTTGGACTTGACAAATAAAAGAAAATTATCCATCTATCTCTGTATACACTTTTCTTCAGATAAGGAACATTAATAATTTAGATAATACAGAGATAGATGATAGACAAATAGATACAAACTTACAGATTTTCTCTCTGTATCTATACAAATCAGTGTTTCCACTTGTCCATTACTACATCCTGTGAAATATCTAAGAGACTCATGTTTACCTTGTCGGTCTTGACTTGGCACCCCAGGATACAATACACCAGGAATCAAGCTCTGCTCTATACAAGCAAAACAATAAAGTTAAAAAATATATTGTTGGCAGGGACAGGCAGTCACTTTAGCGGATAATTAAAGAGTAACAGTATTCTTGTCTTATAATGAGTGATTTTAGACTTGTTAGAAAAAGTTAAGCATATGGGCAAAAAATGTAGGAGTAGCCACTAAAGGACTAGTGGTAAAATATATAGTTCCCAAAGAAGAGTGGGTAAAAAAAAATTTAGAAAAACTTTATGAATCCATTAGGAAAAAAATTCCAAATAACCAAACATTAATAATAATAATAAAAACTATAACAATAGCACAAAATACAGATTACTTATTCATTTTTTTAAAATAAGCATTTCCACATAGTCAACATGTTATAATGACAATTTGTAAAGTAAATAAAGCACGGGTAAGACATTGGTCATCCTTGCCTTGTCACTACTGGGTTGTATGGCCTTAAGCAATTCACTTCATTTCAACATGTCTTTTTTTTTTTAATAATGTTTACTATTTATTTTTGAGAGAGAGAGAGTGCAAGCAGGGGAGGTTCAGAGAGAGAGAGAGAGAGGGACCGAGGATCTGAAGTAGAACATTCTAGAAAAAGCAAAGTAATACATAAAAAGATAAAGAAGTTAATGTGTAAGACCTAACCTTTTACAATCTTGTTTCTTTTTAAAAAAGATGTTTATTTTTGAGAGAGAAAGACGACAAGTGGTGGAGCAGGGGCGGGGAGGAGGGAGACAGAATCCCAAGCAGGCTGGTAGGTGATATGGTCAATACCAGCAGTCTTAAGTCTGAAGGTGTGGTAAACTGTAAAACAAAGATGTGCATCTATCTCACATTAGAGATTCTGATACACTCATATCTTTTTAAAAAATTTTTTTTCAACGTTTATTTATTTTTGGGACAGAGAGAGACAGAGCATGAACGGGGGAGGGGCAGAGAGAGAGGGAGACACAGAATCGGAAACAGGCTCCAGGCTCTGAGCCATCAGCCCAGAGCCCGACGCGGGGCTCGAACTCACGGACCGCGAGATCGTGACCTGGCTGAAGTCGGACGCTTAACTGACTGCGCCACCCAGGCGCCCCTCATATTTTTTTTAAAATATATTATTTAATGTCTTCTCAATGTATATTTTTAACGTGAATATGTGTGTATATTTGCATATGTTCACAATATGCCATTCAGAAGGATTCTGACTTCATCAGTGTAGCTACAATTCATAACAATGCCTTATTGAACTGGTTCTTCCCATGTCTTTCTATGGTTTTTGAATAATATATTGAAGCAAAGGAGCTGCATGCTTACCAGCTACCTAGTATTACTTTTCCCTTTAGAAATAAAAAAAAAAAAATTACTTTCATCATTGCAAATCTAAGCTACTTCCTTGGAGACTGAACCTCATCCATAGTGGTTTTAAGTACAACATAATAATGTATTACATATCAAAAGGGTACAAATAGTGCTTGAAATTCTTATTACTCAGAGAGTTGTTAGCACAGGTACCCCTGGAGCCTACCAAAGTAAAATTACACTCTCCGTATTTACTTTGACCGTTTATCCAGGGTTGGAAATAGAGATTGATATAACCCAGGTAAGTAATGCTATACCCTTCTAATCTGCCTGTTAATGTCAACAAATTCTCTGTTTAGATCTCCTCTGCTAAGTGGAATCTTCAGGAAGATTCTATGGCAATGTCATTTATTTTTATTCCCAGTTGATGTGCTAATTCCTTCTGGCAACTTTCCCTTCTAATGTGAATATAGAGCAACTTCGTTATAAGCAGAGACTCTGGCTTTGTAACTTGACTTTTAAATACCTATGAACAAAACTGATTCAGATGAAAGTTTATCTGAGGATGAAAATAAATGACAGCCCAGCCAAATATGAACTCTAATCTGTGCATCATTCTCCTTACAAATACTCTGGAGAAAACCCTTGAAGCATAATGCTCAGCAACTGTTTCCGGCTGTTTTTCTACTATTTGTCATGCCCTGTCTGCTTATTCATCAGCATCTCCATTCCAGGAAAACACAAGCTAATAAACAGAATTGCTCCAAAAGCATCTTCATTGCCCTTGAGTGCAAACCACATTTAACAAACTGCTTCATATTTCTGAGCCTCATGCTTTGAGATGACATTATGGGGCTATGGAATTTTCAGTGGCAAAGGAAAGTGCCCTCACACATCCACCCCCAGGAAAGTACCTCTCTTTACAGAGTCAGACATTTGGCTACTAACCAGGTACTGACATTTACTACCTCCCCACCCCAAATTTTTCTACTCCAACTTTTTCTGTGTCATGGGATCCTGGTCAGGACAGATCCTGTAAAAACAGCCATTATATTGGCTCATCGAAAACCAGAATACTAATATTTCTCAAGATATATTTTGCAGCGATTTCTTTTTCACAAATAAGATCTTAAATACTAGCTTGCTACAATGAAAGTAATTATAACTATGCTGTTATTTAAATTTAGGAGTTCCATTAAATTATTATGCTGGGGCTTAAACAAAAAGTTCAATTACAATAACCTAGGAATAAAAGAATTGAATGTTATTTTCTCATATTTTATATATTGTTTAGATATTAAGATCTTAATGAAACCTGATATTTAACATATAATGAAGGACTGTATTGGTGTATGTTTCTTTTTTTTTTTTTTTTTGTCTGTTTTTCAGAAAATCACCTAGAGCCTAAGAATAAAACATAGACCCAGTTTTTCTCTTTGATAACCCTTTTAATACCTTAAGTTACATTCTCAACAGCCATTTCTTCTGAGCCCTGAAGCCACATGACTTAAAAGTAGGTTTTCCTTCATTCTCCTCAAGCAAGGCGTTCAAGGTAAAAGGCCAAGAAACTCATCAATCATATATAAGGTTGCCCAGCAACCACCACTATCCACTATTATTGAGATGCTTCAATGTTTCAAGAACTACTATCCCATAGATCAATTATTAAGAAGACAATGAAGACAAAGATGTAAAATATTGAGTTCCCCATGGGTAAAATGTTATCCAGGTACTAAAAATCAAATTTAGTACAAAATCCCTCTCTCTCTCTCTTTCTTTCTCCATCATTATTGTTATTATCATTGGTATTATTATTAATAGTAGTATTTTATCTTTGAGGACATGTATATTCACAAAGGCGTTGAGACAGAAATTCATCATTGATCTACCCCACAAGTAGTCTTGTGCTAAACAAGAGCCAGTGGTCTCCTTATAGCATCTAAGTACCATTTAGCAAAATAAAAGATACACATTTTGATTCACCCTTTCATTACTTCAGAAGCCTTGAGAAAAAGACTTCTCACCCCATTTAAGCAAGGTATAGTTTATTTGTATATCTCCAGAAGGAATATATTCAACTTTTCCATTATTTGGTCAATTGTTTCTTTGTTTTCTTAGAGTTTTAGCTTTTTATTAAAATCACTTCCCAAGAGGTGAGCAGGTAGAACAAAAGTATATGTAATAAAAAAACACTCGCAGTTCATGTTCAATGTTCCTGATGGAGCCAAGTACCATGTGTAACCTGAGCAGTTAAGACTAGATGCTGGCACAGTTTAGGTTATCAAAAAAGCAATCTCTCAGTTAAATTTTAATATATTTGCCTAACTTCTTAATTAATAATTATGCAGAAATGCTGTTTCTAATAAGAATGTTTTAGAAAATTATATTTCATACCTAAAACTTCTTCTACAAAGATATCATTATTTCAATAAGATAAAGATGTTAATATTATGCCTGTCCTTTTTTTCATGAAGGTAGAAAAGTGAAGGTTTATTGTATTCACCACTGGAATTCAAAAACAGAAACATTTTATTGTGTATTATTTCTACTACAATAGTGATAGAATGGAATGGAATAATGTAAGTTGGTAATCATAAAGATGATATCCATATAATAATAGCTACTATTCATTAAGAACTTATAATTCCTGCAGTGCGTCCTATTATCTCCATTTTATAAATGAGAAAATGGAGGCATGGTGATTTAAAAGCTCACCAAGATCCCACAACTTGATGGGTGTGGCAGTTTTGTGATATTTAAACTTGACTCGACTGTACTACGTTTCCAAGAATTTACTCAGCTATTTTTTCTGATTAGGATGGGCCAGAAGAGACATTCTTGTGTGAAAACTAGAGGGCGTAAGTAAATCAGAGCCAGTTTTTTTAGCTCATACACATTGTCCCTTATCAATCAAGTATGCAACAACTCTGTTCTTCACTAGACCCTTCTCAGCTTCTTGATTCCTAGGCCAGGTTTGTGTTCAGTTCCATGATGGAGGGCCTCAGTTTCTCCTATAGACTTCCATACCATCAACATCAGGGAGAGCAAGAATGAGTTTGTATCCTAACAATCCTATGTTAAACAACTAATAAGTGAAAGAGCCAGGTTTTGATCCCAAGTCCTTTTCCTCCAGCGTCAGCAGTCATTATCTGTATGCCTGTTGAATAGCCATTCTCCTTAGTTGGGCACAGCACAACTTCAAATTAAAAACTACATTTCCTAGGTTTCTTTGCATTCGTGTGATATCCCATCAGTGAGTTCTGGACAAAACCTCACTTAAGAGGTAATTGGCAAATGACCTTTTCCCTTTATGATTTTATCTTTCAGTTGTTCAGCCACCTGAAACATGACAATGATCACCTTGGAACACAAGGATCAAGGCCACCCTTGGCAATGGAAGAGGAATAAGCAGGGGGAAACTGGTATCCAGAGGATTTCATGAAGTAAAGTGCCAAAGGAGCCCTGAACCACACACCTTTAGATTTTTATAAAGAGAGACATAAGTTTCTATCTTGCTAAAACCACTCTTATTTTGGATCTTTGTTACATGCAGTTAATCCTAATCCTTGGGTAAACTGTTCTCAAAACTTTGTTTCCACCAGCGGTAAAATGGGATAACGATGCTACCTATACATAGAGTTGGGGTGTAAGGATTAAAAGGGTGCCTGGGTGGCTCAGTGGGTTGTGCGTCTGACTTGGCTCAGGTCATGATCTCGTGGTTGGTGAGTTTGAGCCCTGCATCTGGCTTGCTGCTGTCAGTCCAGAGACAGCTTTGGATCCTCTGTCTCCCTGTCTCTGTCCCTCCCTGACTCGCGTTCTCTCAAAAATAAACAAAACATTAAATAAAATAAAATAAAATAAAATAAAATAAAATAAAATAAAATGTAAAATACATGTAAAGCACTCAACACATGGCCTGGCACTCAGCACACTGCTGGAATGTGTGCTGCCCCAAAATAAGAAAGTAACCTGGAATTCCCATCCCACAGAGAATCCAGGGCATGACAGAAATGAAAAATCTCTTCATCTTGCTTATAAGAAAACTGTTCCAAAAGTTTTAAGTAATAACTTGAGTAAAGTAAGAGTCAAAATTAAAACTTCATTTCAAAAACTAAACCCTCGATCACTATGCTATATTGCTTTTCAAATAGAAAATTATACAGTTCAGACAAAGATGGTGGGAGTCTGGACCAAGAATGCCAGGATGGACAGTAAGGAAGAATTATGTGAAAAGTCATAGAATGATTGAAAAAATGAAAAGTATATATTTATTAGAAATAAAATATGCCATTTTGCCAAAGTTTGCATTTTAAAATCACAGTTTTCTTTCTGAAACTTATGCAGCCATTTACTTTGCAAAAATAAATTATTTTCAGTTAAAACAAAGATTCAATATTATATGGAAACAAACAAACAAAAAAAGCTAAGAGTTTTCCAGAAATGTGAAATAAACTTTAATTGAGAAAATCTCTTAGAGCAGATATTTTGCCAGAAAATGGTTTCACATCCCACCCTTTGCCATAAGAAGTAAGAGTAAAAATTTGTATAATTAGAAAAAAATTACTATGGAATTTATTAAAAAGAAAAAATGTTTTTTTTCTTTTTGTTATTCACTTTTATTTTTTTCTATTGTTGGAAAATCGTTAGATCTCGTGATTTAGACGTTAGATAAACGTCTAAACGTTAGATAAATCGTTAGATAAATCTATCTAAACGTTAGATAAACGTTAGATAAATCGTTTACAATCTCTGAAATGTTCTTTCATATCTTGCAAGATCTTTAAGTGGGAAAATGTAAAAATAAAATGTTCTTGTGCTATCACTAAGCACTCGAGGGATTTTTAAAATAAATGTGCCCATTGGGAATGGCCCATGATAATGACTGACACTTTGTTTATTGTAAAATAATAACTAAGTAAGTAATATAATATACGGGGACATAGGATAATTGCTTTCCAAGGATCAAAGACCAAGATAGTTTAATGTTTCCTGAATAAAAATTTGAAAGAATAACACCTTATGTTCTTGTTGCTTAGTAGAACATAAATTTACTCTGATGGAGTTCTTTTACATCTTGATTCATGCTCTTTATCTTCTACAAGAGCTCTGTGACCAGCATGCTGCTAGAGAATAGCTTCAGATCTCTCTGCTGTGCCGTGTTGTACAGATTTATTAAAATCTAGCTTTTCTCAGTTTCCCTCTTGAATTCAGTGAGTCTCTAAGAACCTGGACACTTAAGTCTAAAGTACTTGGTAATGCTTCAATATGAGAACTTTGATCCACTTAGAATTGCTCTAATGAAAACGAAAAATTCTATAGAAATATTGGCACTTGCTGATCCTTCCCCTCCTTGTTGATATCTTGGGAGGAATATATGTGATGAAATAAACTGGTTCTATGCAAAAATTGCTAAGGCGTATCAAGTTAGTAATTTCTTAGAAGTTCAGTGAATGTTTCTGTTGGAAAAATGCATAAATACTGCCAGATGCCACTGCTTTAACAGCACTTTTTTGGCACTAAAGATAATCTCCTGGGCTCCATTACTGCTATGTCTTATTGACTCAGCAAAAAAAATAAAAAATAAAAAATGAAAAATAAAAAAAATAATCCTATCTTTGTTTTGTTACATTTTAATAGTTAAGAGCCTGTATATTGAGACAACACATTGAATATTCATAACATACACAGAAACAAAGGTTCTGAAGATAGGATAATAGTTGGAGAACAAAAACAGGAAATCTATATAATTCAGAAAAATCTACTAAAAATGCATATTCTGAAAACTGATGTATTATTTCCATAGCATATGAAACTAACTGAAATAAAGATACTGTTGCATCATCGCCCCCGTATACTTCTGCACTACAGAAAATTTGGTAATTGGAGGAAACAGAGTTATTTGATTAATGAGGAAGTATAAATGATAACACTTCAGGCCTTAAACAGGCAGTATGGTTCTTCTGACAGTGCGTGAGGACTAGACTCTGAGAGAAGGCTGAGGAGGGTTTGGGGCTGGAGTCTGGAGTAGACAGACAGCACCTTAGCAGGTTACTTACAACAGCTGAGGACCATGACAAACTTCTGGGAAAGAGGATGGGCTTACTCAAGATGAAACCCTATGCTTGCCTGAGGAGGAACATTCATCACTGTAAATGAGGTAGCGAAAGCCAAAGAGAGCACAGTATCTTCAGAAGGGTTTGGGATCTCCTATCATCTTGAAAACTAAGAGAACTTGAAAGGAGTCAAGCTCCCAAAGTATCAAGGGCATCTGTTTACTGGCCCCAGTAGACGAATGCTAAGATCCCTGGAATGAGTGATAAGCTGAGCCACATGAACATTGCATATTGTATTTCAAATTGATCTAAGAAGTAGAGTGAGGGAGAAGAGACCAAAGTTTCAGTCCTACCCATTCCATCTCATTAACAAACAAGACAGCAGAAAATTGTCACAGCTAATGGGAGAGAAGCGGAAATCTACAAGCTCTCAAATACTTCACAGAATGAAGTGCTAAGCAAAGACTGGAAATAACCCATGATAAACAAAAAATAGTGGAATACCAGTAGAAAACATTCTAGCAGAAATGTATAATGCAAGAACAACTTCAAATGCAAAACTAAGATGAGGCATTAAACCAGAAAGTCTTCCCTTAACCCATTTTCCTGTGAATTGGAGTTGAAAGTCAGTATCAAAATAAATAGTGTATTTACTGTGAGCCATGATATATTGATGTATATAATAAATACTGAGTATTAAGCATTATGAAATGTGGATTGAACCATCACAGCAAATCCTTCGTCTTCATCAGAAGGTTCCGAGGGAAATAAGCTGCTAAATATAGCTTTATTGTGTATTTACATCCCAGTTCATTCTAAAAAGGAAAGTGGTATTTTAATGTTGAGTAGATGTTTTTATGTAGAGAAACCAACACTGGATAAACCCCACTAAACATCTGCAGCAAACAACACAGTGTGAAAGGATATGTAAAGTTCTCACTTACAAATGTTTATTATAATGAATTTTGATAATATCTGAGTGCGGTACATACATATATGCAGTTAACACTGAGTTAGCCTAAACCTGCTTAACACTTCAGACCTAATTGTAGAATTCTTAATATTACTTTGCAGTTTCTCCCCTCGAGGAAGTGGTGACTATGTTAGGTGGAGAACCGGAGGTACGTGATTCTGTATTCTCTGATTATCCGTGTCTCCAGGACTCTCCGTTGTTTTTGTCCCGACCCAATTTTGATAGATTGACAGCCCTCTGTATCAAGTTGTTTACTAACAATGACATTGAAAATTATATCTTTGTCAGCATTTGTTCAATTTTCAATTGCAGCCTAATCACCAACTCAAATGGAAGACTGTTTCATTTCCTCAGTATGCCTAGGAAAAAAGCCTAATGGTAGTTATTTGTAAATGGCATCTTGCATTTTTTTTGTTAATGTCTGCTCATCTTTTTCTGAAATATGCCATCTGTTCTGTGCCTTTGTCACTATCCAGATGCATGGTGTCTTTCCAAAGCAGCCTTTGAGGTGCTGTTGTGGGTAGAAGTACCTACTATAGTTTGTACTTGGCTCATGTCAAGGGCAAGAAGGACATACAGATTGTATGTAAGTTGGAAATGATCCCTAAACAGGTGACACTTTGAAACATCAGTAAGTTCGTTTTTATATGCCACTTGGGGCTTTCAAGTAGTTTTAAATACTTCAAGCTCATTACTATTTGGGTACACAGGAATTAGAGTACACTCATGCTGACAAGGTGAGGAAGCATATGCAACATAGCACTGTGATAATGTTTGGTGTGTGAGCCCCTCGGGACTCAATAAAGACCAACGAAAAGCAATTGGTAGGTGGGTCCAGAACTTCTGGTGACAGGATTCTAAGCTTGTATAACAGTTTACAAGCAGCCATAAATGTTGGATAAACATTTGTCTAGATTCTATTTATCCTGATATATCTTATCCTTATGTGTTTCCATTACACAACCGGAAAGGATTATGCACAGTTAAATTTTCATGTCTTAACCCCATGATTACACAGAACCAACTCTGAGCCAGTTTCCACACTTATGACTCCACTGAACCATTCTGCCAAGGTTATCAATGTCCTACATGAGAAATGCAACTGATATTTCATTATTGTTTGTTGCTTCTTAGCAGTATTTGATATTATAGAATATCCCTTCTGCTTAAAACACTTTCTTACTTAGTTTCCTTGTCCTAACTCTCTCCCTTATTTTCTAGAACTCTACTTTCTGGTCTCTTTATCTCTTTTGCAAGTTGACCCTTTCTACTTTCTATTTACTCAAGCTCAAGCTCCTTCAGTAAGATTCTTCTCTTCTCATTATACACTTTCTCCCTCGGCAATCTTATCTTTGTTCGTGGCTTAAATTACCACCTATACGTAGATCACTCATGAATGGAAATATTCACCTAAGAGCTAACTTTTGAGCTCTAGATACATTCATTTGACTCTATTTGATATCTCCATGTGAGTGTTTCAGAAGCACTGTGAAAGAACACACGTTAAGTGGAACTTCCACATTGTATGCCTGTTTCTTTATAATATTTTCTCCTTCGTAATCACAACACACAGCCAGATATTTGACTTACCTTTGACACCACTTTTACATAAGCCAGTACTGAGTATTACTGATTTTATCTCCTGAGTATTTAACAAGTTTGTCCATTCTCTCTAGCGTCATATTTTTATAAACTGCATTACGGTCCATGGTTAGGATATACCAAATTTTTCTAGTCATTCCCCTCTTGGGGGGTTTCAGTTTGTTTACATGTTTTCCCTGAAAGTGACCTTTCAGAATGTGAACCTGACCATGTCTACCTACATTCTGCCTACAACTGCCAACATTCTTTAATGGCAGCAAGTTCTTTTTTCCTCTTGCCCTTACATATTGATTACCACCCTTTATTTCACTGTATGCACACCATCCACTGTCCTTTCATTCCCTGAGCTACACTGTCTCCCTCTCCCCTAGGACTTGGTAGTGCACTTTGTTCCCAATGGCTGGAATCAATGCATCCCTCTTTCTCTCAATCTTTCTCTCCCACCTCCCATCTCTCTCTCTCTCTCTCTCTCTCACACACACACACACACAAACACACATCTTGCTTTGTACACTCATTTTATTTCTTCAGCTTTTTAGCTGAGTTTTTGCTTCCTTAAATAGGCCATTTTCCAAGTTGAATACTCCTAGAGTCTATGTATCTGTATGTGGTACTGAGCATTGGAATTTTATATTTATTTCTGTAATTATTTGGTTTTTTTTTTAATTCTACTTTTTGAGGGGGGGTGAAGGGAGAGAGAGACAGAGAGAGAAACAGAGAGAGAGAGGGAGAGAGGGAGTGAGGGAGAGAGAGAATCTTAAGCAGGCTCCGCGCTCAGCACAGAGTCTGACACAGGGCTCGAATCTATGATCTTGGCATCACAATCTGAGCTGAAATCAAGAATCAGACACTTAACTTACTGAGCCACCCAGGAGCCCTGTAATTATTTTCTAATTGTAATCCCATTGAGTATAATTTTTTGTCATGTCATTGAACCTGCAAGCACCTGACAGAAAATGCTATATATAGCAGCACTCATTATATATTTGGCTATATATATCAACATATATTTGATAAATGAATGTAGATGAATGGCATAAGTGCATTCAATAAAACAGGGATCTCTCTATATAAATATATACATAGGATATGATTATAGTCTATTGGAAGTATAAATTAATATTCAGAAGAGAAGAATAAAAAAGAGACCAGAACAAGGATAAGCTGGCCCTATAATTTTACATAGTTATCAAAGCAGATGTGATTTTTATTTTAAAGTTTTATTTTAATGGCAAAGCAAAAAGAAAAACACCAGAGAAAACATGTACAGTCTTAGGGAAACTGCTTTCCCAGCACTTAGTTCCAAAAAAATTTTTTTATGTAGACTTCCAATAGTATTCCAATATTCCAATAGATGAAATATTTTTCTCCTTATCCATTTTATTTTTTGGGGTGGGAGATTTAGTATATCCCTTCTGTATAACAAGAACAAGAACAATTACGAGAAAAACTTATATGGCACCTGATCTGTCCTTGTGCAAGTGTTCTGCATTATTATCTTATTTAACCACTGCAGCATATCTGGGAAGGAAGTATAGTTACTCCCCACTGTAATAGGGACGCCTCTGCATCTGAAATCCATGGGAGTGCATGGGGCGCCTGGGTGGTGCAGTCGGTGAAGCGTCTGACTTCAGCCAGGTCACGATCTCACGGTCCGTGAGTTCGAGCCCCGCGTCAGGCTCTGGGCTGATGGCTCATGATGGCTCAGAGCCTGGAGCCTGTTTCCGATTCTGTGTCTCCCTCTCTCTCTCTCTGACCCTCCCCCGTTCATGCTCTGTCTCTCTCTGTCCCAAAAATAAATAAACGTTGAAAAAAAAAATTTTTGAAATCCATGGGAGTGCAGACTCTATAACTAGTAAGTGTTGGAGGTAATATTTCTTAACTTGCCAATTAATACACAATTAATAAATAATCTTTAATACTGGTGAAGAAAACAATAATATATATAAAGTAAATTCGTAGGAAATCCAATATGGCACACTCTTTAGTTCCCATTGCCTCTCTGCCCAAACATTTTTTTTTTTAATTTTTTTTTCAACGTTTTTATTTATTTTTGGGACAGAGAGAGACAGAGCATGAATGGGGGAGGGGCAGAGAGAGAGGGAGACAGAGAATCGGAAACAGGCTCCAGGCTCCGAGCCATCAGCCCAGAGCCTGACGCGGGGCTCGAACTCACGGAGCGCGAGATCGTGACCTGGCTGAAGTCGGACGCTTAACCGACTGCGCCACCCAGGCGCCCCTGCCCAAACATTTTTTTAAGCTAAATTATATAACAAGCAGATGACAGATTACTGTAGATTTCCCTTCTACTTCTTTAGTTGTCTATACTCTTTGAAGCCATCATAAAAATAATGATGTAATATGAAAATGTATATGATGTAATATAAAAATAATGATGTAATATGAAAGAAGACAAAAATAATGTAGTCTAAATTTTTCACATTTTAGTGAAATGCATGCATATATATTATACTCAAAAAGTAATTTGCTTGAGAATCTTAAGTTACATCGAGTACAATACAAGAAATTATTTATTCAACATATAATCTGTTTCACTTACACCCTGAAATGATTAAAGATTATTTGCTTAAATGACTGCTATTCTCCTACTGTAAAATCTATGAACATAGAGAAAGAGCAGTAAAGATACGTGAAAGATATCCAGTGCAGTGAACAAGCAACTAATTATATTAGTCATATATTTGTATGTGCTAAGGACTTTTTTTGTGCTAAGGACTTTTAAATGATTTATTTTATTTGATCCTTTCAACAAGTTATGAAGTATTTTTGTATTATTATTACCACTTTAAAGTAGTAGGAATTAGATTTTAGGTCACAAAGCTGATACCTATATAACACATACAGTTATGAGGCTCAAATTTAAACTCTGTAGGCTAACAATCATAAGACTGTGTTATGAACATTACAACAGAGATGGAAAATCAGCACAAACTAGAGAATAGAAGGTTAAAAAAGAGAACTTCCTCAATGACTTTGATGTAGCCTCATCTCTTTTAAAAAATCACAGCATGTCTCAGGGCGTCTGGGTAGCTCAGTGGGTTAAGCATCTGACTCTTGATTTCAGCACAGGTAATGATCTCATGGTTTGTGAGATCAAGCCCCACATCAGGCTCTATGCTGACAGCCCATCCTTCCCCCACCCCACCACCCCATATTAAAATAAATAAACATTAAAAACAGATTTGTCTTGTTTAAAAAAAAATCACATTGTATCTCATAGTCTGACTATAAATCCCATCTTCCTGCAGCTATTACCACAAATTTTTCCCTGCTTTTTAAGCACTTCTCCACTGTTCCAATATCACATATTGTTCTTTTATTTTTATCATTACAACGTTGTTACCCTTTTGTTTAACAGAATCAACTATGTGCAGGAATATCAGTGGACTCCTGCTAAATAAAGTATTTAAATTAGAAATAGAGACAGATCTCCAAGTAAAGGTTACATTACCTTATTAAGAAATAGCTCAAGCAAATGTTATTAGTAGAGTAAATAAAAGTAAGAAAAAGTTAGAGATATGGACTACTGCCCAGAAGAGTAAAAGGAAAAGGAGAAATTACCTAAAATTGCAGAAAAAGTTAAATTTCAATAACTGATCCTTGTATTGCATTTTGTAGTTTCCCGGTTACTTTTATGACATTATTTCCTTTAATGTAGCTTGTTTGTTTGCATTTTACAGGTGAAGTAAATTCAATCAGGGGTTAAATTGTCCCTGATAAAGAGGAAAATTACATATGATTTCAGGCCTTCAAAACCAAATGCCTTGGTACTTTTAATATGGTTCAATTCAATAAACATGATTTAGTGCACACCTTGTCAAAACATTGTATGTGGCACTGTAGTACATAGAAGTAGTCATAGTAGGGTAATATACAGCCTCAGGAGCTCACAATCAAATGAATAATTACATGTAAATGAATTACTTGATTCAAAGACCATAATAAAGGTTGTATAAAATATAGAGAAATAAGAGAAGCATATAAAAATTTGGAGTACATCTAGGAAGGCCTCTTGGAGAGTGTAAATATGAATGGGCATGAGAAAAAGATCTCATCAGCTTACATGGAGGCAAAGAAATATTCTATACAGAGGTAGCTATGTGAGCAAAGAGCCACAGGCAAGAAAGGGAAACCAGATTTCATAGGACAACCTAAAAGGCAATAAGACAAAAAAACCCCTGAGGCATGAGAATATAATCAGAGTTGAGACTGGAAAGGTAGAAAGGGACAAAATGTGAAGGATTTAAATGGCAGGCTAAGGATTTTGAACTTGACATTTTGCCCAGAGCCAACCCTTGGCTTACTTTTCTAAAACTCAGCAGAGACAACACAAATAAGGGAGAACCAGGATGGAAATATTTCGACTTTCTCTGTAATTGTGCAGCTATTGTCAAATGTTTGATGAGTTTCAGAACACACTTTTTCACAGCTTTGAAATGTGACGACAAAGGAGTTGGACAAGCATATTTTTATTTTATTTTATTTTGTTTTATTTTATTTTATTTTATTTTATTTTATTTTGTTTTATTTATTTATTTATTTATTTATTTAAAAAATTTTTTTAACGTTTATTTATTTTTGAGACAGAGAGAGACAGAGCATGAATGGGGGAGGGTCAGAGAGAGGGAGACACAGAATCTGATACAGGCTCCAGGCTCTGAGCTGTCAGCACAGAGCCCGACGCGGGGCTTGAACTCATGGACCACGAGATCATGACCTGAGCCGAAGTTGGAAGCTTAACCGACTGAGCCACCCAGGCGCCCCATGAACAAGCATATTTTTAATACATGAAAGCTAAATTTCTCTAACGAAGTTTGTTTTAGAAAAGTGTGATGATCAGGTAAAGAAGGTAAAATACTTTCCATTGAATGACAATGCATAATAGAATTCTAAAAGTCATCTTTTTCTGGTTAAAAAGAATCTACTCTACAAAATTAATTGCTGCTGCCAATTATCTACTAAATGTTGGTAGTGAAGCTAATCATTATGAATAACCGAGAGCTTACAAATCTACAAAATGAAGATATAGTGCATTACTCACTCCCATTTGTCACACCCCATAATAGCCTGTACAAAAGCAGCTGTGAACATAATACAAAACAAAACAACACAACACACAACAACAACAACAACAAAACAAAACAGAAAATGTGAAGGGAAAACAATGCCTAAATACTTTTACCTCATTTCATACTTCTTTGTGATTGAAGAAAGTAGTTTATAAGTAGACTGAAATTGGAAAAGAAAACCTGGGGCTTTTGAAATACACTTTGAGTAATCTACTCTTTATTTAACAAACACATATAGCCCTTCCTAAATATTTGAAATGGTTCTAAGAACTTATTGTAGCTTGCCCCTTCAAGGCCAGCAGAAGTTATCTTTCCAGTGGGCCAAGATCACGGGATGACTAACTCATCATCTTTGCCATATTCTATTGGCTAGAAGGAAGTCATGGGCTCTGCTCACACTCAATGGGAGGAGATAATCCAAAAGCATGACTCATTGCAGGTAATTTTAGAATCCTGCCTACCCCACGAAATAAGTGTTGGACCAAGATTGTTTCACCTCCTTTTGTTTTTAGAAACTTCCAGAGGTGAAAAGTAAATGGTTTTTAGTTCCCACTTTTGACATTCTTAAAAAGCATTATCACATGTTCCTCCCTTTGTATAAATTAATGTATGTCCCTTTAATCCTTTTTAAAAACCAGTGGTGTATTTTGAATCTTCTTCAGATTGTTCATGTTGCCAATAAACAATACATAGGAAAAAGTATTAAGGGATAGAAAAATCAGAATCACCTTGTCATCTTTCTTTCTTTCTTTCTTTCTTTCTTTCTTTCTTTCTTTCTTTCTCTTTGAGCTGACAGAATTTATTTATTTGTTTGTTTGTTTGTTTGTTTGTTTGATTTAAATTCAAGTTAGTTAACATATAGTGTAGTCTTGGCTTCAGCAGTAGAACCCAGTGATTCATCTCTTACATATGGCACCCAATGCTCATCCCAAAAAGTACCCTCCTTAACACCGCTCACCCATTTACCCCATTTCCCCACCTACCTCCTCTCCAGCAACCTTCAGTTTGTTCTCTGTATTTATGAGTTATGGTTTACCTCCATAGCTGTTTTTATCTTATTTTCCCTTCCCTTTCCCTATGATCATCTCTCGAGCTTCTCAAATTCCACATATGAGTGAAATCATATATGTGTCTTTCTCTGCCTGACTTATTTCACTTAGCATAATATCTTCTAGTTCTAATCCATGTATCTAATCATATATATTGTCCTGAGATATAGTTGTCATGTTACTTCAACATATAATTCTAAATTAATTTGGTTGTATAGCCAGTATACAATGAGTCAAAACTTAAAATCCCAAACATTGCAATTTCTAATTAATGTTTTGAAGCTTGCTTTCCCTGAATAGTACTTTAAAGTAGGAAAATAGAACACACTAGAAAGCCAGTATAGTGTATGCCCTACCTGTGTTGACTATCTCTATATTATTCTACCAGGAAGATAGCTATTTTCTTCTCTCATAGCAAAATATTTCCTTTGAGAAGTTTACAGTCCCTCAACTTTGACAAAACTAGCCAGGAAAAAGCATGTCAACAGATGAGAAATTGGCTAGAGCAAAAAGGGATAAACTCAAGGATGGGTCAGGAGTGGTAGCCTCAGAGCGCCACCAAATTACAACAATACCAGGAAGAAGATATCATTGGACAAGGAAGTGCAAAACCTAGGAAAGAATAAGTACCTATTCCGTATCTTTTTCTCTCAAGCCTGGCATCCACCCCAATTTGTTTGTTTTAAGGCTGAGACCTCCTGAAATATCTAACATATTGTGTTTTTGTGTAAAAATCTAGCAAGACATTCTAGGCTCCATATATCCTACCTCTGACTTACCTTTCCAGCCAAAACATTCAGCTCATTACCAACACTCCCTGTTCTGGTTCAGTATATCATGTACTATTCCCCAATATGACTCAGTTGTCTCATCTGTAAAATGGTGTCTACCTTATGAGGCACCTACCTTGTTTTGATTTTCTTTCTGGGGGTAATAAGAAGTAAGTGAGTTTATAGTAGCATACCTGCCTCAGCAACTAGGTTTAGAATTAAACTTATTTCTTTCACCCAGAAAAATAACTCTTACTTCTACTGAAAATGCGTTAAACCTTGAAAAAGTAGGAGAAAGACCTATATTTTAGGTAGAGAAAAGAGGTCCTGATGAAAGCCTGACAGGCTAGCTGGAAGAAGCCCAGCGAGCAACCAAAACACAAATGGAGAATATTTGCTAAGTAATGGGTTTGTGCTTGTGATTGGCTTGCTGTAGAATAACTTTATTAAGTATAATAGTATGCTAATTGCTATAACTAAGAAATGTTACATTGAGGGGAGGCTGGGTGGCTCAGTCAGTTAAGCATCTGACTTTTGGTTTCAGCTCAGGTCATCATTTCATTGTTCATGGGTTTAAGCCTGAGTCAGGCTCTGTGCTGACAGCACAAAGCCTGCTTGGGATTCTCTCTCTCCCTCTCTCTCTGCCCTTCTCCTGCTCGCTCTCTCTCTCTCTCTATCTCAAAATAAATAAATAAACTTAAAAAAAAGAAAGGTTACATTGAATTATGAAAAATATATATTGTAGGGAATTAGGAGAATTAGGGATATATTTGCCTAGAGAGTCATAAAAATTCCAGAGAGAATAAGAGCACTTAATATCTCGGAAGGAGTAATGCAGTCCAATCAATGCCCCATTTTTCAGGTGAGAAACTCAACACTAAGAAAGTTGAAAATTACTTGAGATCACATAGCTAAAAATAAAATTTAATTCCTCAAATTATGGTTTGTATTAAGCATGTCTCACTGCTTATACACTAACTTGTTTTTAATATTTGTTTGTTTAGTGCTTAAAACTTTTACCTAATAGTTTCTTTTCCACTCTGTCAGAGTCAATATCCAATCTAGCCTCTACAAAACTTCTGGTATCTGCACTGCAAATAAATTTAATACAAGACAATTTTATCAAGATAAAAATCATTTGAAAAGGATTTATTTTAATTTCCATTATGCATTTATTTTTTTGCAAGTAAAGAAAGTACCTCTTTTGAATAAAATGTCAACTTTTTCATGACAAAGTTATTTTGGATTTAACCCAAAGTAAGAGGTAGAGTAGGTTAATACAGTCTTTTTCATTAAAATTTTTCTGCCTTTGTCATCCCAGTGATGCTCCATGTCTAGATTTTTCATTTCCCTTGGAGAGAAGAATTGTCCCTTAATATACCATACTTAATAAATTCTAGTTTTAGACTTATGGTACCATCAGATTGAAATTCTGTTCCATAAAGGGTGATAGGAATCAATAAGAAGGAGAATGCAACCAAACTTACCAACATCTGCACAAATTCCTTTTTGGATGATTAAACCCCTACTGAAGAAAGTAGAATTTAAATTGTCTGTTGTTTTAACTTGGATGGAAAACTCAACATGGCTCAGTGAACCATTTCCCCCTTCTTTAATTTATCCAGTTTTAAAATTATATTTGCCTTTCAAAACCACGTATCATTAGTATTTTCCATGAAAAAAAATAAAAAGAACTAGGTTTTAGTTGTGACATATTATGTACTAGACACTTTTCCATAAATTCTTATTTAATCATATTAACAACCTGTATGAAAAAAAAACTGGGCTCAAAACTCTTGAGCTTCTAACACAAGTTAAGTAGTGGAGCTGGAATTCAAACACAGGGTTTGTGCCACATTTGAAATTAAGGATTTTAATGATTTGTTCTCAATTCTTCTAACATTAATGTGGAAAATATCATAGTTAATAATTTGCTTACAATAGTATTCAGAAACGATGATGACTATGCCTTATTGTATCAAGTTCCACAAACACTACATAGTGTGTTGTGCATAGGGGCAAATATCCAAGTGTATGTGTGTGTGTGTAATTGAGAGTTTTAATGAGTCCTTGAGGAATGAGTTTATTGCAAAGGGTATTAAAAAACCCATATCCTTAATGTCAAGGGAGAAAGATGAGATAAGCAGTTGACAATCACCACAGTGCTTATCCCTTTTAATTTCATCTGGGACGATCTGAACGTTTCCCTCACTGTGACTAAACTCTAGAAAGGCTTCTTCTTGATTCTAGGCCCCTGACTCCATTTTCGTAGAGCATTTAATTTAGAAAATCTGTCGTTCATTCATTCTTGAGATTTAAATTTGTTGAAGAGCCTCTTGCCAGTTGCACAACCCAGGTATGGCTTTCTCAAGGACTGAGGACCATCTCTTTGAAAAGTAATCATCAAGGAAGATTCTGCCACTATCTCCTAGTCTCCGTGAGAAATAAGGAGCCTAACTTCAGTGCGTGCCTTGCTCCACACTTGTAAAACTACTCCTGTCAAAGACACTGGAGGTTTACCTTTCCTTTCTGTGAAGCCAATTAGAAAACGCAGATGGCCTGTGCTCTCTCCCAGCACTCTGCTTTCCTCCTAATACTCATTTCAGTGAGTGGATTGACTTCAGACAGTTCTGGGCTTTTTCCTCTCTGGAATAAAGCCCTCCTGGCCTGGTGCAGTTGTTGCTTAGACAGGTTCTTCCCTGTATCACAGGAAAAACAGGAAACTTCATTTCCCAGAATCTCTTGTTGATAGAGTTCTGATTAGATGTCACCAGTGAAACAAAGTCACATAAGATTTGCAGTGCAATGAAAGCACAAGCCATGAGTCTTTTCCGCCTGTAGCAAGCAGATGTATGGGCTTTGCATCTGTCTGTGAATGTCCTCCATGCATATGTCTGTGAATTACCTATTTTAATGCAGAAGTGTACTATGACCACTATTGGCAATGTCTTGACCTGGGCAGTAGCAACTTTCTGATTCTCTGTGGGCTATCAGTGAAAATAGCCATAGCTTTTCCTGACAATTCTGCAATCTTTATAATGATTTTGTAAGTACCTAATTCCCTGTGTTAAATTCCCTCTTTCTTGAGAAAAGTAGAGCGGTTTCTATTTTCCTAACTAAACCTTGACTATACCAGAAACAAGACAAATAATTGATTTTTTTTTCCTGATTAGATCCCACTTAAAGCATCTCACCACTATGCTAGTAAAAAGAGAGAAAAGATTTGAGTTTAGAAAAAGAAATACATAGCAAGCTTCTCTGTTATTCTGTAGGGATTGAGAGTAAGGCAAATTCCCCTCATGTATCTGGAGACAGCCACAATATCTCTCCACACTTGACAGAACTACATAAATCATGCCCCATTCATGATGACTCCATAACAGCACCAAGACCAAAAACTGTACCTTGTGGACCTTCATCGTCAAACACTTTTAGCAAGCCTCAGCCTTTTTTACTAAGTTTTGTCACAGGTATTTTATTTTAACCAATATCATTTCTCTGCAGTCTGCATTATAAAACTATCCTGTTCTGTTTCCTTATTCAATGATTTTTTTTCTCTTTACATCCCCAAATTCCATCTTCTCTAATGGTATTACCCAGCTAATATGATCAAATATATGTTGGAAAGGGCAAATAAAGAGCCATAAACTTCCTGCTGAAAAATGCAAGAGGTGCATGTTACATGTTCACAATCCAAATTATAAAAGTCCTCATCAGATGATTTTGCAAATTACCTGAATTTATTCTAAGACTAATCAATCGGTGTAGAGAGAGCCTTTTTTTTTCCTTCCAAATGTTGAAATTGGTCAGATTTAATGTATAGGAAGTAACCTATACCATCCTTTAAAATATATAATTTCTCCTTTTTTAATATGAAAAGATGTTATGGTTCTAAGAGAAAATACCCGTATTTTAAGCATTACTTTA
Source organism: Leopardus geoffroyi (assembly GCF_018350155.1). Classification (NCBI taxonomy): domain Eukaryota; kingdom Metazoa; phylum Chordata; class Mammalia; order Carnivora; family Felidae; genus Leopardus; species Leopardus geoffroyi. The sequence continues at coordinate 79,003,896 of NC_059329.1, forward strand.
AAGATGCTCACATACTTGAAATATATATTAATTGTCATTACTATTAAGGGACTGACTTAACTAACTTACTATTAGAAAAGGTTCCCATGACTCATTTTAACCCCCAGCCTCCAAAAAAAAAAAAACTTTTATAGTATATTTTGCTTTCTCGTTAATGAAAATCTAACTCAGGAGGTAATTTTGTATTTTTTAAGCAATTTATTTAAATTCTGATTTAATATTGTGAGGACTTGTTCTCTTTTTTTTCACCTTCCTGAAAACAACAACACAAAAGAGGTCTGAAATTAGAAAGACTAGACATCTACTCAGCTCTACATATTTCAAGAAGTCACTTTGCTACAAATGGATCTGATGAAGAGCTCTCCTGTAAAGCTAAATCAGCTGTGTGACAGTTAATGGCAGTAACATGGGTGGACAGAGGAAGGCAATGAATGGCTTTGTAAACCTAGAACGGTAGAAATATTGGAGTCATAGAGATGATCATCTAAAATTACTTGGACATCACATAAATTATTATGAGAAAATGACAATTAAAAAATATTATAGGAGCACCTGGGTGGCTCAGTTGGTTAAGCCTCCGACTTCAGCTCAGGTCATGATCTCATGGTCTATGGGTTTGAGCTCTGCGTTCGGCTCCGTGCTGACAGCTCAGAGCCTGGAACCTGCTTCGGATTCTGTGTCTCCCTCTCTCTCTGCCTCTCGCCCTCTCGTGCTCTGTCTCTCTCTCACTCTCTCAAAAATAAATAAACATTAAAAAAATTTTTAAAAATATTATATCCCTTAAATCTTAGTATATATTTCATTCCAATCATAGCAACATGTAACTTAATAAATGCATAACCTAACTGAAAATCCATTTTTATACCAAGGTACTAGAGTCCATTCACTTGTATAACTTAACACAGAAAAATAACCTAAGGTATAATAAAATTTGTGAATATGCCTGATTTAAAACATATTTGTTAACTAAATAAATTACGTGTTTAACAACTTCTTTGTTTATAGGATTAGATAGAACAGCAACAGTAACAACAAAACTTAAGTACCTGAAAATGTCCACCAACAGTTAGAGCTACATTTTTGATTGGCAACTTTATCCAAAATGTAAGAACTGAACAAAAATTTCTTTTATTTTTTATATGTCTATCATATAGATGCAGATTAACGTTTTAAATTACAGGGGTCTGTACACTTCCTGGAAATTCACATCATGATTAATTTCAGAATTACAATAAAATCATGTGAAGGAATGTACTTTTGTTTAAAATATAAAAATTCATTTTCTATTTAAAAGAGATTTAAGTAACATTTTAGAGAATGAGGAGGTCCTTGCTTCTTTCTCTTTTACACCTGACAATCTTCCAAAGAAAAAAAGTCTTGCCTAACCATAATATGACACATTTACCAACAGTCAGATAAAGATGATTTTGAATTAAAATAGCATATTGAGAGGATTTAGAGAAACGAACTTGTATTGTGAAAAATGCGATTTTGAAATTTAAAAATATGTAATTTTTGCTTTCTATGTATATGTGTATCTGTATATACCGTTAAATTAATTAAACAAGCTATTAGACTAAGGTGGTTTTAATGTCGTGGCAGTCTATGTAAGCAGACAAAAATCTAAGCCTCAAGATTACGAAATCAAAATGCTAAGGACAACCGGTCATAAATAGTCAACTAGGCTTTAGGCTACAGTCCATCAAATGCTTCCATACTTTCTGTTAGGATGTCTTTCCCTTTGCTCATGTCAGCGGAATGTTCCCTTCCGCTCCCAGTGTGCAACTGCCTAATTCCATTGGAGTTTGGCTCAAATAAACTCTTAAAATTTTTAATATGCCTCAGTTTAATCTTTAAACTGGTAAATTTGCATGGAGTGATGAAGAGTAATGACTTTTAGTCATACCGCCTTGTAAATCCTCACTTTTATGTTTCCCTCCATTGATTTAAATGTATGATTTTAGGAAAGTAATTTAATATCCTCTGCCTCAATTTCTCTATCATGCAAAAGGAGGAAAAGAAAGCACACTTAGAGTTCAGTCGTTAAAATTAATAAGATAGGAGAGGTACCTCAGGTAGTTGAGCCTCCGACTCTTGATTTCAGCTCGGGTGGTGATCCCAGGGTTGTGGGATGCAGGGCCACCTCATGCTCCGCACTGAGCATGGAGCCTGCTTAAGATCCCCCCCCCCCTCTCTCTCTCTCTTGCTCTCTCTCTCTCTTCCTCTGTCCCTCTCACATACTTGTTCTCTCTCTTTCTCTCTAAAATAAAATAAAAAAAATTAATAAGATAAAATATTAAGAGGTCTTTGCCAGAATTTGATCAATTATAGTATGTTTGACATCCTTTAGTGCCCAATCATTCTTATTTTCCAATATCATACAATTAACTATCTTGAGCTACATGATCAAATATTTTGATATAATAATAATAATGTTTGACAAATAGTTCTCTTTTACAAGATCATATACGTGGTGGCAAATGGCTTTCTAAGCCTCCAAAGTATTGAATATATTTGAAAGTAGAGCTAAATTAATGATCCACAAACCTTATGGTATATTATAATTTATCTGGTGAGTATTTAAAAATACAGGTAACTTGGTCCAATCCAGATCTGATAAATCTAAACATTTAGAGAGTAGTCATTGAGAAATATCAATTGTTAAAAAGATCATCAGAGAGTTGTAGTGAACATCATCTTTAAGAAGGAATTCAAACCGTTGAATTCATTTATTTTAAGGATACCAAACTAAACCCCGCAAAAATACACTAGCTTTACTCTAGTTAACAATTTATAATGAATAAAGCAAAACTCAGCACCTTGCTTGGTTATGGAATCTGGCATTATTAATATTAACACAAAAAAATATAGTATTTTTATTTCAACTTAACCTATGTTAGGCTAGTCAGAGGATTTAGAGTCCAGTACTTTGGGAAGTACTTTATTTAAGTTCAAGTTGCAGCTGCATTTTCTTTCATGCCTCCTATAAAAACTATGGACAAACCATAATAGGTCAGGCACTATTCTCTCTAACTCTCTGACAGTCTAGAATCATTTCTCTATAAACCCAGACCTATATGCCCCAAATCTCCAGGGAACAGTGCTCTTCTTGGGCAATCAAACCACTCAAAATCCTACTGGCTCTATAATTACATTTTCAGTGACAATAAAATATGGGCACACTCAACATGAGCAGTGCACATCTCTGAGCATGCCATGCAACTTGGTCTCTGCCTGGATTATTGCACAGCAGATGGCACCCTGGATACAGTGTAACTGTCAACTCTGGCCCCATACTTTATCTACCTCAATTCAACGTATCTGTGAAAACCATTTCTATATATTTTGCAATTAAGGCTGTTCATAATGAAAACTCAGAAGCATGCCAAACACACAAAGATGCTAAATGGAGTGGAAAGCATTGGCAATAACTGGGTACAGGTTGTGAGAAGAAAAATTTGACTCTATAGATCCAGTTGAATGCAATGTAACAGATGCCCTTCTGTAAATATAGTAACTTCTCATTCAGCCATCTGTGCTCTAACTTATTTAGTCAAAACTGGCATTTACAAAGGGTTTCACTCCATTTACAAGAGTTTGCATGTGGACTTCTTTTTTGGATTCCAGCTGTTTTTCATTCAACAAGCATGCGACTTGTAAAGAAGGAAGAGCACAGGTCAAATTTACTTGGTTCAAAATCTTGGGCCTAAATAAGATGGTATAGAGGCTTTTTGCTTCTCTAGTTCTATTTTTGTTCAATTAAATTATCCTTTTTTTTTACTTTGAGGTAATGTGGATTCACATATAGTTGCAAGAAATAAGACAAATACTATGTAGACTTTACGTAGTTTTCTTTCATAATAACTAATCTTGCAAAACACCCACAAACCCATTTTAACATCTATACTAAAAACCTCTTATTAATAGATTATAGGATTCAACGAATCACCTTCCCAATAAGTTAATACAGAGCAGGAATCACATTTTATTCATCTTTGTATAATTATTGATGACATAGTCGCCACTTTGATTCACTTGTTTGGAATAACTGGTGTTTACAACCTGAAGGGCCACATCACAAAGTGGCAAGGGACCAGGTGGTAGTCAGATTTCTGTTTCTTCACAAGGTAAGATCATACATCTCCTCCAAACCAAAGATCAAAATACTGTTGGAATCAGCTCAGCCTAACATTTAAATCTTTGGAATAAAACCGGTGTCCATTTGGATTCTTTTTGTTAATGAGAACTTGTTTTATTTATTTTTTATTTGTTTTTAATTCAAAAAAAAATTTTTTTTACCGTTTATTTATTTTTGAGACACAGAGAGACAGAGCATGAACGGGGGAGGGTCAGAGAGAGGGAGACACAGAATCTGAAACAGGCTCCAGGCTCTGAGCTGTCAGCACAGAGCCTGACGCGGGGCTCGAACTCACGGACTGTGAGATCATGACCTGAGCCGAAGTCGGCCGCTTAACCGACTGAGCCACCCAGGCGCCCCAATGAGAACTTGTTTTAAATTATTCCAAAGTAAGTAACCCATACCTTTGTATTTCTAGTCTTTGTAACATAGACTTATAATAATACTAATTGTTAGATGTGTGCAATCAATATATAACAATAAAATTATTTTATTTAAATTTAATAAATCTTCTCTAACCTTCAACTTTCAAAGGATCAGATATTTGAATATATAAATATGAATAAATAAATGCAAAAAATATGTATTTATGTGTATAAGAATCATGACATGGACTAAACCTATTTATTTCCAGTATGTATCATAAAATACTACTCAGGAAATTCAGAACCCAAATAACATTCTTTTTGCATATAAACTAGGTTTCTGGACTTTTCTTGCTTTTCCCATTAACGAAGAAAATTTTGATTTCTTTCCCTACTTTGCCACTGTGAGAATGAATAATAAAAGTGAAATGTACAATGGTCAAATTTTGCTGGTTAACAACTCGGGGAATTAAAATGTGCTAAATTAAAACCTTGGAGGTTTATTATAATAGGTCTATAAGTCATAAACGTGAGTACTTAAGCCTTGGTATTAGTCAGTGAAATTGAAATGATTGGCTAATAACAGGGAGAACACTTGGGTCCCTAGAAGACTTTATGAGCCACTGCTTAGTTCTCTATGGCTACATTACTGCAAACTTGGTGGCTTAAATCAACACGATATTATTTTCTTATACTTGTACAGTTCAGAAGCAGAAATGAGTCTCATGGACACTCATAGGTCAATGTTCCTTTCTGAAGGCTCTAGGGGAGAATCTGGTTCCTTGCCCTTTCCAGGTTCTAGAGGCTGTCCACCTTCCTTGCTCATGGCTCTCTTCCTCCGTCTTTAAAGCCAGGGACTATAGGTTGAGTTCTCATATTATATCACTCTGACCTCCTCTTCTGTAATCAAATCTTCCTCTGTTTCTCTTTTCTGCTTCTCTCTTCCACTTTTAAGAACGCTTGTGCTTATAATCCAGGATAATTTCTCCATTTCAAGATGCTTATTATCTGCAAAGTCTCTTCTGCCATATAAGGTGACATGTTCATAGGTTTTGGGAATTAGGAGGTGGGCTTCTTTGGAGTACTATTATTATGACTACCACAGTTCCTGAATTGTATGCTTTTATTCAATGATATCACATTAATTGAGTGCCCATTATAATAAGCAGAGAGCTTTGGGCAATTAAATAAATCTCTGCTATAGTATTTGTGCAAAATTATTTTCACTTTATTTAGGGAAAAAGGTTTTCCACAAAAAGAATGGGAAATGATCTAAAAATGTCTTCACCTTTAAACCTGGAGATATTCTTGACACTTTTCTTTATCTGTCCCCAACCCCTTACATTCAATAACAAGTCTTATTGATTTTACTTCCTAAATGTCCTCAATCTTGTGTTGTTATGACCCTGACCTTGAAGTCTTTGCACTGCAAGACTGTTAAAGGCAAGAGTACTGTCTCACTTTCTTATAGATTGAACACAGTGAGTTAAAAGACTGATCATTGATCAAGAAAGAGAGCTACAAATAGTGCCCAGACTAGGACAGCCAGAATGGAAATTAAAAGAAAGGCATGACTTCTGCCCATAGATTATATCACATTATATGGTGTATTTATCAGAAACTACTGGTTTTGTTTGTTTCTGATAAAAAAAATTTTTTTCTGGTAAAAATATTTTTTTTTAAGTAAATGAATTATCTTCTGGAAACAACTGTCAGATATAAACACCACAGTGATTCAAAAACAAATGTGCTTACATCTTAAGACATATGCTGCAAAAAGAAGCTAAGTTCTGGCAATGCTTTAACTTTCATTCTGTCCTGGAATAGTTTGTCCAAGTAAATGTAAGAAAAGAAAATTGATATTTGATGTTTCTAATTTTATGAACTGAGAAGGAGCCTCAACAAACTAAAGTGAAATGGAAGTCCAAATGCTAAAGGGTATGATTATCTTAGCAAGATATTATGGGCTGCGTTGCAGTGCCTCTTTCCCCCACCCCCCACCCCCACAATCTGTATTGACGTCCTAACCTTCAGTATCTCAGATGTGACTGTATTTGGAGAAAGGGCCTTTAAAGAAATCATTAGGTTAAAATGGGGTCCTTAGAGTGAACCATAGCCTAGTATGACTAGCATCCTTAAAAAGGAACAGATTTTGACACAGAGGGAAGATCATGTGAAGACACAGGGAGCAGGCAGCCATTTACTATCCAAGGAGAGAAGCTCCAGAGTGAACAGCCCTGTGGACACCTAGATCTCAGACTTCCAGCGCCTAGAATTGTAAGAAAATAGATTTCTATGGTTTAAGCTACTCAGTCTGTAGTATTTTTTTTTAATGTTTACTTTTTATTTTTGAAAGAGAAAGAGTGTGAGCAAGGGAGGGGCAGAGAGAGGGAGACACAGAATCCGAAGCAGGCTCCAGGCTCCGACCTGTCAGCACAGAGCTCAACACCGGGCTCAAACTCACAAACTGTGAGATCCTCACCAGTTCCAAGGTCGGATGCTTAATCAACTGAGCCACCCAGGAGCCCCCATACTATTTTTTTTTATATAGCCCTAGCAAACTAATATAGTAGATAACCTTGAAAACTACTACTGAATAGGACACAGTTACAAAGCCATTGTCACATGGCTAAAAAACTGAGTAAAATAAAAGATGACAAAGCTCAGTGAGCCTGCTTCACTGTATGACACATACAAAGAGCTGTTGATAAGCTAAGCCATCCTCCCTTAATCATCCAGCACCTTTTAAAAGTGGAAAAGATCTTTAATAGATAGTAAATTGTCTTAATGGGGAAAAAAACGCAAAATCCAAGAAAAAAAAAAAGATGCATTCCAACAATTGTAATAATAAAAGCTAAACAATCAGGAAAAGGAGACATGAGCATCAATACATTCTTTTTAAAGGAAAAAAGAAATAACTTCGGTAATATATCATGATTGGAGTAGAGTAAATTAGATAAGTCACAACTGAATGGCATACAAAAATCTTTAACATTACATTGACTATATTACACTACTAAAACCTGACATTAATGCAAAAACTCATTTTTTAAAAAGCTTGGTACTAAAGAAATTTTCATGTGAACATTAGTTTCATGGGCAAGAAAAAGTACATATACATGTATCTAAGAAGAGAAAAATAACATATGGAAACAAATATTTATCATAGGATTATCCCTAATTATGGAAAATTATGAAATAATCTAAATGTTAAATATGAGAAAATAACCAAATATTTTATGATTTACCCAGTAGATGAAATATTAGATAGTGGGAAAATGCTAACTATCAAATTATACCTATTTATTTTGGAAGGTAAAGAATTTACTTGTGAAGGATAAGGTAGGGAAAACATAATATTTTTAATGTGTAATCAGTTGTGATTAAAAAAAAAACTACTGTTGCTATGTTGTTCTTATAGTAAATAGTTTAATCTCTTTTTTTAAACTAAATTATTTATTTAGAGAGGGGGTGGAGCAGAGAGAGAGAGACAGAGAGAGAGAGATAGAGAGAATCCCAGCATGCAGCCTGCTGTCAGCATGGAGCCTGAAGCGGGGTTCAATCTCGTGAACCGTAAAATCATGATCTGAGCTGAAATCAAGAGTTGGATGCTTAACCAACTGAGCCACCAAGGTGCCCTGATAGTTTAATTTCTTTGATTGTGATGTATAAAAATTAAAATACACCAATAACAAAAAATAATGAAAATTCATTTTATAAAATGTTTACCTTTACTATTACTGACTCAAATATCAGTTTTCTCCTGAGAAATGTCTAACAAATCTCCACATCCTTGTTGTCAAGTGTCCCTGGCAAACAAAATGCTCATTGGCATTTTGTGGGACGGCGAAGTGGTTAAGAATGTGGACTTTGGATCCAGATTATCTGAATCTGATTTAGTTCTACCAGTTACTAGTTCTGTAACTGGTATCTGCCAGTTACTGGCTATGTAACTGTTAATCTCTCTATGCCTTGATTCTTCTCCTACAAATGGTTACAATAACAACACCTATCTCACAGGCTGTAGTTAAAACTAAATAGATGCACTTGAAGTACATAGAACAATTCGGAGTATAGTTTATGCCGGATAACAGAATTAATGAAGGCGCGCCGGGGTGGCTCAGTCGGTTAAACATTGACTCTTGATCTCAGCTCAGGTTTTCATCTTAGAGCCGTATGTTCAAGCCCCTTATAGGGTTCCATACTGGGCGTGAAGTCTATTAAAAAAAAAAAAAAGAATTAGTGAAGGAATGAAAGATCTATTTTCTCCAAACATTTCTACCAAATTACCTATTTCCTGAAAGCTCCTTATTTCTCTTTCTTCTTTTTTCTATGATGATGACATTTTAAAGTTAAAATAATCTTCATTATGCTCTGTGCTCCACAGACTTAAGGGAATGCTTGTAGGGCACTAGGTTATTTTAATGTCAGAGAAAAGAAAGCAAATGTCCAACCTGGTATCCCACAAGTGAAACATCAGAATGAAAAGTTTGCTAGTAAGTACTGAAGGAAAAGGTTCAAGGCAGAATCCCCCAAATAGAACTGGTAGATGGCCCCAAATGGGAGGTTAGAGAAGAAAAAGAAGGGCATAAAACCATAGTGGCCTAGTTTTCCAATTTTGCCTGGAAAAATGCCCTTGGAATTTGCTTGCAAACTGAAAAATAATTTCCTCAGTGCTTCTCTGCTCTCTGAAAAGGCATTGCTAAAATTAAAATAACCTGAACTTAAACTTTTATTTTAAATTTGCCACAAAATCTTCCATTAATTAACCGTTCTTTGCATGTTCTGAAACTGTGTGTTGAAATTGTTGAGTCATGAATACATTCAGAACCACAAAGGTAAATAAAAACCTCCTACTCATCAGAAACTAAAAACATCGGAGTGTGAACCTTAATTTAAGCTCATGACATCTGTTGAATGTCTCTTATTGGTGCAGCAATGAACTCGATCTTCTGAAAGATACAAAGATGCGTGAGACAGAGTTGCTTCTCTGACTCTGATGGTATGTAACTGATGTAATTTGTTCAAAGTCAACAGAATTTTAGATTAATACAAGCACTCCATATCAGAAATTTTTAAGTGTCTTTCAATAAAATAAACTTCTATAGAAGTTCAGAATAGGTTTGACTCATCCATTTCATAATTGTACTGTTGGTACCATGAATAAGTCAGGCCTTGTGCTCAATAATGTGGTTGTAGACTATTAGGGTCTCTGTCGTTAAAGACTTCCAAGACTAGTGAGAAAGATGAATAAAGAAACAAATGAAGAAAGTTGGTGGTGAGGAGTGCTCTGTTATGAGAGCTTATAGGAGAATGAGCTTATAGCCCAGGAAGGGATGTTTGCCAGATTCTCCCTGGAAAGGAAGACTTCAAAGTTCTGAGAGTCAAAAAGGTAGATGATAGAGCAATTCATTGTTGTTGCTATTATTTTAAGCAAAAAGTTTTTATTTTACCTTCAGTTATTCCTTCTCCAGTGCTCTTCTTTTCTTTACATAGATGCAAGGGTCTGACCTGTATCATGCTCTTCCCTGAAGAACTTTTTTTATTTTTTTCAATGTTTCAAGTTTTTATGTAAATTCTAGTTAGTTAACACATAGGGTAATAATAGTTTCAGGAGTAGAATTTAGTGATTCATCACTTCCTGAAGAACTTTTTAAAACATGTCTTGCATGTTATGTCTGTTGGCCAAAATAGTCCCTAAATTTGTGTTTGCTTGAGAAACACTTAATTTCTCCTTCACTTTTGAAGGATCATTTAGTAGAATTCCAGTATACTTCTAACCCCCAAATATCATCCAAAAAGGTCCATTTCAAATTCCATCACCTACATTATCTAAATGAGATATGAGTGAAATCTCAAGTATGATCAATCCTGGGGCACAATTCTTTTACATCTGTGGGCCTGTGAACTATAAAGCAAGTTATCTGCTTCCAAAATACAAGAAATTCTGAAGTCAAGGGTGTTTTTTCTTTGTTTGAAGATGGGAGAAGCCAGAGGATTTTTGTATTTTGATGAGATTGATCCAATAGAGAGAAAATGGTGAATGAATTTTGAGGGAAAGGCAGTAGCAGATTAACAAAAGAACAAATTCCTTAAAACTGGAGACCAGTGATTTCCTGCAATATAAGGGGGGATTGCCTTTTGTTTGAATATGAAGCATCCCACTGTCACAGGAAATAAACTGAAAAGGATTGGAAAATTGGGTGTCTTAGAACAACAGAAATTTTATTCTCTTACATTCTAGAGGTTAAAAGTAAGCTCAAATTCTCCCAAAGCCCTAGAGGAGAATACTTCATTGTTTTGTCCTTGTTTCTAGTGGTCACTAACAATTCTCAGTATTCTTTGGCTCTTAGTTGTATTGCTCCTATCTCTCTATCTTCATATGGTTGTCTTCCTTGTTTAACTGTATTTGTTTCCCTTTTTGTGAGGATACTGGTCATATTAGATAAATGTCCACTGTAATTGAATATGACCTTATCTTAACTTGATTACATCTATAAGCCTGTTGTCAAATAAGATCACATTCATGGATGCTTAGGGTTAGGATTTCAACCTAGCTTGGGCCACCATTCGATCTATAACAATTGGTGAGTAAGTAGATAAGGGATCTAGCATATTGTTTCCCCTGATGTCCAGCCTAAGAGCCCAACAACAAAAACAAACAAAGCAAACAGATCCAAGACAAAGAATTTTTTCACAAAATCCATATTGGTCTTTTTAAACTGCATTGTCTACACGTTGAATTTGCACTCAGATAATGAGAACTACCAGTATGGTTATGTTATCAATAATTTATGCTCAGCTCCTACACCCTGCCTTCTCTCCATCATCAAAATTATGCAGCCAAATGGTCCCCACCTACAACTGATACTTACTGTCTTAGAAGCAAAGGCTGACATATTAACCCTGACTTGTCTGAGTGCAAGTGTTCCTTATCCTAATCCTTCATGGGGTACCAAAAAGTATGAAAGATAAGCATTCAATAATTTTTAGTTATTTAATTTCATTTGGTATCATGAGATGTATAAGAATTGAGTCCTATTAGGGAATTCTCCACATTTTGAAATTGTGAATTAAAAGTAGAATATCTACTTTTAAGCAATATTTCACAAATATTTGTGTACACAGACATGCACACACACACACACGTAAACATTGGAATTAATATACAATATCTGTGATCATCTTCAATTGAAACAATTTCACTTATTTTTTATTATAGAGGTTCTATAATAATGGCATATTAATTCATACTTGGTGTGGGAAGAATATAGATATTAATCAGTCATTTGGCTTTAAGTTTGAAACTATATTGCACTAATTCCCCTGACAAACTGGGGTACTATCTCCTTGTCAACAATAATTATTTAATTTACTACTTCCTACTTTATCTTGCATTGATGAAAAATTTGCCTTTTTGATTTCTCACTAAAACTAATTTTATTTTAAAAAATTTTTGTTGTTTTTGAGAGACAGAGAGAGAGACAGGGACAGAGCATGAGCATGAGCAGGGGAGAGGCAGAGAGAGAGAGTGAGACATGGAATCTGAAGCAGGCTCTAGGCTCTGAACTGTCAGCACAGAGCCCAACGCAGGGCTTGAACCCATGAACCATGAGATCATACCTGAGCCAAAGTCAGTCGCTTAACTGACTGAGCCACCCACATACCCCCCCTAGAACTAATTTTCTACCTCTAAATTTCTACCTCAAAATATTTTGAGATATTCCAAATGCAGAAAAAAGTATAGAAATTATTTAACAAAGAATGAAGAGATTTTGAGTTTTTGTTCTGTTTGCTAATGATATTTCTAAATACATCTTCTTCTTTTCCTCTCAGGTAACTAGTACCTTGAAGAACATGTTTATCATAGACATGTGTGTTTCCAATATTATTCCATACATATATATGCATAAAAATCAAATTTCATCAAATATGACACCGCAAATATAAAATATACCACCATTTCATGTACTGGAAAAAATAAAAACACTCTGAAATTTATTATGACTCATAATTTCAGAATTCAGAGATGTCCATGTGAAAAAATATATATGTTACCTGTATAAAATGGAATATATGATGGTTTGTGTATTTAATTTTTTCATACTATCATATGTTTTATCATACCAATCAATTATCATTCTGTTATATCGTTAATTTTCATTTTCTCTCAACTTTACTCTCATGAAATATATTCTTGTTTGCATCTGTAATGAGAAAATAGCTGTTTTGAGTTGCTGCTGAGACATTTTACAATATGACAACCCTGTTTATGCTCAGATCCTGGTCATTTAGATAAGGATCCTGACCTGAAACAGAGGACTGTCTACCCCACCCCTTTTGCCTGTTTCTGGAATTTTTAGGTAACAAATCTTGTGGATTTACTTCCTTTATGAGAGTGTTTTGAAACTGTACCTTCAATCAAAAGGACCCAGGGTTTTCACTTCCCCAAAGTGGGGGTTCTGATGCTAAGGGAGCTACCTGAAGACCCTGTGTGGGCGACTTGTTCAGCAGGTCAGAATCTGCGTGTTCTTAGTATATCAGCTACAGGTCTTTCAACACAGCAGGAGATCTCATTCATTTCATTACATTCCTTTTATGAAAAAAAAATTTAACTTTCTTACAAATGAATAGTTAAGAGTTTCCTGCTTTTTCCTCTATTACAAGCATTGCTACATATTCTCCATGTCCCAGGGTGCCCATAGTAAAAATGTTTTCTGGAGTAAAAACCTAAGAAAATTGCAAATCCTGTGCTGAACCTCCAGACCAAATAAGGTCCCATTTTGAGCTACTGAGGATTAGAACTTAAATACATGAATTTCCTGGGGAGGGGACACAATTCAGTCCATAACTGTAGGTAAAACTGGGTTTACCTGTCTTAATTCCCTGCCATCACCCACCCCCCTGCTGCCAGATCCAGAGGGATAGGAGGACACAAGTTGGTTGAGTCTGCAGACATCCACTTTGACAGCTATGGTGGCATTGATACCATAGTTTTGCTACCCCTTCTGGGAAACCTGCCTCTGGGAAAACCCCCAAAGTACAAACTGAGGTCAACAGGCAAGTGGGAAAAAAAAAAATAAAAGAAGAAAAATCACATCTTGACTTTCTGGGTATTACACAAATTGTTGGCTAACGTACATTACTCACTTGTATCTTTACTGGTTTTTTTTTTTTTTTTTTTTTTTTAGTTTTTTCAATGTTTCTTTATTTTTGAGAGATAGAGAGACAGAGCTCGAATGGGGGAGGGGCAGAGAGAGAGGGAGACACAAAATCTGAAGCAGGCTCCAGACTTCGAGCTGTCAGCACAGAGCCCAATGCAGGGCTCAAACTCACAGACTGTGAGATCATGACCTGAGCAGAAGTCGGATGCTTAATCAACTGAACCACCCAGGCACCCCTCTTCACTGATTTTTTAAAATCAATCTTACCAATCTTGATAGAAGCTTGGCTACTTTGTAAAGAAAAATGAAATGAAAACAATATTTTGGGTTTGATTTTTAATTTTCACGTATGTTCAGTTTTTTCTAATAACACTTTATTTTATAGTTCCAATTTTATATGATTATAATATTTTTGTTATGTGATCTTATTTATTTATTATTTGCTACTTGTTGAGGTCTACTTTGTGACCGAATATTTTTTCAATTTTTATTAATTATCATAGGTATCTAATGATAATTAGATAATTCACCTTCGGACATGGCTGCCTATTAAACACAATAACAACAACATTGACATTTCTACTTTGGATCATTTTTTCCAATTATATCTACAAACAATATGGTGTCATAGAAAAAAAAAAGGCAAACACTATTAAATGTTAATGATCCTAACTGTAGATTCAATATTTGTCAGTGATTGGGAAAGAAAAAAAGAGACTTTTTAATCTTTGTCTTTGAAATAAGAAATGATTCCATATTCGAATTTATTTTTTATAGTTAAAACTTTGGAGGAACAAAGCAAATCTTTTCCACTCGCACTATACAAAGAAGAAATCATGGCTCCTATAGGCCAATTTCCTATTCAGAACATTCCACAAAGTTTGCCACATGAATTTTTGTTTTTAATTTTTTTAAGTTTATTTATTTTTGAGAGAGAGAGAGAGAGAGAGACAGAGCATGAGCAGGTGAGGGGCAGAGAGAAAGGGAGACACAGAACCCTAAGCAGGCTCCAGTCTCTGAGCTGTCAGCACAGAGCCCGACGTGGGGCTCAAACTCATAGGCCATGAGATCATGACCTGATCTGAAGTCGGTCGCTCAACTGACTGAGCCACCCAGGTGCTCCTGCCCCATGAATTTTTAATCACCAACTGGGGGATATTATTTATTGTTAAGCTAAAATAACCAAATATTACTTATAATATTTACTCAATGTTTACTGAGAGTAAAAAGTCTGTAAAAATTGAGTGCTGAACACGATTAAATTTGGAAATATTTCTATTGGCAAAATTCAATAGTTCCATGACTACATGTAAGAAATGCCATATTTTTCTTCCTGAAAGATTCAAAATGTCCTGACACACAAAGTAGTTTTGAATAAATTCAAACTTGAAAACAAACTGGGTAAAAATTCCAAGTTAATGTGAAAACTGAATCCAAAGTATCTACATTACACTCTTGCCTACATTTATAATCTTTTGCTGTTTTGATATTTTAAGGAGGAATTACCTCAAATTGATTTGCTTCTTAGAAGTAATGAACTATTACATAAAATATTCTGAAGATTGCTAATTATGTTGATAATTTACCATTTGCACATGTAAAAATTTAATTCCTATAATGGTTTATTTGGGGTCAATTTTTCTCATGGGTAGTTTTTCCTAGTTTTATATTCTGTGAATCATTATAATGCACAAAATGTAAAAGGAATAAAAAATAGATAAAAATAGAGATATTACAGTTTCTGCTAAGTTTTATTTGTATATAAAATCTGGGAAATGGTTGCCGAAGGCTGACTTTCATAAGGTAGGAATTGTTAAGTGAATATTTTCCATTTTCTGCATCTACAATTGATTTTCTTCTCTAACTTAAACACTATAAATAGGTAGGGCATGCAGATTAAGTTATTTCTCACCTCAATCTTGATTATTTCCTATTACAAGAGAGTATTTTCTATGAATCTCCAGAGAATCTTGTCCCTGCATGGACCAGTAAGCAACAGCAGCTGGCCAACTTGAAAGGAATAATGAGGGGGGCACCTGGGTGGCTCAGTTGGTCGGGCATCTGACTTCGGCTTAGGTCATGATCTCACGGTTTGTGGGTTGGAGCCCTGCATCGGGCTCCATGCTGTGCAGAGCCTGCTTGAGATTCTCTCCCTCTCTCTCTCTGCCCTTCTCTCCTCCTCTCTCAAAATAAATAAATAAGCTTAAAAAAATTTAAAGAGAATATTGGAAGCGACCATATTTGCTTAGCTCATACTACCATGACCAAGACTTCTTTCCTTTCTCAGAAAAGAAACACACATACACACGACCAAAGCAACAAAGCCAAACATGTTTTAGAGGATTTGTTCTAGGTAAAGTTGATAAATCCATAGGTGAATATGGAATTGGTAAATGTTCATGTAAGTTGTTATTCTGCACAACTGAGCATCTGTTTACAGATACAACTGTGCTGGATAATAGAAAGGTGGATTGCGATGAATGTTAAGTATCATTTGGAGATTTAGATCTTAGAGTTTTTACACAGTTACTATATTTTAAGGTTCCACTGAAACCCATGCTTAACCTCTATGCCCTAAAAACAGTCTTCACTTAAAAATATGAAGAAGAAAAAAAGAATAGTTACTAATTCCACAATATTAACCCTTCCCTCAGGAATGAGTTTGGATAGGTCTGTATCATTAAATCAAAGATAAGTGGTATAAAACAAAGTGATTTGGCAAAGAACACCAAGGGGAAAGAATTAGGAACTTTGATTTGGAACATAATGCCAACTTAAACCAGCAACACTTCTAAGTATCGATTTCTTTGGGCTTAGGAAGGAGACAGTGTTACTTGAAGTTGCATTTGGAGTTGTGTTTGAAAATGTGCACTGAGTATCTTTTGTGCAAGGTAGTAGGTTAGATTAGAGGCTGACACCACCCATTCTGGGTATCTTCAGAAACACAAATTTCCAATCTAAATTCACAAACACTCCTATTATATCCCCTGGTTAACAAGAGCAGTCACTGTCGAGTAGCAAATACCCAAAGACATTTTCAAGGACGATTCCAATATGGTTGGTGAGTTCAACTGCATTGCTTACTTTTTGTACATCTGTGCAAACGTATACAACTTATCTGTTTCCAAATAAGGTCACCTTCACGGGGCTAAGACTTCAGCATATCTTTCTAAGGAATACATTTCAACCCACAACAGGTGGTAATATACTCCTTGCATTTGTTTCTCTCCTGCCATGCTTCATTTATCTTTTTCATTTCACTCTTTGCTGCCCTGAAAATGTACCTCCGAATAAAACTTTATCATATGGGAAAAAATGATGAATTTTACATGTAAACAAAACTATTTTTATGGCAAAAATCACCATTCACAAATTCAAGACAAAGGATAAATTAGAAGGTATTCATAACCAATATCACAACCAAAAGTCTACAATTTGCAATACATAAATAAATAGTTAACGTGGAGGGAGGAGGAAAGACCAAAACATGAGAAAAGTGGGAACATGGGAAAACTGAAATGCAATGAAATAATAATGATGTTAAGTGGCAGAATTTTTGCTTTACTCATAATAAGAAAAATGCGAATCTATACTTCTCTGAGAACCTTTTCTTAACTGAAAAAAATTAAAAGTTCAGCAATATTCTGTTAGTGAAGCTGCATTGCAGTTGTGAATGCAAAATGGTTAATGCTCCCTGAACCAGCTCTGCCCCTGGGCAAAAGATTGGCCAAGTGCAGTATAGGAGGGATTCAGATTCCACTTGCCCCTTGGCCAGGAGCTTTTGTTCTGTGTACAATATACACAACTGTCCAAAGTGAGTCTGCTCTCATTACTTACTAGGAGTTAAGCAATCTTTCTTTAATCCTACTTTCACTAGCATTCGCTATTATCAACCCACTTACTTGCTTGTCCTTCTAATATAGCTGGATTTCCATAAAAGAGTGCTGGTAATCCATTTCAACCACACTGATTATCTTATTCTTCCCCCAATTCCCACAGGGTTAATGGACTACACTCTAAACCCCGTGAGCTGCCCTTTTGATATTACAGAGCCTCATTTTACATTCCTTCCGTTTAATAAAACTAACAATTATCAAGAAAGTTTTTCTGACCCAACCTATGCTATTATCTGTTTTTGATCATAGATTCAGATGATTTACAGATCATCACATTTACAGTGTGGTCATGACTTTCATGATCAATACTTTTCTTTAAGGTTTCCAGTTACATTTAGCAAAAAATATTAGGCTGTTATAAAATAGATACCAAGGTAGGAAATCATTTTAATTTAATAAAAGTCTATTATCTTTCAAATTATCTATAGCTTTTTATAAGAATCAGTCATTGTTCCTGTAAACTCATTTCCTTTTCTTCCTGAGCGCAGAGCTATACGTATGATGCAGGGTCCCTTTCAAAAAGATGTGGCCATGTAACTAAGTATTGGCCAATGGCATGTGAGGGAAGTAATGTGAACTCCTTTTAGGAGTTCAAGCTTCTCAGAATATAAGATCTCCACGCCCTTTCCTTTGCAGTGGTCTAATGCAGACTGGCACTGTGGATTTGGAGACCAATTAAAAAGATAGCAGAGGGGTGCCTGGGTGGTGCAGTCGGTTAAGCGGCCAACTTTAGCTCAGGTCATGATCTCACTGTCTGTGGGTTCGAGTCCCAGGTTGGGCTCTGTGCTAACAGCTCAGAGCCTGGGGCCTGCTATGGTTCTGTGTCTCCCTCTCTCTCTGTTCCTTCCCTGCTCGCACACTGTCTCTCTTCTTTCTCTCAAAAATAAATGAAGATTAAAAAAAAAAAAGATAGCAGAGCCATGATTTAGAAGAATCCTAGATGTTCAAATACATTAACCTCTCAAAGGAAAAGAGCTACTTACCCACCTATCAGGAAAACCTGTTTTGAAGTTTAAAGAAAGAAACTTTAATTCATATTAGCGCTATTACAGATTTGGGGGCTGCTGTTATGGAAACCATCATTAGCTGAACTTGCACATGGCCATCATTATGAAATGAAAACAAGAAGACAAGTATCTTGCCAGAAGACAAGCAGAACATCTTAAACACTGACAGGCACTGGATTATGCACATCTAATGGAGGATTCATTTGTATACAGCTTTGTATATATTTCATTGGTCTAGATTTTGTTCAAAATGCTTGTCTCAAAGAAAGAACAAGAGTGAGAGGAAGGAAGGGAAGTTAAAGGAAAAGGCAGTGGGTGTTAGGGCATATAAGTTGTCAAATGTAAGAAAAAAAGGGGTTAGGTACAAAAACTGGTGTCACAGAATAAATGAGAACTGGTATTAAGTACACTCAGTTAAAATGCTTAAAATCAGTGTATTTCATTTTCACCTCATCTCCTTTGAGGTGCTTATTATTACAAATACAAACAATGACGTCCTTTTGTTTTACATGCTGGTTTGATGTCACATTTTCTTGATTCCATTTTACTCGGGAGTATGATGTCAGAGTCTGAAATTTATGAGGTATTTTAAGTCTCAAAATGGCCAAAATATTAAAGCTGAAAACTTTGTTGTTCAAACTTTCCATGAACCTCCAAAAGGTCAACTGTCTATTGAGCATTTGGTGCTCAGATCAACTTTTAGTTATCAGAAATAGACATTCCGTCTCAAATGATTCTTTGCCACCTTTACAACCTTTGCCTCTAAAAGTACTGTGACAGGGTTTTTTGATGATTTTCAAAAAAAAGTTGGAATTTAGTCTGAAGCCTAGAGATGTATTCTAATTTGAGGACTAATTAGTGTTCTGGAGCCATTTCCAACATGGGGAAGGGCAGTTTCCCCCATGCCACCAAGCAATTCTCCAGACACCAGCTGGATGTCCTACAGTTCAACTCAACTGAGATAGCATCAGATTCCACAGGTTAAGCGCTCAGTCCTACAGGACTCCCCAGCTTACATCAGACACTATTTGCATGCTCAGGTTAACACCTGTGCTTCTGCCCAACCAGCCACAGATTGGAGTTCCAACGAACCCCTCTTTGGACTTCCGAGGCCAGTTGCAAGCCCAGGCTGTAACTTGTTTTTTTTTTTTTTCTTTTTTCCTTTTTCTTTTTTATTGACTGGATATAAATCATAAGCTCCCAGAATCTCCTCCCCATCGGATTCTATTAATTAGCTAGAGCCACTCAGAGAACTCAGGGATGCATTTATTTATGTTTACCAGTTTATTATAAAAGGATATAATAAAGGATACAGATGAACATCCAAATGGGGGACATATAGGGCAGGTGTGGGGAAAGGGTGTGGAGCTTCCACACCCAGCCTGGGTATATCACTCTCCTAGCACCTCCACGTGTTTATCAACTCGGAAGCTCTCTAAACCCAGTCCTTTTGGGTATTTATAGTGGCTTCATTACATAGGCATGATTGAGTAAGTCATTAGTCATAGGCAATGGTTTCAACCTCCAGCTTCAATCCCCTCCCTGGAGGAGGGGGTAAGGAGTCAAAGGTGGGACTGAAAGTTCCAACCCTCCAAGGGCGCATGAGTGGCTCAGTTGGTTATTGGGCTGTCAGCACAGAGCCTACTTGGGTTCTCTCTCTCCCTCTCTCTCTCTCTCTCTCTGTCCCTCCCCTACTTGTGTGTGCACGTGTGCTTTCTCTATCGCTTAAAATAAATAAACAGTAAAAAAAGTTCCAACCATCTAATCACAAAGTTGGTTCTCCTGGCAACCAGTCTGCATCCTTAGGCATGGCCAAAAAAAAATCACATATATATATATATATACATATATATATATATATATATATATATATATATATATATATATAATCATAATATCACAGGGACAAAGAGACATGGATTTTAGATAAATAGTTGGCAAATAGAATATTAAACAGTTACTACTCTTTAATGGAGAACTTAAAATAGTCTTTCTAGTAATTTTCAGTGCTAAATCATTTAAACACATTAGCAATTAGTACAAATCTGTGTAATCTATTTTGATATTTCAACTTTCCTACAAAACTAATTTTAAATGCTTAAATAACATTTCTATTTCAATCTAACAATTTATGGTGATATTTTAATATAAACTTATCAATAAAATAGGCACAATATTTTCATGATAGCATATCATACTATGAGCTGCATAAAGAAATGGATAATGCTAGAAACTCTAAGGGAAATAGATTTTAATTTTTTACTATTTAAAATCAAGCCACAGGTGTCTCTTATTCTGGCCAGTACTTAATGTTGAAGACAGTTCTTTTTTTTTTTCATGAGAAAAATAAATTTTGGAGACAAAGTATCTGCTCTTCTAGAAAGTACAAGGGATTTGTAGTTTGACACACCATTAACCTGTCTGACTCCTTTCCTGTATAGATAAAATTAATGCATTGGATATTTTTCATGCTGGATGGAAGACTTCTTTGGAGAGAAATAAACTGGTCTCATTCATTTGACTGCTAATGTCTTACTACTGCTTGCAGTATTTATAACGTGAAAAGTTCAGCACCATGATACCATGCTGAACATCTACCGAAGGGTTTAGATGAATGGATGCCTTCTTAATGGCTAGAGAGCGATAGGTTTTTCCAATCCCTGAGATTTATGTTTAGGAAAGACCAATTTAGGCTTATTCAAAAGGAAAAATATATGTATATTTAAACATTAAAAAAAGGTGAGAAAACTTGCCAGCAGTAAATACTGTCAATATTTGTAGTAAAAGTAAAAAAATATATATACTACATGACATTAGAAATCCGAAAAGGCTATGGTTTTCAAAATTATGTTATATATTTCTTGAGCTATGTTCTAGTTTTTTATTTAATAATAGTTAACAATTTTGTACACTTATTTCCAGAGTACCAAATATTATGTTATGCATTGTATGAGGCATGATCCTATTCAATCTTTGCAACCACCCTATGAAGTAGATTATTATTATTATCTCAAATGTTACAAAGAAGAAAACGTTTTTCTCTTTAAAAATGCTTTCTTTGTGGGGCGCTGGGTGGCTCAGTCTGTTAAGCATCCGACTTTGGCTCAGGTCATGGTCTCACAGTTCATGAGTTTGAGCCCGACATTGGGCTCGGCACTGACGGCACAGAGCCTGCTTCAGATCCTCTGGCTCCCTCTCTTGGTCCCTCTCCCACTCACGCTCTTTCTCTCTCTCTCTCTCAAAAACAAATAAAACATAAAAAATGCTTTCTTTGTGCATATTATGTCATAAGCTATATTAAGCATTGTATAAATATTAATCACCTAATCCTCATAACAATCCTTTGAAGTAGGTACTTTTATTATATCCATTTAAAAAATGGGGACACTAGAAAACTAATTTTTCCAAGGTCATACAATTACTACCAGTGCAGTAAGAATACAAACTCTGGCACTCTGACCCAGGCTACAACTTACAGTAGTGTTCCTCAAGCTTTAATTTTCATTATTGCCCCCAGAAGGAGTCTTTTTAGGTCCCATTTTTCCTAATTTCCCACCATTCTCCCCATGAAATGTTAATAATATATTTTATGTACAGTAGGTCTTTTACACATAAAAGAGTAAAATCTGGTTTCACTCCCTAGAAACTAATTTTTACACCTTTAGGGAAGATATAACCTCTGTTGTGAATGTATGACTTAGAGGTATATAAAAGACAGTTACACCAAAGTCACTATGTAGCATCACTCTTAGACTCAAATGAGAGAGGCACCTTCCCTGGGTCTGAACTTTAGAGATTCTGCTTTAGTTCTCTTCTGGCCATGCCTTTTCCCATCGAACAAGTAATTCAAGAGATTGCAGAATATGCTACTCCATGCTCCACTTTTGAACTGCACAATAGAATCAGATAGCCATGATTCCCAGCCCAAATGGGCTTGCTCTTGCTTCTAGAATCTACTTGAGCCTCTTTTCTGGGTCTACATCTGAACAGATGGCTTCAAGTGCCCCTCTGGGCTTAAGTGCAGTTGTTACAAGATCTGTAAATAGAGTTTGGATGTGTAAGCTAGGATATCTATATTTAGTAAAATAGGTCTTTTTTGATGCAGGACAGAGCAGGCAGAGCAAAGGTTAGTGGTCCACAGGCCAGGAAATGGCAGTCAGATTTCCTTTTATGGCCATTTTCAATGCAGAGCTCTAAGAGGTTTGAGAATTTTAAATTTGAATGTAGTCTTCAAGAAGGCTGTGAAAGAATATTTACTAAAATAGGAGGGTAGACTGTATTTTACTTACAGGTTTGTTATCTTGATTTATGTTTTAAATATTGTGACAAATGTTAGGATAGATAGGTCTCCAATCACCCTTTCACTTTGGAAAAGTGGTGGACTAATCTAACTCCGGCAAATGTGCATTGATTATCCTGAAACTGTGTTCTTTCTTTAAATCTGAAAACGTGTGGATTAAAATGGACAAGGAGTGCCTGGGTGGCTCAGTCAGTTAAGCACCTGACTTCGGTTCAGGTCATGATCTCACAGCTCTGGGTTGGAGCCCCCCATCAGGATCTGCAGTGACCACTAGGAGACTGGAGCCTGCTCTCTCTCTGCCCCTCCCCAGCTGTGTGTGTGTGTGCACACTTTGTCTGTCTGTCTGTCTCTCTCTCTCTCAAAAATAAATAAGTAAATAAAATGGATAAGCACTGGATGTAGCTTTCTTGCATTGAAGGAAAGCATTGTCCTCCCCTCAACTGCATTTTTGTGATTAATAATTGCACAAGTCTTCATAAAGTAAGTATGTACAAAATAAATGATGGAAGGAAAGGGAATTGTATAGGCCAAGGATGAAGTTCAAAGAATAGCATGTAAGGAAGCATGAGGGAATCATTTTGCAAACTACTCAGTGATGACTTTGAAAATAGTGTCCTAAAATGTAGTCCATCTCACAAACTCCTAGAACTATTGACTGTTACCAGTATTTTTTCCCCAAATTTTTGTTGATGGTAAATCGGTTCAATGATTTCCATTTACTAACTTGTCTTCAAAGTATTATTTGTGAGATTTGGTACCCTGCCTTTGAATTTCTGCTATTATATTTTAATGGAAGATATCAGAAGTTTTTCTAGATAGTCTGTTGGAAATCCATCTTGTTCAAAAGCTTGCTGTTAAAAATTAGTACATGGTTGATCTGAAAAATGTTTCCAATTTCCAACAAAACACAATTTCAAAAATCAATATTAAATTAATTTTGTGGTTAGAAAGAATTTATGAAGAATTGAAAACAAACATAGCAAGAACAGCCAGAGAGAATAAGAAAAGGCATTTATACAAGGGCAAACTTCCTTGGTAAATAAAGATCTTCCAACAAGAAAGGATAATAATTTTATTAAAAGTTAACATACCTTCATTTTGAAAAATACTCTTAAACGTCCTAGCCACACATGAATAGAAACTTCCTGTAGAGGGAAGTTACATGCCTTGGGAAAAGAATGCAGTTATGTAGAGAATGTTCATAAGTTTCTCATATTCCATTTAAAAAGTCTTCTCCCTGCTCATTTTAGATAGATTTTTTTATAACAAGATAGTGAATTTATGAAGCTAAAATGGAAATGCTAGTTACATCTAGCTCTCTTAAAATTATTCTCAATTTTACAGGGGAGGTCAAATGGAATATTTCCACCTTTTTCTGCCCTAAAGTCTCCTCTTCAGGATGCTGTTACTACAGGGTTCCATCTATTCCACTATCAAGTTAAAACCTATTGTAATGATATGGATATCTATCTTTGCCTCCCCCGCCCCTAAATTCCCCTTATCTTTGTGATAAGGAGACATGATGCATATTTTTGTATTGTGTGAGAATTAATACATTTCATAGTTCATCCACTCAAAACAACTGCTTGTATTTTTAATAGTTAATAACCATAAATATTTCTTGATATTTAATACTGAAACCAAATTTTTAAAAAAGAACATAATAAGTACCTGTCTGATCAACCACAAACATCTATAGGGGAAGGGGGGAGGGGAATGTAATCCATTATTTACATGGTATGTTCACATTGTCATCAGAAACCGGTAGTTTGGACAAATGTAAGATGACATAAAATTTTTTTGTTTTATATTATGAAAATATTGCACAAGGAAAAAAGACAACTAAACATGTGAAATAGCTATAAAATGAATTTTGTTACTCAACTGACATTTAGGAAAACAGATGGTAGTAGAAATGTAGCATACTATTTTAAAAGTTCCAGGTCTCTGAAAACATTCTGATACGAATTCTATTAAGATTAACCATTTGAAAAGAGAAAAATTCAATTAAGTTCTACATGTCTTTCCTAACTTTGAATCTCCCCTGAATCCACTGATTTGGGAACTAATAACATTTACAGCAATGCTAAACTACTGGTAAATAAGTGATACTCAGAGGATAATTGAAGACATTTTTGTTTCATTAACCAAAATATCTGTTTCTTTTAGTGTGTAATTTTATACCTGGGAATGACCTATATATACAAGGATGGCTATAGTTGGAAGCCCAGTTAGGATCCATGGGGAGGAAAGAATAGTTAATGAATGCTGTGGCTGTTATTTATTTATTTTTCTTTCCTTGTTCTTTGCCAATGACTCATTTCCACAAATATTAGAACACACGATGGGATTTGTTAAGTCTCATTTTTAAATAGCAATGTAAATAAAAAAGAATAAGTTGAGATGCACTTAAAAATAGTTTACCAAGAACCAAAATATGAACAATTACTTTTCAGAAATAGTGATATATTGACATTAACAGCATCCAACATTACTTATGTTCATTAAGTGCTGGATTCCAAATATAAGGATAAATAGGACACAGTCCTTTCCCCTGGGTTTGTGGTTTATATTTTCCTAATGTAATTATTTGGTTACTTAAACAAAATACAGTACATAGGATATGAGCCCCAAATCCTGAAGCTACTGTTTCATAGGCAAATTTCTAGTTGTGAGTTAAAGAGTGATATCTGACTGACCTGGATCTATTGAGATACACACACACACACACACACACACACACACACACACACGTATGTATGTGCAAAATATTTTGATGTTAATCAGCATGACTACATATATTATTGTGAGACACAGTTAATGTTCATATTTCTACTTTCTTCAGTTTACCCTCAGATATCCTCAAGTCTAGGATTTGGGTTCTTGTCCCTAAACTTGAGAACTGGAATAATCCTTAATGCCTCCCATGTAAAATTTACTACTATTAACAAGAGCAAACACAAATGCAAAACCAAGATCCACGGGGTAATATGTTCTGCTTAATGTAAGCAGAGAATGTACTTGAATTGCTAAAGGAGACATCGAAAGCAGACCCAAGAGGTTTTAGAAAACTTTAATCTAAATCTGAAGGACCAAGTAGGAATTAATAAGAGGGAGAGGTTGGTATATATGACAGGCCAAAGGGTGTGTGGGCAGTGGTGGGTGGAGTGGCCATTTTGGGCAGAGATAAAAATATGTTCGGAGACATATTTAATTATTTTTAAACGCTTTTTGACTTGTTACAAATCGTAATTCTGACGAAATATTACTTGCAAGGCTGTTTAAGGGTAGGATGGTCACCCACTATCTAGATAGCCTAGATAATTGACCCACAGCCCCACCTCGAAAAGGCTATTCTGTCCATTACTTGTCCAGTTTGCTATAAACTGCAGGCCGTGATGAAATTTGTAAGTGAAGAAATGATAAACATAAAGAAGACGGTTAGTTTGGTAAGTGAGCATATACCCAGGAAATTGAATTCTTAGAGAAAGAAGGAAAGTAAGAGGGTCATTCTGGTAAGAGTCGGGCATTTTTTTTTTAAAGAATTTTCAATTGAGGGATTATCAAGTTCATGAAAGTTAACATTCTTGAAGATCTTTAAAAATTTTTTTTTCCAACGTTTATTTATTTTTTTGGGACAGAGAGAGACAGAGCATGAACGGGGGAGGGTCAGAGAGAGAGGGAGACACAGAATCAGAAACAGGCTCCAGGCTCTGAGCCATCAGCCCAGAGCCCGACGCGGGGCTCGAACTCACGGACCGCGAGATCGTGACCTGGGTGAAGTCGGACGCTTAACCGACTGCGCCACCCAGGCGCCCCGTTGAAGATTTTTTTTTGATGATAAATTATCTTCTCCAACTTGCTAATGTTTTAGGGTCTAATTCTTCTACTACTGCCAGTATAGCGTCTCTTTTCCTCAGTGTCTCATTACTGAAAGAACAGATGATGTGCTACCACGGTTAAATAGAGCATGGTTATTAATACTAATTTCCATAACGTTTTTACACTTGCATTAATCCATGACCAGAAGCTTTTTCATACAAAGTACATATAAGAAGTCAGAGAGCCCAGGAGTTTAGAAGCACTGGCTTTCTAACTGTAGTTTGCTTTGTCCAATTCTAGTGCGCCAATATCAACCCTTGTGGACCTATCAAGAAACTACCCCTAAAGCTCTTTGTAATGTCTTCTCTGTCTCTCTGGGTTTCCCTGTGGCTGGTGTCTGTTACAGGACACAGTATATTTTAGTTTATTCAGGCATGTATAAGACATTGGTTCCTTGTGATCTCTACTTCAAGAAAAGCATATTTTGTTTACTTTTAAATATTTATTTACTTAGAGAGAGAGAAAGAGAGCATGGAAGAGCAGGGGAGGAGGAGAGAGAGAGAGAGGGAGAGAAAGAATCTCAAGCAGGTTCCAGGCTCCGTGTGGAGCCCGATGTGGCGCTCAACTTCATGACCATGAGATCATGACCTGACCCGAAATCAAGAGTGGGATGCTTAACCCCACTTAACCCCAGTGGGATGCCAGGTTCCCCCAAAAGGCATATTTTAAAATATGTAAGTGGATCTCTTGAAGCCCCCTCATTAATCATGGAAGGCAGCCCATATGGAGATTTAGAGCACAGATACAGCTCTGTGAAGAAACTTCATCAATATCTCTGTCCACTTTCTTGACTCTCTCATATTTTAGAAATGAACAGGTTTCTCTTCACTCCTTTTGTAAAAGATGTGGGGAATTCTCTTGGTAATCAGAGAAACCTTGAGTTATTAATTCTCACAGGGCATGCTAATCCCAACATGCCAGCCCTCTCTAGAAACCACTAACAAAGTTCTTTGTCATACGTACTCTATCTCACTTTTTTTTGTGTGTGTTGGCATTTATTTCCTTGGTGGCACAGTCAAAACTAAGCCTAGGCAATTCCCATTCTAAAGATCTTACTATATAACAGTTTATAGTTAAGTAAGAATCATATTTAAATATGCCTTTCAGAATTCTTCTTGAGTATAATATTTCTCAGGAACTGTTAGATTATCTTTTTTTTTTAAATTGGACAAAATATTTAGAAACTATTTTCTATAAATCAGCACTGGGTTCTAGACCCATTTTCTTTGTACCTGAGAGAATAAAATAAATGCCAAATGCAATTGTTTCCAGTCAACTGAATAGGAAATTCATAAAGGGGAAATATATTTGAGAATTATAGACTAATACAAAAGCTTAGAAATCTTAGTAATCATCTTAGTAATCATCTATCTGTTACAACTTTGCTAAGATATCCCTATAATAATTGCTATTGAACAATTACCCATGCCATTAAGTGTAACTCTAAGTTACACAACACTGATCTTGACATTGTTAAAAAATGGGAAATCCATAGCCAGAAGAACACTTAATATTGTTACAAAGGAAATATAATCATGTTAATATTTCAGTAGAAAAATTTTTCTTAGCATGCAGCCAACCTGAAAAATAAGACTCTTTTTTACACAAATCCAAAATCTGTGTTTGAAACCCTTGGAAAGAGATAGCTTTGGAATTCAGGGTTTTCTGATTTGTAAGGTAAGAAGGGCAAATATACACAACATAACATCCTACAGAGTATTGATATGTTACCCTGTAATCAAGCATAAATAATATTAATGCATTAAAGGTAAGTAAAATCACAATAAATTGAATGAAAATTGTAAACAGTCTCATGTAATTTTGTTTTAGGACTGGCCATGAGATGAGTTTCAAAATCTTTGATTTGCATACTTGCAGATTAGAAATTGTGAATGTGTACTATCGTGGGAAAGAATATGGCAACAATTGACCAGCTACTAGAGCTTGTCATTCTGTCTCAAAGCCCCAAAATAAGGGGCCAAAATAATAATAAGGGCCAAATAAAATAAGGGCCAAAATAATAATCCTATCACATCAGCACTATTATCATTCCCATTTTACAAAAGAAGAAACCAAGGCAGAGAGTATTTTAAGAATTTGCTCAATTTCACACATTTAAATGATGTCAAAACACGTGCTGAACAAAGAGTCTAATAGATGCATGAAAGAGAATATCCAGGAAAAAGTGTGCAACACCTTGTGACCCTCTCAAGGAGTTATTTGGATACAGATGCATATATTTCACAAAAATACCTTCTGGCATTATTATAGTAGGTAGGAAACTTCCTTGGTGTGTTATATATACATACATATGTATATATATATACATATATCTAACTGAAAACTGTTTTCCTATAAGAATGTCTCCTCTAGGAGAGAAAATTAATATAAATATATCAGAAATGATTCTGAGTTACACAATTTTCTTTTCTTTTTCCATTCCCACTGCCTATAGCATCCTCCAAACACATGCAGATTTTCAAACTCTTGAAATCCAATGCTTCCGTTTGAGCATTGATTGTTTTACCATCCAGTCTTCAAGAAAACTTGGCTTCTTCACTTATATCCTCCATTCCTTGAATCATTAGTGTTTCTCATCTACATCATTATATATATTCACTTCAATATTTTTATATTAAGAAAAGTTTCTCTGTCACTTTCCACCCATCTTTTCTTCATATCAGCTATACATCTAGAAAGAGTGTTCTATACTTATGCTCTCCACCTCCTCTTCTAGTTCTCTCTCTTAAACTTCTTCCAAAAAGCTTTTGATCTATTATTCTACACAAACCATCCTAATCAAAGGTGTTCGGGAACCACAGTGTGAAAATAAAATTCCAACATAAAGGGTTCTATTGTCTGGCAATGGAATACATTTATCTGCCAGCTGTGGATTTCTTTTTTTTTTTTTTTAATTTTTTTTTTTTAACATTCATTTATTTTTGAGACAGAGAGAGAGAGAGCATGAACAGGGAGGGTCAGAGAAAGAGGGAGACAGGATCCGAAACAGGCTCCAGGCTCTGAGCTGTCTGCACAGAGCCCCACGCGGGGCTCGAACCCACAGACCGTGAGATCATGACCTGAGCCGAAGTCGGACGCTCAACCGACTGAGCCACCCAGGTGCCCCCAGCTGTGGATTTCAGGAGCCTGCTTATTTAAAACAAATATTTCTTAAAGAAAGGTTATTTATAGGAAACTTATTGAAAGATAATAAAGAACAGTCATAGTAACACGTGTAGTGGTAATATATCAGAAGCATATCTAGTTAGAAGAGAAATTTAATTAACTCACATACAAAGCAAACAGAAACAAGATGTTGCATACCTGCTTCAGGACTCCAGTTCTCTATTTTTGTTTTCTATAAAAATTAACATTGTATTAAATGTTTATTAAGCATTTAAACATTAAAATATTTTTATTAAAAACCAACAAACACTGGGTTATTAATATTCATGCACAGAGATATTTTAAAACTTCTTTCTGTACGTATTGACGGTGATCAATATTCCCACAGGAGTTTTTGTAAACTCACTGGCATCTCAAATGTAAGAGAGGTTTAAAGGCCTTACTTTTGTAAATTGATTAAATTGTTTTGGAAAACAATATGGCAATCCAGAGGTGGAACAGCATAGGTATTAATACTCTTCAATCCTTATAATTCCATTCCTAAGAATTCAACATGTATAAGTAAACAACAAAAACAAGAAATGACCAAGATTTCCTTGAAAGATTATCTGCAGTAATATGAAACCTAAAGGATAGGTAGGTAGATAGATAGATAACAAAACAAATGTCCAGTAAAAGGGAGTTGTTGGTATGTGGGTACTGTATGTATGTGGTATATGATTTAGTGATATCCCTTAAGATACAGAAGAAATGTTCACAACCTGGTTTAAAAAGCAGGAAAAAAAATGTGTGACAAAAGTATAATTATAATAGGTTAGAAAATTATAAACATTTTTCTTCTTCACAATATTCTTTAATGTTGCTTTATTTTATTCTTTATAATGAAGAGCATGCCATTAATAATTGATCAGCTTTGGCACTTCAGTTTAAAGAATTTATAAATGATTCATAAATTGTACATACACAGGGCTACTTCTATCTTGGGTAATTTACATTATGGTAATATTTTAACTTTTCAGAGAGTACAATCAATACTCTTTAATTTGGGGCTTGATCGGGGCGCCTGGGTGGCGCAGTCGGTTAAGCGTCCGACTTCAGCCAGGTCACGATCTTGCGGTCACGATCTCGTGACCACGATCTCGTGAGTTCGAGCCCCGCGTCCGGCTCTGGGCTGATGGCTCAGAGCCTGGAGCCTGTTTCCGATTCTGTGTCTCCCTCTCTCTCTGCCCCTCCCCTGTTCATGCTCTGTCTCTCTCTGTCCCAAAAATAAATAAACGTTGAAAAAAAAATTAAAAAAAAAAATTGGGGGCTTGATCATAAGATTTACATTGAACACTGAAAGAAAACAACAACAAAAACTGATGTAACAATGTGCTATTTCTGAGGCTGGTCTTTAAGAGATCTTGTACATTTCCCCTTATGCCTCTGCCATTGCCTTGAAGAGCATGAGATGATGGCACATTGATGCCAAGGGAATGAAAGGCATGTGAGGCAGAATCTCCTAGCCTACTCATCTATCTGAAACTTGAAACAGAGTCTCCCACCTGAAAGCATCCAAGGTCATCCAATCCTCATGCAAACCTGATCCTGAGATTAATAGAGCCCTGCAAACATATACATATATAAATTACAGTTATTATTAAGGCACTTAGTGTTGGAGGCGTTTGTTACCTAGTATTAACGTAAAGGTAGTTAACCGCTACACGTGGTGATACCACACATGGTGGTATTGCTTGCCACAGAAGGAAAATACAAATCACAAAGAAAAGCGTGTAAATGGAGAGCTGGAATACAAAATGGGAAAGCAAAATAAATCTTATATTTGATGCACGGGGGCCTTAGATACAACACCTCCAAAATTATGGGTGAGACAAAACATGTGCACACTATAATTGTCCTCCCAGCTATGTTTTAGGCTTTTGTGAACTCTCCTTCTCTTTTTAGTGATTTTGAAACTTGGCATGAAGCTAAATCTAAAAATGAACACTTTTGGTGGGTTTGTTTGTTTGTACAGTAAGGAAAATGACAGTATAAATTCCTTGCTTTAATAAGCTTTCACTAGTTGGAGAAGGTAAAGTTAGGATTTCTTCCTAATAGTCTATAACATATAATAAGGTTTGTGGATTTCCTTTAGGTAGTTTATCAGTGAGAAAGTTTTAGACTTCATGAGAATTATCTTATAGATTTATTTTATTTTAAATCACCATCTTGTTAACTTTTTAAAAGGTTTTTCTAATTAACATCAATGCTCATTGAGTGAGTGAATACATGAAAGAATAAAATAAACTGGTGAGGACCATCCAGGAGTGCTGATCATAAAAGAAACTTTGGGTATAACAGAATGGGGACAAGGAGGATCTAGGTCTACAAACCAATGCATAGTCATAAAATATTGATGAAAATGGAATTATCTCTATCTCCCCATTGAGACTATTATGAAAGCTACTGTAGCTTTAACATCATTTTGGCAAGAACTAACACTGTGTTTAGTCACCAACATGGAAACTATAAACCATGTGTAGGAGATACAGTATCTCACTTAAATGTGGTTAAAAAAATAGATTTGTTGGAAACCAAAATTCTAGGTCCCCAGGAAGTTTGTTGTACAATTTCTACATTTCAATCTTGCAGCATGTAATTCGTTCATTGTTTTTACAAGTTTTTAAGGAAACATTTCTTGTTTTTCACTCTTGCCAAAAGGAAGGATTCCGTTACATTTTTAGGACATCTGAGCAATTCCTAAAGAAAAACTCCTATAGACACTGATATGTGAAAAATACATGTGTAGAGCTTGTAGAACATTTTCACAAGTCATCAGTGAACACAATATTTTTGTCTTGGATCACCTGGGTGGCTCAGTCAGTTAAGCGTCAGACTTCGGCTCAGGTCATGATCTCACTGTTCATGGGTTCGAGCCCCACGACCTGCTCTGTGCTGACAGCTCAGATCCTGGAACCTGCTTCGGATTCTGTGTCTCCCTCTCTCTCTGTCCCTCCTTTCCCCTCCCCTCTAAAAAATAAATAAATAATTTCTAAAAAATTAAACAAATATTTTTGCCTTTTCTTTTTTCAATAATTTATAATATTTCTCATTTTGTATCTTGCCTAAAAATTCTCTTTGGCCAATTTTACATTTTTCATAATAAGTTCTGATGAAGAAATCCAAAAATACAAGAATTACTCATTTTGTAAAACTGTTTATGTATGTCTAAACAAATAATGTTCTATATTATCTCACAAAGAGAATAATTTCTTATTTAGTAATAATGCATCTTTCTTTTTCTCTCCTTTAGTAGAAAGTCTTAGTAAAAATACTGGCATTTATCCTTTTTCTATTGTTAATGGATGCTTAGTCTATAAATAGCTTTAGCATGTTTTATACTTGTTCTAAGTATCATAAAGTGAAATTACTTTTGCAATTTTTTATTCTACTTCTATTAATTTTGAGGATCTTACTGAGTGTGTTACTGTGCTAAAATATTACAAATGCAATTTTTATAGTAGTTAATAAAATAGGAATTGTATTGACATCCATTCTTTTTTGATGTCAAGAAATTGTTTTTATGAAGCTATTATCTACATTATGGTTTTTTCTCATTGTAATAGAAATATACTTTCATAATAGAAAGCAATAAAGAAATAAAATCACCCATCATTCTACTCATACACAGCTACTCTTAATATTTTGAAGTATTACAAATGTGCATATAATCATCATGTTTGTAATTTCGTATACAAAATCAGGAGATCGGTACTCTTTAACGTTCATGATATGTCTGGTTTGGATGTTCGTTCTATCTCTCCAAATTGTTTTTTTTTTTTTTTTTTTTTTTTTTTTTTTTTTGCCTTTTGGTATGCCTTGTGATTTTTTCTTGCTTGCCAGACATGATGTTTTGGGTAAAAGGAACTGCTGTAAATAGGCCCTTAGTAATGCAGTGGTGAGGTGTGTGGGCAGGGGAAGCCCTCTATAGTCCTATGATTAGGTCTCCATCTTCGGTGAGCCTGTGCCTCTAACCTGTGAACTTCACAAGTGTTTGAGTTTTGTTTTGTTTTGTTTTCCTCCCTTCTTAGGGAAGGTGGCTAGAGTAGGCTGGGGTTGGGTGTTTCTATTCCCCTAGGTTAGTTAGACTCTGATAATACCTCAGGGGTTTAGGCCCTAGTTAACTGGTTTCCCCTGAAGGCAGGACTTCTTAAGAACAGAGTGTGGGCATATTTCAAAATGGCTCCTTTCCCCCTCCTTCCTGAAGCACAAGGGGATTTTTGTCTTGTGTGTTTACCGTGAACCTGGATGAGCTCCTAGAGGTAAATCTCATAAAATTGTGAGGCTTCTCCCCATGGCTGGGTCCCCTGGAGTCTCTTACTCTGAGCTGTCCACACTGAGCCCCAGTGAATGCATCAATTACAGGGCAAGTTTTCCTAGGTGGGCACTGGTCCCCATGGCAGAATCATGAGTTTCTGTTTTAATAAGCCAGTATTCTTATGTCTGTCTCTCCGATCTGGGGAACAGTGATGTGTCGTGTATGCTCCCCTCTCTTAGAGATCCAAGAGGAGCTCTCCATTTCTGTCAATTCGCCTTTTTACTTGTCAGGGTGGACTGGCCACTTCCGAGCTCCTTACATGTGGACCAGGAAGGCAGAAATTGGCATTCTTTATAAACTTTGAGTTTATAAAGCATTTTCCTGACTTTCTTAAAGTATTTGAAGCCACTAAAACTAGTTTCAAAATTACATCTCTATTAGTCTGTGGTAATTTTATCTCCAGTGTATGCAATTGAGACAATGAAAAAAACCCAAAAAACAAACAAAAAAACACCTGGGTATCTGGGTGGCTCAGTCGGTTAAGCGGCTGACTTGAGCCCAGGTCATGACCCTGCAATTCATGAATTCAAGCCCCATATCCAGCTTGTTGCTGTCAGTGCAGAGCTCACTTTGGATCCTCTCTCTCTCTCTCTCTCTCTCTGCTCTTCCCCCTCCTTCTCAAAAACAAATAAGCAATAAAACAAAAGAAACAAACAAAAAACCCCACCTAAGAATATACAAACAGTCATGTATATACTGGAGTCCACATATAGAGGCAGAGGAGAGAGAATCAAATATTGGTTATTATTTAAAGAAACAGTAGTAGATGTTCTTGAAACATTAACTCAAAAATCATTAAATATAGAATGAAAGGAAATTAAAGATAATCTACTAACAATTTACTTTATAAAAGCAGAAATTGAAGTGCCCATAAGTTGTGAACTTTTTATCCAGGTTTAATAATAAATTTAGTGGCAGATTTGGAAAGAAACCCAACTCTGTTACTGATCACTCATTTTCTTTTTTTTTTAATTTTTTAACATTTATTTATGTATTGAGGGACAGAGAGAGACAGAGCATTAGCAGAGGAGGGGGCAGAGAGAGAGGCAGACAAAGAATCTTTAGCAGGCTTCAGACTTTGAGCTTTCAGCACAGAGCCTGATATGGGGCTTGAACCCACAAACTGTGAGATCATGACCTGCGCCAAGGTTGGATGCTTAACTGACTGAGTCACCCAGAGGCCCCTCACTCATTTCCTTTGACCTGCTGTCTTTCTCTGTCTGTCAGGCAATGATGTTAGGACCTCTAGAGTCAGACATTGTCCCTACAAAGGCTGCAATATACAGCCATATTTGTGCCTAAAATTATAATAAAAATACTCTACAGCTAATATAACTTCTTTGATGGCAGAAAATCCTATACTGCAACCAAGTAGGGATTTCTGCATTTGTGATTGATAAACTGTAGCATGTGTGTGCCTGCATGTGTGTGCATGAGACCACATATGCCTGAACACCCACACTGTCTTTTATTTTGTCATCTACATCTACTCTTTATTCTTTTCCACATTGGTCTTTATCCTGGGAGGCTGACCCATATTAAGTACATCAATGAGCTCCCATGCCTCTAGTTTCCATTTGGTTTGTACAATGGGTAGTTCCAGTAGGAGCTCAAAAAGAAAGGAGAGTAAGATTATAGTATGTGTTTGCCCTGACTTCTTAGTTCATGTGGACTCTATCCTTTGAAGAAAGATTTTTGCTTCTATCAAATTCACTTCTATACTACTCAGTAAATCAATATCTGTGTGTTTGTGTATAGTTGCTGAGCTCAAATGTGGTAATGCAAAGTGGTACTGGAGAGAAAAAATTTAAAAAAAAATCAAGCTTTAAAGAATAACAACATAATACTCAATGAAATCAGTAACATACATTGTAAAACACAAGTTGTAGACATCTTTTATCTGTATTATATGAAATTAAAATTTTTTTCTCATGATAGAAACCAAAATATCTTCTTGCAATGAGACCTAGCCTTTATAAGTCAGAAAGACACTTTCATACTATAACACCTAATACATAGACAACTGAAGTAGCATTTTAGTGTTTACCCTTGTTCTCAACAATTTATTTTACTCAGCAAATGATCTTCTAAAACCACTGTCATCATATCTTCTTTCCTATAAGCTTTTTATTAATTCATTTTTGCCTATTGAATGTATTCAGATCTCTTTTTCCTTGAATACAAATCTATCCTTAATCTGACCCTTAAATATTTTCCAACTTTATTTTACAAGATTTCACTTGAGATACTTATTCTAACCAAGCTGATTGACTGATTTCTCATCACCCCACTAATACATATCCCCTGATTTTGCTCATAATGCTTCTGAAATTCTTTCTTCTCCCTCTTTTCAATAATGTCCTGTTATGTAAATCTCATTTGGTTATTTAACAATACACAGGTATTTTCTTTCCTTTTCAAGTTCCTAGGGGGAAGAGTCACGCCCAATCCTACTTGAGGCCCCAAAGTTGACCAGAAAGGAGTTTTACTCTGTAATTTGATTTTACAGTAAATAAATAGTTTAGAAATTATCCTCATCTCTAACATGTAGTGAAAATGTCCTAGAACAGTTTGATAGTTTTCTGGGTGTGACCTAAAGCCATTAAGCATAAATGTATGTAATAAATATTTGTTCAGTGCCTATCACGTACTAGACACAATGTGCTACGTGAAGCTAACAAGGTTGGTAGGATGGGTCAACTACTAAGAATAGGGGACTCCACGTTGGGAGTGGGTGGGTAACACCTTTGAAAATATTATACAGAGTTTTCTCATTTTGCACCTCACAGTAGAAAAACCTGTGGATATTAGCATAATGTTGTCATCGTACATTTTCCAGATAGAAAGAGGATATATATTGTCACTCAAGAAATGTCCCCTTATTTTCTTGTCAGAGTCCATTTGTAAAACGATAGTTATTTTATATCTATATTGAATACATTCCTTTTATACGGTAAGTCCTGGATAAAATAGTGCATTCTCTTATTTTTTTGGCTGAGGCATTTTTAAAAGGCAACTTAGTGGCTATGAGATAATTCATTTGCAAAATAAATAAATAGATAGATGGAGAGAAATCATGAAAACTATAGGAAGGGAAATGACTATAGGATTAGACAAAAATAGTGATAAATTAAATGTCTTCAGGTGTTAGGTATCAGGGAAAAGGGAGATGGCTATAAAGAATAGGATATGTGAGATGGTATAATGTCTGGACATTTCTTTATTAACTCATAAACGCTGCAGTGGGAGGGAGGAGTAGGAAAAAAAATGAAAAATTTTACTCCATGAAAATTTCCCGGTTGTTAGCAGGAAAGAGATTAATGAATTTCCTCACGTCAATGGGTTTACTACAGAGGGGAAACAAATGATTAACAAGGGAACTACAAGGAAGTCAGCTGCTGGGAGCACAGGGTTGCCTTGCTCAAACCTTGCAGGGTTCTGGTTTTTGAAAAAGTAGGAATCCCTCCACTTTGTTTCCATGAAAGTCCAGGATTTTTACAATGTTATTCATAGGCCCAAAGACGATAAGCGATTTCTAAAACCTCTGTATTTAAAAGTAGTCAGAGATTTATATCCCATGCTTGATAATTAAATCTTTTATAATCCTGTATTGTTGTCTTCACTTTAGGCGCTAATGATTCTGCTCCCTATTCCAGTGTACAGAGGTTTTCTCCACACCAACAAGCAATTCTCAAACATCTGCTGGGTGTCCTATAATACAACTCAATTTTGACACTGTCTACCCAGAGAGAGTTTTAGATCTCACAGGTTAAAGGTTCAGTCCCACAAGACCTTCAGATGCCAGTTGGAATTCCACATTGTCACCTTTCTAACCAACCAGCTATAGATGGAATGTTCCAACCCATCTTTTCCTTGGGCTTGATTAACTTGCTAAGAGGTGCTCACAGAACTCAGAGAACCCCTTTACTTACTAGGTTACTGGTTTATTATGAAAAGCTCTAACTCAAGAACAGCCAGAGAAAGAGATGCATAGGGCAAAATATGGGAAAAGGCATGGAGCTTCCATGCTCTCTCCCAGGGCACCACTCTTCCTCCAAATAGCCACAAACCCATCGCTCTCTTGAACCCTGTTCTTTTACGTTTATATGGATGGAGGCTTCATTGTGTAGGCATGATTGATCAAGTCATTGGCCATTGGTGATTGAATACAATTTTCAGCCCTTCTCCCGTCACCAGAGGTTAGGGGTGGGACTGAAAGTTCCAAATCTCTAATCACGTGTTTGGTTCTCTTGGCAACCAGCTTCCCCAATCTTGGAAGATTTCCAAAAGTCACCTCATTAACATAACAAAAACACCTTTATTGCTGTCATCACAGGACATGCCAGTAGTTTTAGGGGCTCCCATGCCAGAAATGGGGATGAAAACCAAATATATATTTCATATTATAAATCACAGTATTACAGTGTCTTACATGTATACTTATCTCTAGAGATCTGACTTCTTGAGATTCATAGCTTTCTTAGTTGAATCATATAAGGATGACAAAATCTATATAAAGAATAAAGTTTCATTGTAATGAGCACTGGGTGTTGTATGGAACTGTTGAATCACTAAATTGTACACCTGAAACTAACATTAGACTGTATGTTAACTAAATGGAATTTAAATAAAAACTTAAAAAATTTTTAATAAGAACTTGAAAAAAAAAAGGAATAATGTGTCTTCCAATGGGTTCCTGGATGAAATCCAGAAGTACAGCCTATGCTTCTCTACTACAAGATGTTATAATGGCCCAGTTCATCCAAAATAGTGGTTTTAAAGCCAAGGACCTAGGATCCCTATGGTAAGCAGTGGGATGTGATAGTGAAGACATAGCTTGAGAATTGGTACAACCACTATGGAAAACATTTTTTTTTAAATATCTCTTCTCCTTGAATTGTGAGGAGAAAATTTACAGCGTTCATTGCAACATTATGAAAATTGTATCTGGACTAACAGTGGAATACCCTAAAAGGTAGTTGTTCAGGAGCAAACTGCATGGGCCATGAGAATTTCCAGAAGTCAACTTTATACAGAAGACCTATGAAATATTCTTATATGGGGTGCGTGAATGGTTTGGCCATTACGCATCTGACTTCAGCTCAGGTCATGATCTCATGGTTTGTGAGTTTGAGTCCCACACTGGGTGAGCTCGAGCCCCACTTGGGGTGAGTCCTGCTTCTCTCTCTTTCTCTCTCTCCACCTCTCTTTTACTCTCTCTCTCCCTGCCCCTCATGGGATTCTCTCCACCCCACACCCACCCCTCGCTCACTTGTGCTATCTCTCTCTCTAAAAAAAAAGAAAGAACGAAAGAAAGAAAGAAAGAAAGAAAGAAAGAAAGAAAGAAAGAAAGAAATATTCTTAAATAAAGGCACATTCGTGGGCTTTGAAACCAAACAGACTTAGAATCAAATTAGAATTCTGACCTATGATCTATATATTGTTCTAGAACCATTTCAGAGGAATTGATAGAAGTTCAATTTCTTGCTACCTTAAGTATTAGGGAATTGATTGAAAAGATACTGAGATTCCTTGCAAAGTTAAAGGAAGAGGTGACAGAATGTGGCCAGACCATGGGACCATAGGAACCAACATACAGTACTCAACACCAACAGAACACTCTTTTATTTATACCTTCAATTCACTTCCATTTCCTCCAGCCTCTATCCCCTCCTAAGGCACAGACAGGGCTACATTCACCTCTAAGCTGAACCCTTAAATCAGGCTCCTTAATTTTCACACCAGCCCCAGCAAGAAGTCCAGAATGGTACCAGTTTGGCCCTAATTCCCTTTCCAATCCAATTACCCAATCACTGTAAACATGAAGCTTCTTTTTTCAAAGCAAGCAGATCTGTCACAGAAAGAAACAATTTGTAAGGATTGTGCCAAGTAAAATCAATAGCTAATACAGGGTCTTATTTTATTTTACCTGAAAAATTTGACATTCTTATCCAACGCATAGGTTTATAATAAGGATACATTACATCATGTTATGGAAAGCACCGGGGTAGTCTGGGGGTTGAATAACCATTACCCTTACACCTCTTACCTCTTCTCACTGTCCTGGATAGCTGTTGGCTAAGACACGGGGTCATTAGAAGAGAAAGAGAAGGGGAGAAATTTTGCTATTGTACTTCTTCTTTGCCTTAGTTTTCTGCCCCATGTTCCAAACATTTTACAAATCACCTATGAAAGTGGAAATAGACCAAGATGATGATACTCCTGTCAGGAGTTTCACTTCATGCCTTCTTGTCTGTGTTTTTATTGTATTTTATATTTTGCCCAATTATAAGATTATAGTTTCATCACAATGCATTATGTTTGTTTGCATATCTTTATCCCCTAGTAACTGATAGGAAGCATGTTTTATTCATGCATTAATCCCCATCAGAGATACACATGGTAAGTACTCAAAAATGAATAAATGAATGAGTTCCAGGGACTTGGGATTTATCCTGTGGTTTGCTTTTAGCAGATGCATAGTAATCACCATGATTTTTAAAGTGATGTGTCGTTTATTAAGATATATTTACTATATGACACACAGTACTAATTTCTTTTCATATATTGTTTCATTTAATTCTCATTACCCTATAAGGCATATAGTATTACTTCTACCCAACCTTTTCCTACTCCTACCCTACCCTTAAATTTTTCACGTACAAAAACTTGGAATTCAAAAGGCCAAGTGATTTTCCCTCAGTACCAAAATTAGAAAAAATCAGAGTCAACAGTCTGGGATATTTTTTAATATAACATTTGTCTGAATGTCACACACTTCACATAGGGAAATGTATAAATAGAAAGCACTGTATGCTGCTGGGGGCTTTGTTGGGGAAGATCATCTGTAGTTCATTGATCTGAGAACATTCCTCCCTGGGAGGGATTTGCTGGATCTGAGGCTAGAAAGTGATTGTTGTGTATTGCTGTATTTCTCACTTGTTTTCCTGTCTTATTTTGTTTTTTTATTTTTTTACTGAAATATACCACTTTTTGAAAGCACTTTTCACCTAATTCTTTAGCTTTGTCCTAAAAAGCACTTTCAAACTTATGTAGGGTAGCCCATCTTGGAATATTTATCTCAGAGAACTTGCAATTCAACACAATTATTATGGCTGAAGAAGTAGGTAAAGTCAGCCTTAAGAGAAGAATTGCTACCAATCACAGGGAAATCTGAATTTATGAGCCTCTCTCACCCATAGCAAGTGATGCTCTCATTCTTTCTCAGATATAATAACATCCTGGTAACAGCCTTCCACAAACTAAGCTCAGGTGAGAAACATAAACCTGGATTCCACTTTTTTCTATTGGTAATATGAAACACTGTTTAATGATGACAATGTCTGAACACTAACCCAGGATATCACTTTGAGGTAGGAAGATACATAGGTAAGAAATATTTTTTTCATCAGAGCTTTTACTCAGTAATCCTAGAATGAAAATGGTTTGGGAAGAATATATCCCTCAACATCAGAGAGCACCAGTGAGCTCTAGATTGACACTCTGGACCACAGAATGGATTTTGTTTGTTTGTGCTGTTTTGGTTTTATTTGATTTGTTTTACTTTTCCAAGCAGTGGATTCTATCTTGGGTAGTATTAGATTCAATGACAAAGTTTCTTCTTTGCATTCTATTTTTCTAAAATGGCAACATCATATCTGTTCATCTTTCCTTCTCAGTTCAGAAAATACTAAGCTGATGCCATATTTTAACACTTTTACCATAGCCCACGGTAAAAATGTGTTTTGCATTTACATGTATCCCTACTATGGATAAACATAACTCCAATGGAACAGACTTTCACTTAATAACCCTTACCATGATTCTGCATGATATAGTTAGATATTTTCTATCTTATCCTACTCTCTTCTTTTTGAATGTTACAAAACAAGTAATGACCACTAAATTGATTTCATGACCTGATAAAGGGTCTTGATTCTGCCAAAGCAAACTTCAAAAAGCAAAGCAAAGCTAGAGGTGTCACAATTCTGGACTTCAAGTTCTATTACAAAGCTGTAATGACCAAGACAATATGGTACTGGCATAAAAATAGACATATACATTAATAGAACAGAATAGAAAATCCAGAAATGAAACCACAACTGTATGATCAATTAGTCTTTGAAAAACAGGAGAGAATATACAATAGGAAAAAGACAGTCTCTTCAATAAACGGTGTTGGAAAAACCGGACAACAACATGAAAAGGAATGAATCTGGACAACTTTCTTAAACTATACACAAAGACAAATTCAAAATGGATTAAAGACCTAAATGTGAGACACAGAACCATTAAAATCCTAAAGGAGAACACAGGCATTAACCTCTTTGATACTGGCCATAGCAACTTCTTACTAGATCTGTCTCCTGAGACAAGGGAAACAAAAGCTAAAATAAACTATTAAGACTTCATTAAAATAAAAACCTTCTGCACAATGAAGGAAACAATTTACAAAGCTAACCTGTGGGATAGGAGACAACATTTGCAAATGACATATACGATAAAAGATTAGTATCCAAAATATATAAAGAATTGATATAATTCAACACCCAAATGCCAAGCAATCCAATTAAAAAATGGGCAGAAGACATGGATAGACATTTTTTGAAAGAAGGCGTGCAAAAGGCTACAGACACATGAAAAGATGCTCAACATCACTGATAATCAAGGAAATGAAAATAAAAACTATAATGAATTATCACTTCACACCTGTCAGAAAGGTTAAAATCAACAACACAAGAAACAACAGGTGTTGGTGAGGATGTGGAGAAAGGGGAATCCTCCTGCACTGTTGGTGGGAATGCATACTGGTGCAGCCACTGTAGAAAACAGTATGAAGTTTCCTCAAAAAGTTAAAAATAGAACTACCCTACAATTCAGCAATTGCACTACTGAGTATTTACCCAAAGAATACTAAAGTACTAATTTAAAGATATACATGTGCCCAGTGTTTATAGCAGCATTATCTATAATAGCCAAACTATGGAAATAGCCCAAGTGTCCATCAACTGATGAATGGATAAAGATTTGGTATTTACATACAGTGGAATATTACCCAGCCATAAAAATCATGAAATCTTGCCATTTACAATGACATAGATGGAGCTAGGAAATATTATGCCAAGTGAAATGAGTCAGAGAAAGATTACTACCATCTGATTTCACTCATATGTGGAATTTAAGAAACAAAATAAGTAAGCATAGGGAGCAAAAGAGAGAGGGAGGCAAACCAAGTATAGAAGTGCTGAGTCAGTAAATTCTGCACCTGAAACTAATATTACACTATATATGTATATATATTACACTGTATGTTAGCTGGAATTTAAATAAAAACTTAAAAAATAAGTTGAGAATTAGGAGTTTCGTGTATCTGATTCAGTCTCCCATTTACTATATAACAATGCTACTTAAGAGATCCATCCACAGCCATATCAGCTGTTAAATAGTAATTAGAATAATGTCAATGCAACTGCCCAGTAGAATTATTTTGACTTAGATGCAGAGACATTTGAATATCATAACAACATGCTTCATAATTTACTTTTCCACCAATGTCTGAAAAATAATTATGGGCTAATAACCAAAGTCATTCACTGTATATAATTAATTAATTTCTCCTTTATGTATCTTGAATGGTGCTAATTATCTACCATTCTTCTTTGAGGATTGAGAAAATAATTATTCGAACCATTTCCTTCCTCTGTGTTCATATGGGAAACCTCAGTCAAGCCTGTAACACTTATATCCAGATTCACAAAGAATGCATATCTCTTAATCGATGCATCTTTTCCCAGAGACAGGCAGAAATCCAAGTATCTACTCTTGTCCACAGATTCCTGGTCTGTCCCTGTTTGCCACTAGTGTCATGCAGGTGCCCATCCCAGGGTACAGTACATCATGGAGGTACCAGGGAGAATATCTTACCTGTCATGCTAATTCACCCAAAACTAACCTCAGCTCTCAATGTTACAGCTATGTAGATTCACTCCCTTGACCAATTCAAAGGGCACCAGCCTAGCAGGAGAATGATTAGTTCACAACAGATCATGGAACCATTGACTTTATGGTCCCGGAGCAATACTCTTCAGAAAAACTAGATGTATACCTGTGTTTTGAGAAATAGAGCATATGTCTGAAATTAGTAGTATTGTGTCTATTTCCTCACCGTGTCAAATAATGGAAATGAATTAAAATATTCAGTTTTCACTCTCTACGAGTTTACTATCAAATAGGTGAGAGAAATATGTACTGTATTACTTTCATGCAAAGATACATTTTTTTAAATTTTAGCCTATCTATAATCTCATTGAGTCTCACAATATTTTAGTATTTATTTCTCCCTCAAAAAGTATTGTCATTAAGTCAATGAAGTGTTTTATCATCAGTGGCCTCTCAGAATCGAGTTAAGAAAAGATATTACTATAACATAATACAATACAAAAATCAGTTTGCACTGCCTAGATCTGGTTTAGTTTATGGATCTAATGAGAGAGACCTTGAATAGTGGAAGTTGTGGGAGCTGGGATATAGATATTTCTCCCCACTCTG
This sequence comes from Leopardus geoffroyi, assembly GCF_018350155.1. NCBI lineage: Eukaryota > Metazoa > Chordata > Mammalia > Carnivora > Felidae > Leopardus > Leopardus geoffroyi. Next base: position 79,048,679 of record NC_059329.1, read on the forward strand.
TCCCACACACATACTATCAGCAAACAAAATTTACAATTGTGGGATACAAAGGAAGTCATTTTTGTGTTAGGCCATATTTTTTTTTTTCATCAATCTGAAGACATTGGTAAAAAAGAACACTACAAACACACTTCAGAACAATGTCATAAAGATTTCATACTCCCCTTACAGTGTTGATGTGGTCGGGTGCAAGTAGGTGTAACTCCAGTTGTCTGTGTTAATTAAACACAAAGCTTATCTCCATGCTCTTCAATTAGCATCCCCATTTCCTATATAAGTAAGAATTTGACTGATGTATTGAAATCCCAAACTGAAACTTGGAAATATAAGGCCAAGCCGGGGGGGGGGGGGAATGATGAAAAAAAGAAAAATTTCACTTGGCTTGTACAAAAGCTTAATGCTATCTAGAAAATTGATATTGTCACTCTTGTAGAAAGATTAGCATCTAGACTTACCAACATTCGTGGAATTTCCAGATCCATAGTCAAACCAGAGTCTACTATTGTGGTTTACAAATACTTACTTCCAAGTAACACATTTTTAGATATAACTGTAAATCTTTGAAATTGTTGCTTCAAATGATCTGTCTAGGTGTGTGTGTGTGTGTGTGTGTGTGTGTGTGTGTGCATGTATATCCACATTTAGATTGTCATGGAGTGATGAGGAGTTAAAACATCAAGCAACTTTGAGGTACTCTTATGACTACATTAAAAGGAAAATGCTAGCTTGAAGAAAAGTGATGTCTTTTGTTTTATTTTTATGTGGTTCTATGACCAAGTTCTTTCAAATTTTGAGGAGAATTCATTTTAATGTGGATGATCCTATTTTTTTAAATAGTGGCTCTCTGCTGGGAACTACCCTGAGGTCCTAGAGGCCACTGCAGTTTTCTGCCATTAGTCCTTTCTATATAGATAGTTCACAACATAACCATTTGCCTCTTCAAGGCCAGTAGGCGAGTCTTTCCAGTCTGCTAAGTGGAGTCATATAATATAATGAAATTATGGAAGTGACAGTCTCTCACCTTTGGCATATTCTATTTATTAGAAGTAAGTCACAGACACTGACCACATTCAAGGAGTGGGGAATCCACAGGGGCATGACTCATCATGGAGATGCGTGTTTGACTCATCATGTTTCAATACAGACAGGGTATTGTCTGTCTTAGAAGTGACAACCAATACATTTGCTCCTGTTTCCTTTGATCATATTTGGGCCATAAACATAAGGCAAGAGTGATTGCGGCAACAGCAGAGCTGGGTCGTACACACAAGGGAGATGAATCACTGCAGTATATTTGTCTGCACGTTCCTGGATCATGGCAGGTGAAGGGTGATTAATGCATGTGGAAACAGATGATTCAAAGGCAGATGTAAAGCTTGCTTTGTATGGGTCACTTAGCACTGAGAAGCCTGTGTGCACCTGGTCTATGGTAATAAATGCTAAAAATTAGAAAGAGGAATTTAGCTGGAAACGATCTAATTGCACCCCAGGAAGTGCTGATGATTTGCTGGGATATCTGCTAAAATGAAAAGATTTTACGATAGACATCTAAAACAGAATTTATCACAGTACTGAAATTCCTCAGTGTTGCCGATAGCACTTTGCAATTGCCTGTGTGAACAGAATAGGTTAGGTCAAAATAATCTCCATGAAGTATAAACTTCTTTGTGATATTTGTTTCACTCTCTTGTCATAACATCTGCTACAGAAAACGATCTCAAATCTGAGTCACCCTTTTTATTTCATCTTTAACAGGTGCGTTTGAAAAATCTCAGCATATGATCACACAAAGTTACTATCAGTTGATTTTTAAGGTAAATCATTATGGCAATAGTAGTAGTCTACAGGAAAATATATTGAATGCTTATTCGTCAGACTGGGTGAAGTAGCTATTAATGCAATACTCAAGATTAATCTTAAAAATTTGACTTCCTGCGCGCTAAATACATTGTGTCTCATGTATTATATCTGATGGTTAATGACTAAAGTGATACCCTATGTTATTTTCTCAGGCTATGCAATGAAAAGGAAGTCGAACTGGTCTTCAAATCAACGTTTGTGCCGTAATACTTATACTTTAAACCAGTGAAAAACAGATGTGCTCTTCTGAGGATGCTGGGAATGTGAGAGAGGAAAAGGGAGAAAGTATAACAAAGGAGAATTACAAGTCTTGTCTCATCAGGGACAAAAACAAAAAAAAAAAAAACAAAAAAGCAACAACAAAAACAAAAACAAAACTGGGCAGAAGGCTGAAAAATGTTTCGTTGGCAGCAGAAATAACAGTTGAGAAATGTTGCACTGAATAGTAGGAAAATCTAAACTAACGTAAATTAAATATTGCAACATTTTTGCTTTTCCATCTTAGTATTGGCAATATTAATATGGCAAATACTGTATGGAATATTATAGATTTTCCTCAATCAAGTTAAGTTATAAAATATCTGAGTATATTAATTTATTCACTTATTTATTAAACTTTTAACCTATGCCAGATAGTATGTTTAAATCTAGCTAAAAGGCTGTAAAGACAACTCCTATCCTGAAGTGGCTTACAGTCTAATGAGTAGAGCCGGAAAAACCGTTACGGCTATGTAAACAAATGAGAATGCAAATAACTGCAGCTTTTTTTTTTTTTTTCACCATTAGCTTCAATATCACCCTGGAGTCTAGTCACCATCATCTTTTGGTTTGATGAGGAGGAGGTATAGACTCCATTTCAGCATTTTTTAGAATATCTGTCTGCTGTTTACAGATAATCCCTTACCCACAATAGCAATGTTTGCAAAAGTTTTCTGATAAGGAATGTGAAGTCTTTGGAAATGTAGTACATGTGTGTTAGGAGAACCAACAAACAAAAAAACTCATAATTATTTTGAAAAGAGTTTAACCAAGTTTTTCTGGTAATTACGTGTTTACGTAAAACAACTGGATATCCAGATACTAACAGACATGGAACAAAAATGTGGATAGGTCCTTGCTCAGTGGGTAAAAAATATGTATCATTAATTCATTATTCACAGGAATAGTGAAAAAAAATATGTCCTTATTGATTGATACCTGGGTTCTAACATCTGTGATGTTAAAATGTGACCATGAGAAATCTACTTATATTTAAGTCCTAATTATTTGTTTTAAAATTAATCATATCAAAGGGCACGCGGGTGACTCAGTTAAGCATCTGACTTCTGGCTCAGGTCATGATCTCTAGGTTCCTAAGCTCGAGCCCGGCGTCAGGTTCTCTGCTGTCAGCATGGAGCGTGCTTCATATTCTCTTTGTCCCTCCTCCACACATGCTCTTTGTCTCTCAACAACAAACATTTTTTAAAAAGCTATAAAAATAACCATAACAAATAATGTTAAGGGCTACTGTAAAAATTAAAGGTGACAGACTATTCACTAAGGGCTACTTTCAATATTTACATATCATTAAAAGCTTAAGAGAACACAAGAAAGCAGCTGTCACCTCAAAGTACAAGAAATACAATTTTATTTCTGTATCTCCTTATTTTCTTTGCATTGGCTCATGAATTGCTAGCAAATATGAAAAGAAATGTGCTTCCAGACCCCTCTCCCACTTGCCGCCCCCACCTCCATCATGGTAATATAAGACATTAGCTTTTGTTTTTGAAGTTATTGTTGAAATATAACTTGACATTCCTTCAATAATTTTTAGTCCCTGCTAAGCAGGCATTTGTGGTTATCCAGAACACAAAGTACATTCTTTCTGTGGAGAATTAACAAATAATCTTTTAGGAGATTTCATTGAAAATCTAGGCCTAACAAGGTGAAAAAGGCAAAAACAAACAAAACACAAAATTCATCATGTTCCTGACCTTTGCTCTTGTCATTATTCCATTTCCCCAAGGAACTTAAAAGGAAACACATCCTCATCGATAAGAGATGCGATTAGAGAACGTTGTGTCCTCTGACTCTGGTCAGTGATAGATGGGTTTTTTATTCTCTGGTTTCTTCTAGAAAGCCAGGCTCACATTTTGATAAATATTTCTGAGAACACAGTATAAAAATAAAGAGAACAAGTTGCTAAAAATCTGACTTGGGACTCTTTCTGCATATAAAATTAAGGAATACAGGTGACAGATGATCTCTCTCCTGTCAAATCTCTTCATTTTAGAGATGTGGTACCTGAAATTCAAGAAACCTAAGTAATCATCCCAATATCAAACAGCTAGAAGAAAAAGGAGCCTAAACCCATATATCTTATTTCTGAGCCTAGAGTTCTTTTACTTATCTATTGACTGTAAATTCCACAGTTTACTATTTACAAAAATTGTAAGGATAAGAAATTGGAAGGAATAGAAAAAGTACAAACATAAAAATGAAGTGTGTGCTTTCCTGAGTAATGTTATATATATATTTTTTCTTTCTCAGATGGCCCTTTTTATTATGTAAATAGAAAGCGTCCTTTATATTTAGATGGGAATGTGGAATGTGTTGTTAAATATATTATAATGTTCACATATGTTTTTCAATATATTTATATTTTTATTATGGAATATTTGAGGCATACAAATGAGTATTTTAGCAAGTATCTGTAATACTGAAATAAACACTCAAGATGCCACCCCCAAATTTAAGAAGGAATATAATACCATTATTCTGTTTCCCTTTCTGCCCTTCCTGGCCCCAATACCTTCTTCAGTCTCCCTTTACTCAAGAGATGATCATTATCTTGAAGTTTTTTTTTTAATTTTTTTAAATGTTTATTTATTTTTGACAGAGAGAGAGAGAGAGAGAGAGAGAGAGAGACAGAGCATGAGCGGGGGAGGGGCAGAGAGAGAGAGGGAGACACAGAATCCGAAGCAGGCTTCAGGCTCTGAGCTATCAGCACAGAGCCCGACGTGGGGCTCGAACTCACAGACTGCAATATCATGACCTGAGCTGAAGTCGGACACTCAACCGACTGAGCCACCCAGGTGCCCCCTGAAGTTTTTTTTAATCCTTTTCTTTTCTTCATAGACTTATACACCATTTATTCTTGCTTGCTTTTTTAAATCTACACAGTTATTTCATGTTGTATATTTTGCTCCTGTATTATATTCCTTTTCACTCAATAATTTGCTTCTAAAATTCACCCACAGAGATGTTCTATGATATTTAAAATGTAAAATAGAAATAGAAATTTCCAGACCATATGTGCTAGACAAAAAAGTATTTTACAAATAATATTTGTTGAGACATGCCAAATTAAAAAAAAAACTGAAATAATAAATTTATTTGTAAAGTGTTATGTCTTCAGATTTGGTAAAATTGAAATTCTCTCATCAAACACTTGAAAGTGAATGCAATACATTTGAACATAATGTTTAAGTTAGTTTGAGATAAAAATCATGTTTCGTTGTGTGAGTGTACTTAAATTTCAAGAAATATAACATTCCTTTTTTCTTCTTAATTGGGGTGGAAACACATACATGAAACTTACTCTATTAACAAATGTTTAAATGTACAGTATAGTATTGTTAACAATATGCTTATTGTTGTACAACAGGTCTCTAGAACTTTTTCACCCTGCATGACAGCAATTCTGCTTCTCCTCTCCCTCTGCCCCGCCCCCTGGCAACCAGCACTCTGCTTTCTGCTTCTTTGAGTTGGACTACTTTAGAAAACTCACACAAGTGGAATCATGCAATATTTGTTCTATGAATGGCTTAATATTATATACTCACAATTCATCCAGATTACAGCATATGCCAGAAATTCCTTCTTTTCTAAAGCTAAATAATATTCCCTTGAATATATATATATATATATATATATATATATATATATATATATATAATGCATTTTCTTTATACCTTCATTTATTGATGGACACTTGAGTTGTTTCCGCCCCTCTCTCCTTTTAATTCTTTTGGATATATAGCCAGAAGTGGCATTGCTGGATCATGTGAAATTTCTATTTTTAACTTTTTTAAATCTCTTCCACCTTGTTTTCAAGTTGCTGTGTATGTCCTGATTTCTGCATATCCTCACTTACTCTTGCTATAAAAAAAAAATTTTAAAAATTAACAGTTGCTTGTGAGGATAGGCCTGTCATCATCGAAATTAGTATTTCTGGTTAGTATAAATAAATCTTTACAATTTGTACCTTAAATAAGTACATGAGAATAAAGCCACAGTCTTATACACATAGCAATCCTATTGAGCCACAATGCGTGTGTAAGCACACACATGGACTTGTGAATTTGTATGTGGAGGTATATTGGATTTATCTTAGCAATTAATACTTGAGTTGTTGCATTAATCTTTATCAAGTTAGTAGTTATTTAAACTTACCAATTGTAAATGATGTATTCTCATTATCTGATCTTTCGGTCTCTCCCAGATTTATACTTTCCTCCACACAATGAAAATAAAGTTTTTCTGCATATCAATCATGATAACTCAGAAAAAACAACCAATTTTTTGAATCCACAAGGAATTTAACAGTCATTTTCTTGGAGGAAAAAATGCCTTATATTATGCAGAAAATTTCCATAAGCCTGCATACCTGTTATTCAAACTAGACTACCAGATTTCAATTTCAAAACAGCTTTAAAGACTACTGTCTAGGAATGAACTCAGGGAGTCTAGACAATATGACAGGTAATTGCTTGTTTTCACTTACTACGTGGTATGAAGGGGATTGGTACCTATAATGTCTGAGATTAATAAGAAGAGTATCAGCTCTGTCCTCAAATGCGTGAAGTCTCTGGATTTAGTTAAAAGGCATCTTTAAGTATTACAAGTAGCAACACTGCATTCAAATGCATTATACTAAATGGAAAAATGTCAAAGCCTGTATATAATAATTTTGGAGGTTGATACTTACCTTATCTGAATTAAACGTTCTTGAAAATGACATGCATAAGGTGTAGCAAGCATAAGTACATTGCATGGATTCAACCTTTGTAGGCCAGCGGATTAAGTGCCCTGCCTTTGTACACTAAAGAGATATAAATCCCATTACTGATTCTTATTAGAATTTAGACCATTTATGTATCCTTTCTGAACTTTTTCCCCTAATTCCTAAAAGGAAAATAGTAATACTGACTCCATTGGGTTATCATGAGTATTCAATAACATAATATATACAAATTCCATAGCACAGATCCTGGTACATAGTGGACACTCCAAAAAATTACGGTTATTATTTTAATCTGTCAGATAAAAATAAGTAAGAGTTAAGCCTTTTATAACACAGTTATTTTGGGAAATAATCTACACCATAATCTTCTTTTTGTTGTTATCTGGAAAATCACTTCAATTTTATATTTTGATCATCAGGGCCATGAGAAATTAGGAGAGATTTGAAAAGTGATAGGAAAAGTTCCTTCTCTCAAGAAACTCACAATCTGAGTTAGACTTTTACATAAATACTCCGAAATAAAAATCCATAATGGAGGTGTGATAGTTGGAGAGATTAATTCTGGCAGGCTGATCTAGTATAATTTTATTTTAACAACACAGAGCCAGCCAGCGGAAAGATTTCTGTGATTGATCAACTCCTGCACTAAAAGTCTGTTTTACTTACAGGAAAAATCAATATAAAAGGATTGCTATGTTCCACTAAATATCTATAAATTCTTCAATGCATCTTATTTAAGGAGCATCATGCGTGCCACATTTGACTGAATTTGCTATTCAAAAGAATAAAAAGAAATAAGCTTAAGGAACAGATGACAGATTCACGCTCCAATGAAACTGGGCAAAAATCTCAGTCTCATGAATATAACAAATTATTAAGAAAAATTGTACTTTGAGGACTTTGCATGTCGGAGTTGAAGCAGTTAGGGTGGGGTGATGAGGCAATTTATGCTTGGTGCTGACTAGAATGAATCACAGTTATGTGGCTTTCACTGAAGCTGAGATGCTTTTTATTTTTTCCAAACTATCAACAAGCTACTCTTCAGAAGCAAAAGATTATGAGTTTGGGTTTTTAGAATGGTAATAATTAACTTCTAAGAAAGGACTAAATAACAATTTTTTTTATTTTAATTTTTTTTTTCAACGTTTATTTATTTTTGGGACAGGGAGAGACAGAGCATGAACGGGGGAGGGGCAGAGAGAGGAGACACAGAATCAGAAACAGGCTCCAGGCTCTGAGCCATCAGCCCAGAGCCTGACGCGGGGCTCGAACTCACAGACCGCAAGATCGTGACCTGGCTGAAGTCGGACGCTTAACCGACTGCGCCACCCAGGCGCCCCTAAATAACAATTTTAAAACTGTATGACACCAAAACACTTGAAGGTTAAAATTCTAAAGGATACAAAAATGCTGATTTTAAGGGGCACACGCACCCCAATGTTTGTAGCAGCGCTATCAACAATAGCCAAATTATGGAAAGAGCCCAAGTGCCCATCAACTGACGAATGGATAAAGAACATGTGGTATATATAGACAATGGAATACCACTTGGTGATGAAAAAGAGTCAAATCTTGCCATTTGCAACAACGTGGATAGAACTGGAGGGTATTATACTAAACAAAATATGTCAGTCAGAGAAAGACACATATCATATGATTTCACTCATATGTGGAATTTGAGAAACTTAACAGATCATCATAGGGAAGGGAAGGAAAAATAAAATAAAAACAGAGAGGGAGGCAAATCATAGGAGACCCTTAAATACAGAGAACAAACTGAGGGTTGATGGAGCTGGGGGGGGGGGGTGGAGAGTAGGTTAAATGAATGATGGGCATTAAGGAGCGCACTTATTGGGAGAAGTGCTGGGTGTTATATGGAAGTGATGAATCACTGAAGCCAAGACTACTGCTACATATTTTAATATGAAATGCTTAGCCAAGATTTTCGATTATTGAGTTATTTTACGTTACTCACCTCAGTGTCAGTCACCATACAGCATTGGGCAAATATTAATCCAGTCTCTGAGTTTTAATTTACCATTTGTGAAACAGAAATATATAAGTCCAGTTAAGTTCACAATGTTTTCTAAAAGTCAGAAAGGACATCCCATATAAGAGCTGGTTACTATCTTCCTTAAAACTTATCTGGTCAGTGCATTCCTTGACTCACACCTCTTGCAGTTTCCTGGGGAGCCATCAAGGCCTAGCTGTGGGCTGGAGTGAATAGTGAGCCATGTCATTTAGAAAACATATTAAGATACTAAATGTACCAATATTGTCCTTGAGTGTTTATGTCCTTATATGTCATTAAGAGTTTTCTTTCAGTATTTAATTCAGAAATTAAATGAATCTACTCAGTTTTTTAATTAACCATGATGACGTCTGTGAATGGTACTCAGTGTAAATCTCATTTTACTTTTTCATTCCTATTTGGATAGCTATTTTTTCTAGTTTCAATACTGACTAGTTGAGCCTTTCTCTCTGTTAATGCCATCTCTTTCTTAATCTCAGTCTTTATGTGTCCAGCTGAAAAGCTCTTTTCTCTTGGATGATTCACTTGACTTCTCACAGATCCAGTTTTACCCACAAACTCTGGGGTTGAGTTTATATATAATCTTAATAAAATTATAATCTATAATAATCTTCAGATCATTTTTACATCTAAAATTCAGTGATTCTAACCTCTCTGCTTATTCTTCATTCTCAAAATAGAAATGTATGGAGGAGTGGTGTTATATGCTGAATTGTGTCCCCCAACAATTCATATGACCTCGGTACTTCAGAAAGTGACTGTATTTGGAGACGTGACCTTTAAAAACGTCACTAAATTAAATTAAAATGAGGCCATAGGATGGGCCATAATCTGGTATGGCTGGTGTCGTTTTAAGAAGAGGATATTTGTACAGAAACATGTACAGAGCAAGACCACGTGAAAACATGGGGAGAAGACAGCCACCTACAAGCCCAGAAAAGTTTCAGAAGAAACCAGTCTTGCAGATACCTTGATCTTGGACCACTGGCCTCCAGAACCCAAAGAAAATTCACTTCTGTTTTTTAAGCCACCCAGCCTGTGGTGTTTTGTTGTGGCAGCCCTGGAAAACTTTGACAAAAAGTTTTAACTTAACAAAAATGTTAAAAATGTATTTTTCAAATTATCTAGTGGTATAAAAATGTAAAGCAGATATGTTTAATGCAGTGTTGCTAGCATTCATAAAACTACTGCAATATTTGGCCATCTGGTTTATTTCTTGCTCTATATTTATACAGAACAAAATGAAGTTTGAAAACTGGAAACTGAATCCCTCCCTTTGGGATTTTTTGGACTCTCCCCCCCCCCCCCCGATTTATATCCTCCTACCTCTACTGTAGTGGCTGCAGTCTTGAGCTGATATTGAGAGCCACCTTTCTTTGTTTTCAGGTGATTTCCCTGCTGACTGGAGAATTCTTTTATCTGTGGCCTTTGAAAAGACTTCTATCCTTTCCCTTTTACAACTCCACTTCCAGTGATATTTGGTTAGTGTTCAGTTTTATGACCCATCTGAAGTCTTGGGCCCATGCAGTCCCAGGTTGTCCTTGCTGGTAATGGTAAAACATGGTTGGAAGTTCACAAAAAGTAAGAATTTGTAAAGTTTGGAGGATCTCCTGAAATCTCCTTGGCTTTCAGTCTCCAGAAGAGTTGCAGTGTAATACAAACCCTGCCTCTGCCTGTGTGCCTATAAACCAGTTGCTTGTCTTCTCTGAGTCTCAAAGTCCTTATTTGTAAAACAAGAACTTTAAAAATTCTCCATTTGGTGTACAAGATACCATATGTTTTCACTTTATGTGGATCCTGAGAAACTTAACAGAAGACCATGGGGGAGGGGGAGGGGGAAAAAGTTAGAGAGGGAGGGAGGCAAACCATAAGAGACTTAAAAATTGAGAATAAACTGAGGGTTGATGGGGGGTGGGAGGGAGGGGAACGTGGGTGATGGGCATTGAGAAGGGCACCTGTTGGGATGAGCATTGGGTGTTGTATGGAAACCAGTTTGACAATAAGTTTCATATTAAAGAAGAATTCTCCATTTGGGAATTGTAATGACCTAATTTAAAAACTGAATCGAAAAACTTAACTGCTTGCTTTTTATATTACATATGCTTGGTAATTCTACAAAGAGGAATCCCTACCCATCTTCATTCTTTAATATCATCCATTTTTAATTTATTATTTATTTTCTTCTAAGCTTTTTTCAGTAACTGAAATTATATCAGTTACAATTTTTAGACCTATATATTATCTCAATTTCCCATGAAGTCTCTAAGAGTACAGACTTTATTTTGTTCTCTGCTATATTCTGAGTAATGGGGACAGTGTCATTTATTATGTTCTAGGTAAAGATTTTTAAATAAAATATAGAAATATTTTTCTTTAATTCTTAGGATATATCTTTGAAGGAAAAAATATGATTATTGTTTGACTATTTTTTCTCTGATTATTGCTAACATATCTAAAAGACCAGAATCTTTGCTTTTATATTCACAAAACCAAGAATAATGAAGACCAAGAGACACTATAATATCTTACTCTATTTGGTATCCTATAGGCACTAGTACTGTAATTATGAACTAACTCAAAAGTTTTCACATAGGGAAGACTTGAACCATGGAAAAGAAATTATAATGTGCTCTGGTTCTCCAGTGCTTTTTCATATATAATCACACTTTAAAATCATTGGAGTTTAAAGCCAGAAGAACCATGAATTCTTGCTTTCTTACTATCACTAATGATGTTAATCACTCATATATTTACTGAACACTTACCTTTAACTGATAATGGTAAATCAAATAAATACTTTTTGTCACCCTATTAAAATTTATACTCTTAGAGAGAAAGAAAGTCATTCATTTATCTGATATACATTCATTGAATGCCTATCTATATATTTTTGAGTCATATTTTTCTTCTAGGTGTTTGAGACATGGAGGAAAAAGATACTGTCTCTATATGCAAGGAGCTCACCATCTGAAGAAGTAAACCAGAGACTATTCTACCATTTAATGGAAATAATAATAAGATATACCAAGTAATAAATGGGCAAGGCAATGAGAGGTTATGATCAGAAATGAAATAGTATAAAAACAGGGAGGGGGACAAAACAGAAGAGAGTCATAAAAAGGAGAACAAACTGAGGGTTACGGGAGGGCTTGTGGGAAGGGGATGGGATAAATGGGTAAGAGGCACTAAGGAATCTACTCCTGAAATCATTGTTGCACTATATGCCAACTAATTTGGATGTAAATTTAAAAGAATAAAAAAAAGAAAAAAAAAGAAATGACATAGTAAATTAGGTGACGAATGAGCTGTATCTTTAAGGCATGCAAACCTGAACAGAACTAAATGGGGAAAGGATATTCTGAAGGAGTCACCATGTGCGAAAGTACAGCATCATGCGTTTTTTATACTGCAGGTAGCTGTGTAGGCCTCTAGAAGAGTGACGGATACTGGATACTGATGGCGAATAGGTCTAGAAAAGTAGAGACCAAAGCTTGGTCTCAGTCATGGTGCCAACTGAATTTTGATTTTACAGCCTAAGCTATTGTAAAGTCTAAGGGCAGGTCACTCCAAGATGAGCCGCTTTGACATGATTATTCTGGACTGAAGGCAAAGGAAGCTCTGTAGGCTCGAGAAAAAATTTTGCCCCTCACTTGATCAATAGAAGAATCTGAAATGCAAATCTTTCCCAGAATGAAGGTTATTAGCAGAAATAACTTTTATCAGAGTAATGTGTCTATGTGGCAGGGCAAATATCTTATCTAATTACCAAACATCTGTTCTTCAATTTATTGCCCTGTGAATTGCATTCCATTCCTCTGATGTCCCAGACTTCTACTCCTTTAATTCAGAATGACATTTATATCTCATTTTGCCTGTTTTTTTGAGTTTCCATGTCTGTGTGTATTCTCCATATGTAAGCTACTAAATCTGATTTTCTCCTGCTAATCTGTCTCATGCCAATTTGATTCTTAGTTCATCTAGAAGGACCCTTGAATGTGACCAGGAGTTGTTACTCTCTGACATCATGGAGACATATAGAGTATGACATGATCAAATTGGTATTGAAACACACACACACACACACACACACACACACACACAGCAATGTGGGGGAAAGAATGAAACAATTCATGAGATTGGAGGCAAGATAATGACCCAGACTCCCGAATGAGTACAGATCATTCAAAACCAAAGTAACATCTGAAACTAAAGATACGTATTTGTAAAGATCACATTTGGTAAATAAATTATGTAATATATTTCTTATATTTTACCTTTTCCTATTTATTTTTCTTTATCTTCAATCAATTCTCTTTGATTCCATCCACAATCATTTCTGTAACATATTATATGTTCACATTTTATAATTCCTCGTTCAACTTTCAAATGGAAAATTTATAAATGTGGATGCCATAGTTTTGCTAAACAATTGACTCAGAAAATAGGAATACTAAGATGTGTCTCACCAGTTTATGGTGAATATATCTTTAGATACTATGTTTCCTAAATAATGGTTCTTGTATTTCACTGTCAAAATATAACATTCAGAGGAACATGTCATATCTCTAACTTTTAAATATGATTTCTGGTGCATAAATTCTATATTTGAAATACCAATAGTAATAAAGAAGCTCTACATAGAAGTAGATCATAACTACAACTATTAAAATATTAAAAGCACCAAATAAACTCAAAATTATACTAATTGACTCTTCTAAAGAGCTTCATTCCTGGAAACATTATTGAATATTTCTGTTAAAATCTAAGAAAATTATAATTACATTGTCAACATAGCAACTTACTTAATTACAAAATAATAATCTGTATCACATTGATACTATATCAATGTTTAATTTGTATGATATAACCTGAATGGGTAATCATTTATCAATGAGTGCATTTATTTTTTTTTATTTTTTAATTTTTTTAATGTTTATTTTTGAGAGAGAGAGAGAGAGAGAGAGAGAATGCAAACAAGGGAGGGGCAGAGAGAGATGGAGACACAGAATCTGAAGCAGGCTCCAGGCTCTGAGCTGACAGGCAGGACTTAAACCCATGAGCCATAAGATTATGACCTGAGCTGAAGTTGGACACCCAACTGACTGAGCCACCCAGGTGCCCCTATGAGTACATTTCTAATTATTTTTATATTATAGTCCCAAGATTATTAGCCTTTATAAAGTATGTTTTTATTAGGATGAAGGCAAAAAGCTAATGAGGTAATATTTTCTATGATTACTACATTAGCATTTCAGATTTGAAAAAAAAAATTCTTGTATGGTAAAGAGTGAAGAAGATTACTTTACTGATTATTTCTGTGATATTAGGCAAGTTATTAAACTTATCTCTTTCTCAGTACCTTCCTCAGGGAAAAGAGTATAATTTAAGTATATTTGGATTCTTTTTCAATTAGGATTTCATATGAATTTCTGAAATTTATTGTAATATTTAAATATTTATTGTATTCAAAATTACATTAGGAGGTTTACAAGAAAAAAAAATGAAACAGTTCCTTTAAAAAAAGCTCAGAGTAGAACTTAAATTTCCATGGTTTTCAGTTATTCATGTTTTAAAAAGATGACTCTGGCAGTACTGTTAACGTTGGGTGAGATTTTGGAAATGCAAGCTGGCGCAGCCACTCTGGAAAACAGTATGGAGGTTCCTCAAAAAACTAAAAATACAACTACCCTACAACCCAGCAACTGCACTACTAGGCATTTATCCATGGGATACAGGTGTGCTGTTTCAAAGGGGCACATGCACCCCAATGTTAATGGTGGCACTATCGACAATAGCCAAAGTATGGAAAGAGCTCAAATGTCCATCGATGGATGAACGGATAAAGAAGATGTGGTATATATATACAATGGAGTATTACTCGGCAATCAAAAAGAATGAAATCTTGCCATTTGCAACTACGTGGATGGAACTGGAGGGTATCATGCTAAGTGAAATTAGTCAGTCAGAGAAAGACAAAAATCATATGACTTCACTCATATGAGGACTTTAAGGGACAAAACAGATGAACATAAGGCAAGGGAAACAAAAATAATATAAAAACAGGGAGGGGGACAAAACAGAAGAGACTCATAAATATGGAGAACAAACTGAGGGTTACTGAAGATGTTGTGGGAGGGGGGATGGGATAAATGGGTAAGGGGCATTAAGGAATCTACTCCTGAAATAATTGTTTCACTATATGCTAACTAACTTGGATGTAAATTTTTAAAAATAAAATAATAAAATAAAATAAAAAGTTGGGTGAGATTTGGGATACCTAGAGGTTGAAAGACTAGAGACAAAAAGGATGATGGATGTTATGCCTAATCATGACTTACTCACCCATGATATACAATCTGAAGAAAAGTAAGGAGAAACAGACATCAAATTTAAGAGTATTTTTTAAAAAACCACAACAGCTAAGAATAATAGTTGAGAATTGCATAAGGAAATCTTTGGCCTAGTTGAAAAACATACCAAATTCTAATCCAATAGCAGTTTGGGTCCCAGAATGAAACTGATGACAAAGTCAAGCTGGATTACTTTGGCGAATTTTAAAAACTGATTATTTTCAAATATTTGGGAGGTGAAGGAAGTAACCATAAAATAAAAGCATTGCTCCCAGTCGAGAAACATGGGTAGAAATCCATTACCAGAATTCAGAGTGAGAGATGTATGGATCATGGGACACAGGGATCCTCGTGGAAAAAAAAATAAAGAGAATAAATATCCCAGTCTCACTTTCTTCTTGTTTCTTTTCAACTCATTCTGATACCTAACTGACTGAATTTTAGTAGAAGCTAGATGGCAAAGAGGCCTGATATTGTCCTTAACGGTCAAAAACCTAGGGCACATAATGTAGTAAGAAAGGTAGATAAAATGTATTAAGGGTTAAATGGAAAACATTCAACAAAAATCACATAAAATAGTTACAGAAAGGGGATATCATCAGGAACACAGCCCTCTGGTAATTAGGGAATCATGTGCAATTGTACACATTATATTGCAGTTTTAAGATCATAGCCATCAATAAATCAGGCTACCACTGAATTCCAAATGCCAAATGTTTAGGAAGTATACAGTGAAGGCTTCACGAATGAATTACTGGAACAATGAGGGATTCAACTTACTTTTATCTTCTTACCATGCCCCATCTCTCATTTATGTCTACACTGTTATCTTGTGTACTTGGTGTGTATATATATATGTATATATACACCAAGTGCATATATATATATATATATATATAAAATGTTGAACACATTATATATTAATGTTGAAAATATATGTTATACATGTGTGTGTATATATAGTGTTTGTGTGTGTGCATTTCTTTTAGTTCTGACTTGCGGCTTTACGTGAACATTGTCTGACCCTTCTGTCTCCCTCTCTCTGACTGCTTTATGTTAAAGAAAAAAAAAGTCCCTATCGAATTCTGGTGCTGTAATCTCTGTTTTCATCTCAGTACTCACCTGAAAAGCATCATTTAGATAGAGTTAGACTCACATTAGAGCAGTGGGAGATAATGATCAAGAAATAGTGAGAATGATTTTAAGCTATTTAACAGGTAGAATCAATAAGATTTGACAACTAATGGAATTAGGGTATAAGAGAGACATAGAGCCATAGTGAATGCCATGTAAAAGGGGGCACAAATTGAAACTGCAAAATATAACTCTTTGACATAAAGATTATCTGGAAGTGATTATTTTTTAAGAAATAGTAAGCATAGGAAAAGTTCTAAAAACTGCCAAGTTACCCTTTTACAAAGGACATTTACATCTCTAAGGGAAATCTCCGTTTGTGTTTTGCTCTCTCCTCTCTTCTTTCCCTCTGTATCAAGAAAAGGAGGGGAAAGTGGGTGATGGGCATTGAGGAGGGCACCTGTTGGGATGAGCACTGGGTGTTGTATGGAAACCAATTTGACAATAAATTTCATATTAAAAAATAAATAAATAAAACAAAAAATAAAAAGAAGAGAAGGATGACTCTAAATCTTTAGAACCTTATCAACGGAAAGACAATAACTTAAGTCTGCATAACAACCTTACTCTTATGCACTGCGCCTTCCCTGGGAACTTTGCATAATTTCTGCCCCCATCACCCCCCCCCCCCCCCGCAAGAAAAACCTTCTTTTGTCTTTAGCTGGAGATGATATTTAGGGTGATGGCTTAGGCCACTTTAGAGATTTACTCAGTTTTCTTGGGTCTCTCCCATGTATACAGGGGGCATACATATCATTAAGCTTCTGTTTTTCTCCTGTTTATCTTTTATTATCAGAGGTGTCTCAGCCAAGAAGCTAGAAGGGTAGAGGGAAAATTATTTTTCCTCCCCTAAACATGGATTGTGACTTAATTAAACATTTCTATTGGTTGTTTGGAGCCCTATCTTAAACAAGCAAACAAACAACAGCAGCAGCAATAACGACACCAATAGCAAAAAACAGTTCCAATGTGTTTTTAACAAAACTACCTAGTAGTTTCAAAAAGACATTGTTGCCTCCTAAGTAGTCTGCATGAGAATTGCCATCAGAGCCCCACGGAGAAAATTGCATGACTGTAGAGAGTGTGCTGTGCACAGTCATGCTATTTAAGGGTACCCAACCAATTCTGGAGCTCCTGATGGTTAGCTCATGCAAAATGAGATTTGTAATCACTGGAGAAAGTGATGCACATGTTGTGATTTAAAGGACTCTACAATGTTCTAAATACAATCTTCCCTATTTGAACACCTTTTGTAACATTTCTCCACTTTGGATTATAGTAGTAATGGTCAATGTCTTATCTACCCCTTTGTCTTGGTCTAGGAGCACCCTGATGTCAAAGGCAATGTATTTATTTATATCTGAATCTCGTTTAGTAATGACCATGGAACCTCACATAATCTGCCATATATTCTTAAGGCAGCAATGTAAATTCAGTTCTTTTCCATCTTTGAAATGGATTTTAGAAATGGCCTCCTAAGTACTGTTCCTGACCTTCATCTTTTATCATTATAAGTCTCCGTTATGATATTTAATGCCTCATTATTATCCCCAAACCCACCGTTCTAGCCTTATCATCTTTTTTGTCCAATCAAAGCTGGTATAAGCACCAATAACAATGACACTTGTTATTCTCTGAATATCCCTGCATTCTTGCCTTTGACTTTAGTCATGATTTTTCAAAAGCCTAGTCTCACAGTTACCATTTTTTACCCTCAATCTATTAAAATCTTCCTGGTCCTCAAGAACTATATCAAATAAAACTCTTACCAACTTTTAATCACATAGCATGTTGGTAATAATTAGACTACAGCTCAGGGCGCCTGGGTGGCTCAGTTGGTTTAGTGTCTGACATTGGCTCAGGTCACGATCTCACAGTCTGTGGGTTCGAGACCCGCATTGGGCTCTGTGCTGACAGCTCAGAGTCTGGAGCCTGCTACGGATTCTGTGTCTCCCTCTCTCTTTGCCCTCTCCCGCTTGTGCTCTGTCTCTGTCTCTCTCTCTCTCTCTCTCTCTCTCTCTCTCAAAAAAAAAAAAAAGTTAAATAAAAAGTAATAATTACACTACAGCTTAATACATGGGATATATTGGATGTTCAATAAATACTGGTTGTACTAAATTGAGTTGCAGTATACATTTCATTTAGATTTGTTCAATAGATAGGTCTATATTTGCCACTGAATTACATGACTGTGGTCAAGGACCAGGCCTAAATCATACTTGCACATAAGACAATGCTGTATATGTAACAGTCTTGAGATAAATTCTTGTTACTAATTGTACTAAATTTAAATATTTATTAAGTGCAAGGAAGGACATGTCCTTCCAAAGACTACCAGAAATACATCTTTAGCTTCATTAAATTGGGTTTTGTGTTTTGTTTAATGAGAGAAAACTCACAGCTTGAGGAATGGTGGGGGTGTCTCACTAAGAGTGTGTCACAAAAGGCATGATTTGAACTTGTGTTTTAAGCTGTTCTGTGGATTGATGCTGGCAGAAAGGAGGAATAATTCCATGATTTGATATCTTTATAATTCTAGTCTAGGTTTAAAGAAGAATGAAGTAAATTTAAAGCTGTAATTTGTAAAGAAACAGCAGTTACTCCTATCAGTAATGAAATATGGAGGTTTGTTTGTTGGTTTTCGGTTTAGACATGTTCCTGTTTTTGTCGGTATTCGTACGTGATCACCTAAGTAATCTTATTTTTTTCCTACTTTATCATGGGCACAAGTAGTCTTGTCTGATGTGGTATCTTTGACAATTTTATGTTCAGCAGTAGTCCTTGGTCTGGCTTGTTCACCAGACCAAGTCCCGGCTGTCAGAAGCTACTTTTATTCTCACTAGTGAGTGGGAAAGCCAAATCTAATCTATGCCTCTATGGAGTAGCTGGTAATAAAGGAATGCTGGGCATAGATACGAACATCAGCAACACCACCTGCTGTTGCCAATATCATCATCTCTGGTAGAGATTAGTATTGCATATGTACTATGTGCCTAGCAAAGCACACAGAGGTCTGCAATCATCACCCCCATGTAATGCTCACGGAGACACTATGGACAAGATGCTACTAACCACGTTTACTTTACAGACCAAGAAATTACCCAGGTCAACCACATTGTAATAACTTGCACTTCTTTCCCTCAGTCACCTAATTTACTTCCTCTCCTGTCTTCAAACCCCTCAACCACCAGCTGTGTAAAACACTGAAGAGCTGTAATTTCTCTGAAATTTCACAAGTGTCAGAAGGTTAAGTCACCTTTAAGATATTTAGGAAATATAGAAGATTTGAAAACAGAACTCACAATACACTGATTCACTTTCTTTTCCCTCTAATACAGAATACGTGCAGTCATTCTGAGCATTTACACTTTCTTAACACGTAACACCTCCTACTGAACGTTATAAAATTAAAATAGTGAAATCCACTAATATCAATAATACACACTTTTCTCAGGGAGTAATTTATTCAATACTTTGTCTTTCCTGAGGCTATCTGAGTCCACTGGTAGACTTCAGGAAAGATGAATTCTTTTAAAAGCAAAAGGCTGAAAACTCCCTGCCATCCATAATACTGAAGTACTTAAATTATCTCAGCCTGTTGGGACTGTGACCCTGAACCCATTTCTACTCTCCAGTCTCCCTCTAGAGTTTTTTTTAGTCTCTTTAGAAAAGCGGTATCTGTATCACTAGCATACTGTTTCGAAATCAGCTGTAAAAACAGATTGTAGCATTTTTCAAATACAAATAACACAAGGAGGAAACTGGAGATGAATTGTTTAAAATCATTTACAGCTTTTAAAACATAGTTAATTCATACTTGACTAAGTAAAGAAGGCGGAGGGGAGACGTAGGCAAAATATTCCGGGTAGCAACTATGTTGTGAGTTACCACTTTTATTAATCCTTCTAGCCTTCACAACACCTAATACAATGCTTAACACATAGGAGCACTCAATAAAAACACTTACAGAGGGGTTATAGCAGTTAGACCAGTAAATTGGATTCTGTTGTTCTGTATCACAATCTCAACTCACTGATCATCATTCAGGGTGACTTTGGGGATATTACTTTAACTCCCTGTGCTTCATTTTCCATACAGTATAATACTACTTGGGTTTTGTCTTGCCTGCTGTGAGTGTGTCAGAATGTTATAAAGACCAAGCTTTATTGTCAATTACATTTGTATTCAATCTTAGTCAAAAGTTTGTTCAATCAGTTCTTTTCAAAGAGACGCAGTCCCCATTTAAAACTTTGGATTTTTCTGTGAATGGCTGAGGTGTCAGTATAACTCCAGGTAGCTGTTTGTGGGCAGATTGATTTCCTTAGACAGCATGGAAATAAAGTACAGTGGATGTAATAGTAAGACATATAATCAAATAAAAATGATACAGGCCTGATTTAGATACAGACTTATATGGTACATGGCTTTTACGGTCCCTTGACAGACTACCATACCATAAAAGGAAATGTGCCTTTGATCATTCAATGAGGCAATGCAGGGAAATATACAAAATCCCAATATTTATTATCTGAAACTGAAGATCATAAAGATGAAAAATAAACTACAAGACAAGACTTAGTGTGGAATTGAACTTTGAAGACTCATTTAATCGAATGAACCCAAGGTTTGCCAAAGAGTGAAATCACACGTTATAAAGAGAGGAGGAAAAATTAAATGGACCAGACAGCTGCCGTCACTTTCACAGAAGCCAGAAAGAATAAAGTAAAACGGAATTTCAAATGTGCTCTGGAAAGTCCTCAGAGGTTGACGGGATATTTTATGTGTACTTTTGTACTATAAATCTATACACATGCTATCTCTTTCGATCCTGATAAAAGTCTGTGCTTGACTCCAACTTTGTGACTTGAGAGAGAATATGGCAATCGACCAGGCTTGAGGCAAGTGTGTACCTATAAAAATTGGGTGTGTTTAACTCCATTTAAACACAAGAGGATCTACTGGACAGCACGATGATTATAGTTAGTATTGTATATTTGGAATTTTCTAAGAGAGTAGATCTTAGGGTATTCTCACCAAGCACACAACGGTAACTACATGAGTTGATGGGTATGTTAATTAACTCGATTGTTGTAATCATCTCACAATGTATATGTATATAAAAGCATGCTCTACACCTTGAAAAACTCACATTTGAAACTTAAATATATAGAATTTCTGTTTGTCAATCATACCTCAATAAAACTGTGAGAACAAATAAACAAATAAGCAAACACACACAGGATTAAGAAAGACGAGGATTTTTTTTTCTCAAAGGAAAATCAGTTTTTATTTTAGAAGTGATATAATGGAGACTGGATGGGCAAAAGATATTTTAGGTGATTATTTCTATTTATATTGTATTTGTATGTATGTATTTGCATACATGTACTTAGAGTGTACTTATATATTATGATGTATAAATAAATATATGAATATGCATGTATACTTATATATGTATGTATGCACACACACACACACATACACTACAATAACTCACTTCTTTTCTACTCAACTAAAACTATTTAAGTACCAGGTATTTATTGATAATGCTATTTGTGTGAGGGCAACTTTGGGTGGGATTTTGCCTGAGATTTCAGTTTTGATTTTACAAAATAGTTTGTTCAGTGGCACATTTGGGTGATCTGATTTCATGAGTCAGATAACCTGCAGTATAATTTAGACCCCTGATGTTTCTTGGAGTAAAGGCCACAAAGATCTAACACAAATTATTTTATTCTAGGTTTTGCAGATGAATTTCAAAAAGTATTGGAGCAATTTTATAGCTCAATCTATCAGTGGAGACTTGACACAGTGAATATTAATGCCTTCTTTAATGTTGTTCTAATACTGCAGGTTTTCTGAGTGAGTAAATTAAAACAAAACAAAATAAAGCACAGGATAATGTCTTCAGTAAAACATAAAAATAGGCAATTTTAAAGATGGTGAAAGGGGTGAAATGCCATATCAACGTATTTCACTGCAAAAGTGTTAAATTTGAAGAGCTTAAGGTAAGCTTAATGTCTTGATTGTGTAGCTTTCTTGTTAGCAACAGGTACTATAACTCTAATACAAGGCACTCTCAATAGTTGGTGAACATTAATATGATTAAGAACCTTAAAGAAATAAAAGAAGAAGTATAGCAAAACCAGGGCCAAACTTAATTATGCACTCAGACATTCCCCAAATTAAATCATAATCCCGACTGAATTATTTACACTGAAACCCTGATTGATGTAAGTGTCTCCCACTCCCATTAGACTATGGAGGGTGGGCTGTCAGTGTAATTTTTGGATTTTCCTGAAATCATTTTTTCTGGGTACCGGGGCAGAAAAATTTTCCCTTCTTCCCTTCTAGATTCTTTGGCTGGTCTAATAATTAAATTTACATGAGACAGATTAATAGGAGAAAAAAAACAAACTTAATTTTGTAGATATAGGAGACTTAAAGATAGGAAACTCCCAGAAGTGACCAAAGAGGACCATTTTAATACTTGTTAGACAAGGAAATAATATACTTGTGAAGAATTGACAAAACAATAGGGCTTGGGATTGGGGTAGCAAATTAGTGAAAAAGTATCAAAGTTTGTTTATACAGCCTTCTTAGTCCTAAATTCGCTATCTCTGGCACAGAGAGGGTACCTTCACACGGGAAACTCATTTCCTGCTTTCATGGGGACAAAAAAGAGGGTCAGAGTGTCCTTCATGTACTGGCTGTTTCTTCAGTAACTTTGATTCATATATATATTCAAATATATATATTTACCATAGAGACCTACTTCTGTTTTACATTTCGTTTTTACTTTTTTATTTTGAAATAATTATATTTTCATGTTGACTGGAAAGATACTACAGAAAGGTCCTGTGTGCCCATCACCCAATTTTTCCTAATGGCTTTATCTTACGTAATCATTGTACAATATCACAACTAGGAATTTGACATCGCTCCAATGTGTGTGCAATTCTGTGGTGGATTTTTAAAAATGGCTTCCGGAAGACCTAGTCAATTCCTGATCCCAAGAATCTGAAAATAGTACTTTATATTGCAAAAGGGCTGACTATTAATTTATAATGTAAAAGATCTGATGAAGTTAAGGATCTTGAATTATGGCAATCATCCTGGATTATCCAGTTGGGCCCTAAATGATATCACAGAGAAGCTGTGCTTGATTGTTTACAAACATAGAAGAGAAGGCATTGGTGAAAAGAAGCAAGAGAGATGTAATCACAAGCCAAGGAATGTCTCTAGTCACTAGAAACTGGAAGAGGCAATTAAGGAATTCTCTAGAAGTTGTGGAGGGAGAGCAAGACAATATCTTGATTTTGGCATAGTGGTACTGATTTGGGACTTCTGTCCTCCAGCATTGTAAGAGAATAAATTCCTGTTGTTTAAGGCATCCTGGTTGCTGATGATTTGTTTCTCATTTGAATTACATGGAGAGATTGGATAACTGCAAATGCAATCAAGATACAGAACTATTTCATCATGCAAAGATCTCCCTTATGATGACCCTTATAGTTGCTGCCCTTAAGAATCTTTTTTATAATTTTTTTTAAAGTTTATTTACTTATTTCGAGAGAGAGAGAGAGAGAGAGAGAGAACAAGCAGGGGAGGGTCAGAGAAAAGGAGAGACAAAATCCCAAGCAGACTCCACACCATCAGCGCAGAGCCCTATGCGGGGCTTGAACTCACCAACGGCGAGATCAAGACCTGAGCCAAAGTCAGAGGCTTAACTGACCAAGCCATCCAGGCACCCCAAGAATCTTTTTTATGATTTTTTATATAATGTTTTATTTGTATCTAATGAGAAGAAAAGAGAAAATTACATCTAAATGTAATTTTAAATGTAAATGTAAATAAGGATGAAAGTATCCATCTTTCTTGGAAATAGAAGTCTCCAGAGTCTGTTGTTAACAAAGTGTGCTGTGGTTTTCCTCCCAAATAATATGGAAATTACATGTGAGTCCATTTGTGTATGCCTAGTTATATATGTTGTGAATTCTGTTACCCAAAGGCAAGTACCCAGCTTGCACAACTACTCATATATTTTAATGGCTATTAAAGTCATTACATCTGTTCTGTATTTATGTTTTAAACTTAAATCTCATTAAAAGAAGACAATGGGTTAGTAAAACTGCTTCTCTTCAAAATAAAACTATGAATAGGAGGTGATATGCATGTGTTCCAACAAATAGCAAATTGAAATTTTTTTAAAAAAAGGAAATGAGATTTTTTCCAAAATAAAAATCGTTGAGGGCTGCATTTTTATAGGAAATTTGGAACAAATAAAAAAAATACAAAGCATAATACCCCCAGTACTGCAACCCCACCTCTGTGAGTTAATTACCAATGTATTTTTTATTTGATTATTCCTGTGTGATGAGTCTCACCAGAGGAGAGGAGACCAAATATGGAGTTGGCAAATGCCACTTGGCCTCAGTGTACATTTCTGGATGTTGTTCCCTCCCGCTCCCTAAATCCCTCAGATTCTGTCTCAGATTACTACGCCTTTTTAATCAAAACAATATTTTAAATACTCTCTTTAGAACACTGTTTTCCAAACACTGTGTACTCAGGTGAGGGACACCTGCCTGGGACTCTAAGCGTCTGATGGTCCTGCCCAGTGAATTCGGTGCCCTCTCCTGCGAACTACTCAGGTTCCACTACTCGCAGATTGGATTTCTCTTCCCCACCCTGACTGACCGTCCCCATCCCTGACAGCAACAGGAATGAACGATCTGCCTCATTGGGTGTGCAGCCGGGTGACCGGAGCACGTGGGGCCAACGCTGGGCTTCCCCTCCCTCTCCAGCTGCAGACACAATGCACCCTCGGGCCTGGGGAGCAGCGGCAGGCGCCCAACAATCCCGGGCAGGGCTCTCGTAGGCCCCCAATGACATCACTGGCAAAGCGGATTCCAGGCGCCAGGCTCCTGGTTTCATCCACTAATCTATCCCTGTTGGCCGCTGGAGAGGGCTCAGGGTAGGCTCGGCACCAGGAGTGACAGGACGTGGAGGAGGAGGGAGAGCAAAGGCAGAGAGGGAAGGAGAACCCAGGCAGGAGGCAGCGTGCAGTTCAACCCGGCAGGTGCACTCCTTTGCTCCCTCTTCTGCTGGCCCTGGGCCTCAGCCCAGCTGGACCAGGTGAGTCCAGGAGCGTGAGTGAACCGAGCGGACAGGAGGGGTGTTGCCGGTGTGAGGCTGGTCCTACTGAAGTCACTTATGGGAGCTGAAGGCACCCAGTTTGGCTCTATGCATCTCTTTCCTCTGCTGGAGAGTTGCTAGGATCAGGATTCTGATCTACTGGGGCAGCAGAGGCCTTTTGGGGGAAGCCTCAGGACTGCTTCCTGTTAGGGACAAAAGCTTTTTCTTCCCAAAGACATGTTTTTCTCCAGCTGTAAGAGCAGTGCTACTATCTAGGAGTTTCGGAGAGCAAAGAAGTGGAATAGAATCAAGATACAAGGAGGAAATTGTTACCAGAGGAGGTCCCTGCAACAACTTCCTAATGCAGGTGTCTGGTTTTAGGATGTAGAGAACCAGAGAAACCAGATTGGTTCTAGGATACCTGAAACCTTGCACAAAAAGAGAGAGAGAGAGAAGCAAGCAAGCAAGCAAGCAAGCAAGAAAGAAAGAAAGAAAGAGGGAAAGAGGAAGGGAGAGAGAGGAAGGAAGAAAGGAAGGAGAAAGAAAAAAAACAAGGAAGAAAGGAAGAAAGGGAAAGAAAAAATGCACAGTTCTCTGAAATGACCTGTTTTAACTTCTGGAGGAGGCTAAGTGGTGAGACAATGCATACTTTTTTTCATTTGTGTGTCCTCAGACCTGAGCTAAACAGCGAATAGGGCCACTTCTAGGTGGAAACACATTCGGAGTACTGATGGTCTTTCACTGACTCCAGATGTGACTATTTAAAGCTATTATTTATATAGAAGAGAATACACAAATTTTAAGTGTATAGCCAGATTGAGTTGGGGCAAATATATGTAGATTAAGATACAGATACAGATATTTACATCACTTCAGAAATTCCCTGAGTGTCCCTTTTTAGCCCAAACCCATTCAAAAGTAAACACTTTTCTTATTTCTGCCACCATAGTTTAGTTTTGTGAGTTCTTTAAATTTTTATAAATAGAATCATACAGTGTATACACTTTTGTGCACAGTTTCTCTGACTTAGTAAAAAGTCTCAAATTCGTCAATATTTTTGAATCAGTAGATGACTCCTTTTTCGTGCTGAGTAATATTCCATTGTATGAAGAAATCATAATATGTTTTGTCCTTCTACTTGCTCATGGGGCATTGTTTTCAGCCTTTGTCTTATGAAATAAGGTTGCTAGGAACATTCTTGTAAATCTGTTTTTGGATATTTGTTTGCAATTCTTTTGGAAATCTCTCCTCTCTCATTTTGATTGTAATTGCTGGGTTATAAAACAGGTATAGTTTAACATTTTTACAAAACACAGGCCACCTGTTTGTGAGAGTGTTTGCACCTTTTTTTTTTTTTTTTTACTGTGACCAGCAAGGTAAGAGCGATCTAGCTTTTCCACATCATGCACTGCTCTTGGAATTTTAAACTCTTTAATTTTAGCAACTTTAATCTGCAGTTTGCCTTTTCTTTTTATTTATCGTACTCTTTGTAAAGCAGAGAGTTTTTTTTTTTCATATTGGTGAAATCCAATAAATTGTCTTTTAATAATTAGTGGTTTTTGTTTTCCGTATCTAACAAATGTTTTCATAATCACAAAGTTGTAAAACCATTTTACATATACGCTTCTAAAAGCATCACTATTTTAGCCTTTATCTTTATGTGTATGATCAACTCAAATTAATTATTTGTGCTTGGTATGATATAGGGGTCAGTGGTTTTTTGGTGTGTGTGTTTATTTCATTTTTCCATATGGATATCCAGTAAATAATTTCAACATTATTTGCTAAAAAAAAAAAAAAAAGACGCGATTCTTTTCCCATTGGATTGCATCAGAGCCTCTGTTGAAAACCAAGTCCGTGTAATTGTGTGGGTCTATATCTGGCATTATGATTTTGTCATTGACCTATTATTTGTACATCCTTATGATAGCTTCAGATTATATATTTTAACAGATTTTTATAGTAGTTCTTGAAATTAGGTGGTATAATGTCTAAAATTTATTCCTTCTCAAAATGTTTTTATTTTCCTAACTTTTTTGTATATCTACATATATTTTAAAGTCAGCATATTAGTACCTGTAAAACGCCTATTGGAATTGGATTGATATAACATTGCCTCTCCTGAAAAGTTTGAGGAGATTTGACACCTCAACAATTATAAATCCTCCAAGCAATAAGCCTGATATCTTTTTTAATGTTTATTTATTTTTGAGAGAGAGAGAGAGAGAGAGAGAACAAGTAGGGGAGGGACATAGAGGGAGAAAATCCTAAGCAGGCTTCATGCTGTTAGCACAGAGCCGAATGTGGGATTCAAACCCTGAGCCAAGATCAGGAGTTGGACAGTTGACGGACTGAGCCATCCAGGAGCCCCCAGCCTGATGTATCTTTCATTTACATATATTTTTGAAAATTTCTCTGTGCAATGTTTTATAATTTTTAGTGTATCAGATTTGCACATTTTTGGTTAAATTTAATTCAGTGCAATTTATGTATTTTGCTCCAATTGCAAATGGCAATACATTTTGCAATTGTTTGTTGCCAATTTTTAGAAATACGATCAAATATTGAATATTTACTTTGTATCCTTCAATCTTGTGACATTTGCATATTATTCCTACAATATTTTGTTGTTGAATCCTTAAAAATGTCGTATATACACAACTGTTTTGTCCGGGAATAAATATGGTTGCATGTTTTTCTTTTAAATTATTATGTGCTTTTCATTTTCTTGCCTTATTTCACTGACTTGTTTCATTTGACTAGGTTCAGTAGCACAATGCTGACTAGGAGTGTGGAGTGTGGACACCTTTGCCTTTCCTCAGTATCAGGGAGGGAGAAATCACTTAATATTTCACCATTAAGTTTTCTGGTAGATAAAAGGACCCATAATCAGACTCACAAAGTCCCTTCTTTTCCTGTTTTTGCTGAGAGTTCTTATGTATGGATGTTAATTTTTGTCATTTATTGCATCTATTGTAACTACATATTTCTTATTTATACTTTTATTATATTTGTTGAAATGATCATGCATTCCTGGCATGAACTTAATTTGGTCATAATAGCTTGTCATTTTATATATCACTAGGTTTTATTTCTTCTTTTTGTCTAAAATGTTTAAAAATATTTATTTATTTTTGAGAGAGAGAGAGAGAGAGAAAGAGAGAGAGAGAGAGAGAGAAAGAGAGAGAGAGTGAGGAGGGAGGTGCCAAGAGAGAGGAAGACACAAAATTGGAAGCAGGCTCCGGGCTCTGAGCTGTCAGCACAGAGCTCGACATGAAGCTCAAACTCACAGACCGCAAGATCATGACCTGAGCCGAAGTCAGACACTTAACCAACTGAGCCACCCAGGCGTCCCCCCTAGGTTTTATTTCTAATGTTCAATTGATGAATTTTGTATTATGTCATGTTATAGTATTGCTTTGTAGTTTTCTTTTATTGTAATATCCCTTTCATATTTTGTTATCAGTATTATCGTGGTCTCAGAAAATAATTTGGAAAATGATATTTTTTTTCTATTTTCTGAAAGAATTTTTATAAGATTGGGATAATTTCCTTCTTAAATGTTTGATAACATAGAGCAGTGAGTGAACTAAATAGTGCCTAGTGTTTTCTAGTTGTGAGGTTTGTGTTTGTGTTTGTTGTTGTTGTTGTTTTTGTTTTTTAAGTAGGCTTTGTGCCCAGTGCAGGCCAACGTGGAGCTTGAACTCACAACTATGAGATCAAGACCTGAGCTGAGATCAAGAGTTAGATGCCTAACTGCCTGAGCTACCCACGTGCCCCTAGTATTTCTTTGACAAAAGACAGACAGTAATTCAATTTTTCATAGATATAGACTTTCAATTCTTAATTTCATTTTAATAAGTTTTGTTCATTAAAGGAGAGTATATAAATTGTTGAATTTAGGGGTCATGATGATGTTGATATTTCCTTTTAAAACTGTAATGTTTATAGATATAATAGACATATCTTCTCATTCATAATTTTAGTAATTTTATTTTCTTGATGCATTCTACTTGGGATTTTTCAACTTCATTGATGTTTTCCCCCCAAAAAGCTTCTATTGGCTATATTATTTTCCCTTCTTTTTTGTTATTTTTTAGTTCATTTAATTTCATTCTCTTATTTTCTTCCTTGCACCTACACTGAATTTTCTAGTTTTCTTAGAGTAGAATCTTTTAAATTGGTTTCAAATGATTTTATTTTCTAAGTATTAAATCTAAGTATAAATTTTCCTCTAAAATTGTTTTAACATTTCCTCATAAATTTGGGGGTATTTTTTTGTTTATCTTAATTCAGGTTGAAATATTGCTTAATTTTTCTTATTCTTTCTTCTTTGATCTATGGTTATTTAGAAGTACAGTAAAAACTTGGTTTGTGAACATAATGAGTTCTGCAAACATGCTTGTGACCCAAAGCACTTGTATATCAAAGTGAATATCAAGAACCATTGGCTCAGTTGTGACCATGTGACATTCGGCCTCATACTACTTGTATTGCAAGACACTGCTCATTTATCAAGTTAAAATTTGTTAGAAATGTTTGCCTGTCTTGCGGAACACTCACAGAACAAGTTAGTCAAATTCAAGGTTTTACTGTATTCTATTTAATTTCAATCACTTGAGAATTTTTCTGATATCTTTTTGTTACTAATTTCTAGTTCAATTCATTTTTCCTGAGAATATACTGCATGATTTTAATCATGTAAAATGCATTGAGACATATTTTATTGTCCAGCATATGATCTATCATGGTGTATATTCCTTATGTGCTTGAAAAGAATGTGTGTGTGTGTGTGTGTGTGTGTGCACTTGTTTTTCATTTAGTGTGTGAGGTATTTCATAAATGTAAAAATAAGTTAATTTCTGTGGTAGTAATATTCAAAGTTTTGATTTTATTTATTTATTTACTTATTATTATTACTTGAAAGATAGAGTGAGAGAGAGAGAACAAGAGAGGGGCAGAGAGAGAGAGGGAGGGAGAGAGAATCCCAAGCAGGTTCCATATTGTCAGTGTAGAGCCTGACATGGGGCTCGATCCCACAAACTGTGATATCATGACCCGAGCTGGATGCTTAACCAATTGAGCCACCCAGGAGCCCCCAAAGGGTCGATATTCTTATAAAAATTCCCAACTATGGATTAAGGATTTAGTACTGTTAATTTTTTTTTCATCATGTTCTTTGAAGTACCTTTCTGAGGGACAAACTTTCTTAGGTTTTCCTTCACAGTGATTTGACCATTTTATCATTAAGAAACTTCCCTCATATCTCTGGTGATATGCTTTCTTTTGAAGCCCACTTTACATGACATTGATATGGCATCCCCAGCTTGCATCTTTTTAAGTCAATAAAATTTTATTTTCAGGTTTTCTTGCCAATAATATTAGGATAGAGCCTGTTCTTCCCTCTGGGATCGTCACTTATTTTATGCAATTATTCTAATCGCCTGTAAGCACTGACTAGAGAAAAGCTACATAATGCACCTTTATCCTTGCACTTACTGCTTAGGCTTGGTAGGTAGGGGCACTAAAGTAGGATAGACAAGTTCTTAACCTGCACCTCAGCAGGTGGCCACCTAAAGATCAGGAGACCTGGCATGAGCCCTTTGAAATTGTTTGCAAATTCAAAGATTGTGTGTGTGTACATTTTTCCAGGTAGGATATCTGAGCTTTCTCCAGAGGATTTCTTACTTTCCTAACTAAGGACATCATTGAAACAGCATTCTGAAATCTGTAAAGATTCTGATTCTGATTTTGATTCTGATTCCGATTCTTAAATCAGATTGTGTAACTCGAGCCACTTTGCACCCAGTGCTACTCACTAAAACTTATTTGTGCTAATCCCTCAATGCTGCATCGTTGAAATTTTGGTTGCTACAGTTTATGCCTCAGCAGTTTTTATGCCCTTAGGTAGCCTTTTTTCTATTAAGAAAGTTTTAAAACACATTTGAGCAAAAGAGATTTTTGATAAGGCCATAATTATCTCATGCTAATAGGTACAAATTAGAAATAAAATGAATTAAAGAAATACAATGATCATTACACAGGGAACAACTTCTGCTAAAAAAGAGCACCCAGGCCCTGCCATACTCCCTCTTATTTCATGTCCTTTATAATTGTACGTCAGAGTACACAATATGGGTGCATCCTTGAATTGGGAATTCTTACAGAAGAACAGTAGCAAGAGCATCCCTGTTATGGAAGTGGAGTCAGGTGACCTGCATTTGGTATCAGCCCATGCACTACCTTTCATCATGATTATGGGCAGGTCATATTACCTATCTAAGACCCAGTTTCCACATCTCTGGGACCAATGCTATCCATTGGAAATATACTGTGAGCCACACATGTAAGCATATAGGCATTTAAAAACTTTATAGTAGCCATTGAAAAGAGTAAAAAGATAGCAGCAAAATTAATGTTTTTTTTTAATTTTTTTTTTCAACGTTTATTTATTTTTAGGACAGAGAGAGACAGAGCATGAACGGGGGAGGGGCAGAGAGAGAGGGAGACACAGAATCGGAAACAGGCTCCAGGCTCTGAGCCATCAGCCCAGAGCCCGACGCGGGGCTCGAACTCCCGGACCGCGAGATCGTGACCTGGCTGAAGTCGGACGCTTAACGGACTGCGCCACCCAGGCGCCCCGCAAAATTAATGTTAATTATATATTTTATTTAACCCAATATCAACATTATTATCATTTAATATGTAATCAATAAACATAGTATTAAAATGTTATATATTTTTCTCAAAATAATAACCAACTTAATATTAATGAAGATTAATTAAACTAATCATTTATTAATTAAAATAATAACTAATTTAATATTCCTATCTACTAAGTCAATCATCTGCGACTTTTACGGCTCAGTTTGGATTGACTGAATTTCTCATTGTGGATTGTGTTTTCCTGCCTCTTTAAATATCTGGTAATTTTTTTATTGGATGACATGGCTTTGTGAAGTTTATGTTATTGGGTTCTGCAGATTTTTAGGTTTCTAAAATTGCCCCTGAATCTTGTTCTAGAATGCCTTAAAGTTATTTGGAAACAGATTGGTCCTTCTAGGTCTTAATTTTATGTTTTACTAGATAAGACCAGAAGGATGTTCAGTCTAGGTTTAATTTCCTCCACTGACAAGACAAGTTCTTTCTTAGCACATTGCCATGTGAATTATGAGGTTTTCTACTCTGGTTTATGGGAGCTGCTGTTATTCTTGGTCTTGTGTGAGTGCTAGAAACTGTCCCCTGTAATCCATTTGGTTGGTTCTTTCCTCAACCTAAAATAGTTTCCTTCTGTGCATGTAGTGATCAATATTCAACTAATACTTGAGGAGGCTTCTTTGAAGATTTCCAGTGTCCTCTCCGTGAGAAGTTCTCTCCTCTCTGTATTCTTGTCCTGGGAACCCCAGCAGTCACAGCTTCCCCAAATTCCCAAGTTGACGTGCTTGACTTTGACAGCCTGAGGGGCTCTGCCTCAGTTCCCTGTCTCTACCCCATGCAGTGGAGTGGAGTAGAATGGTGGGCAATCATATGACTTGTGTTTTTCTCTCCTCTCAGAAATTTTGTTGCCTGATGTCCACTGTCTAAAGAACCATTGTGCCATATAGTAAGTCTGGTTATTTAGTTGTTTCACATGGAAGGGTGAATCCAGTGTTTATTAATCCATTTGGGTAGAAGAATAAGTAGTCAGACACAGAACTTAGGGGAGTTGATCCCCTCTGTAGCTTTTTGCAGTCCAGTCCCTCAATTTGGAGTAGCTTTAGAGGCCCCAAATGTCATCCTCTCCCTCATCAGTCCAATAAGACTGAAGTTTGCTACATGAGTTTGTCCACTGTGCACTGGATGGATGGTGATTTTTGTTATTTGTCCACATTTTCTTTTATTTTTTTTTATTTTTTTTTAATATTTATTTATTTATTTATTTATTTATTTATTTATTTTTTTATTATATGAAATGTATTGTCAAATTGGTTTCCATACAACACCCAGTGCTCATCCCAAAAGGTGCCTCCTCAATACCCATCACCCACCCTCTCCTCCCTCCCACCCCCCATCAACCCTCAGTTTGTTCTCAGTTTTTAACAGTCTCTTATGCTTTGGCTCTCTCCCACTCTAACCTCTTTTTTTTTTTCTTTTTTCCTCCCCCTCCCCCATGGGTTCCTGTTAAGTTTCTCAGGATCCACATAAGAGTGAAACCATATGGTATCTGTCTTTCTCTGTATGGCTTATTTCACTTAGCATCACACTCTCCTGTTCCATCCACGTTGCTACAAAAGGCCATATTTCATTTTTTCTCATTGCCACGTAGTATTCCATTGTGTATATAAACCACAATTTCTTTATGCATTCATCAATTGATGGACATTTAGGCTCTTTCCATAATTTGGCTATTGTTGAGAGTGCTGCTATGAACATTGGGGTACAAGTGCCCCTATGCATCAGTACTCCTGTATCCCTTGGATAAATTCCTAGCAGTGCTATTGCTGGGTCATAGGGTAGGTCTATTTTTAATTTTCTGAGGAACCTCCACACTGCTTTCCAGAGCGGCTGCACCAATTTGCATTCCCACCAACAGTGCAAGAGGGTTCCCGTTTCTCCACATCCTCTCCAGCATCTAGAGTCTCCTGATTTGTTCATTTTGGCCACTCTGACTGGTGTGAGGTGATACCTGAGTGTGGTTTTGATTTGTATTTCCCTGATGAGGAGCGACGCTGAACATCTTTTCATGTGCCTGTTGGCCATCCGGATGTCTTCTTTAGAGAAGTGTCTATTCATGTTTTCTGCCCATTTCTTCACTGGGTTATTTGTTTTTCGGGTGTGGAGTTTGGTGAGCTCTTTATAGATTTTGGATACTAGCCCTTTGTCCGATATGTCATTTGCAAATATCTTTTCCCATTCCGTTGGTTGCCTTTTAGTTTTGTTGGTTGTTTCCTTTGCTGTGCAGAAGCTTTTTATCTTCATAAGGTCCCAGTAATTCACTTTTGCTTTTAATTCCCTTGCCTTTGGGGATGTGTCGAGCAAGAGATTGCTACGGCTGAGGTCAGAGAGGTCTTTTCCTGCTTTCTCCTCTAAGGTTTTGATGGTTTCCTGTCTCACATTCAGGTCCTTTATCCATTTTGAGTTTATTTTTGTGAATGGTGTGAGGAAGTGGTCTAGTTTCAACCTTCTGCATGTTGCTGTCCAGTTCTCCCAGCACCATTTGTTAAAGAGGCTGTCTTTTTTCCATTGGATGTTCTTTCCTGCTTTGTCAAAGATGAGTTGGCCAGGGGCGCCTGGGTGGCGCAGTCGGTTAAGCGTCCGACTTCAGCCAGGTCACGATCTCGCGGTCCGTGAGTTCGAGCCCCGCGTCGGGCTCTGGGCTGATGGCTCAGAGCCTGGAGCCTGTTTCCGATTCTGTGTCTCCCTCTCTCTCTCTGCACCTCCCCCATTCATGCTCTGTCTCTCTCTGTCCCAAAAATAAATAAACGTTGAAAAAAAAAAATTAAAAAAAAAAAAAAAAGATGAGTTGGCCATACGTTTGTGGGTCTAGTTCTGGGGTTTCTATTCTATTCCACTGGTCTATGTGTCTGTTTTTGTGCCAATACCACACATTTTCTTTTAAATATTTGTGCCAGATTATGTAATTTTTATAGTCAGTAAATTTAGCCCTATATAAATTATTCTACAAAGAATGTAGAATGTCCATTGAAATTATTTATATTCTGAATGTAGAGGAGCTATAAATATATTGAAAACTTAAAATGCAATGATTGAAGACCTTTGTGATTCTTCTCTTAAGGTCCAGAATTTGTGAGAGGTTTACTTTCTTATTCCAAAAAGGCCACATAGTTTTGAACCATTTCATTTTCCAGGGCCTTGTCTTTTGGCTTTTGAATACCTTGCCATTGACAGAAATCACTTTTCTTGTGGTGCTCATTTAAAACAAAATCTGGGGGCACCTGAGTGGCTCAGTTGGTTGAGCGTCCAACTTTGGCTTAGGTCATGATCTCAAGGCTCATGGGTTGGAGCCCCGCGTTGGGCTCTGTGCACACAACTCAGAGCCTGGAGCCTGCTTGAGATTCTGTGTCTCCCTCTCTCTCTCTGCCCCTCCCCTGCTTGTGCTGTCTCTCTCTCTCTCTCAAATCAAATCAAATAAACATTAAAACAAAATCATCTGTAGAAGATAGAATTTTCATGAATAGAAACGTTATCTACTTGTGCATTGGAGGCAAGCAGGAGAATGAAATTAAAAACAAAATATAAATATGAAACTTCAAGATGATGTAGAAATTCTGTCATCTTCTAAGAAATGAGAATTTACAAGTCTTTGGTCCATTCCTAATCTATACTCCAGAGCGGGAGCAGAGTATGCCACCCAAGTGTGCAACATTGACACGTGAGTTGTTTTGAGCATAAGGCAGTTAAGACCCAGCAGACTTAGGAAAGCTTTATGCCTTTCCCCTTAAACTGCCTGAAAGAATTTAGATAGGGGCCAGAACCACAAAGCAATTACCAGAGATAACTTTAATCCCAATGACTTTTCTGTATGGCATGGCAACCATTTATTTACCAAACTTTTGCTTTTCTCGTCTCTCTGTGAATTGTCTTCTTCCCTTTGAAGTCCCAGACCTCTGCCCCTTCTCCTAAGCTCTGGATAGTATACAAACCTCAACTACCTGAGTGCCTGGGAGTCTCATACTTCATGGGGCTCCCATATGTATGAAATTAAATTTGCTTTTCTCTTGTTAGTCTTCCTTTTCAATTTTATTATTAGACAAGCCAAAGAACCTAAAAAAGAAGGAAAGAATTTCTCACTGTCACTCAACCTAGCATAACTGGGCTTTCCTTTCAGTGTAAGGATAGTTGTATCATTCCCAAGTTTTCTGATTTATCTTTGTTTGCATATGAAATCCAGATGAACTTCACAAAATAAAATATGAATATACATTATTCACTCTCTGCCTTGGTTTCCAATAAAGTTAATGCAATATAGATTGTCTTAAAGAAAGCATGCTGTTCCTCAATGTCATTATATCTTGCTCCATTTATAGATATGTAATTATTTTCAATTGGCTCTATAGACAACCATGCAATTTAAATCAGAGCTATTCTTTTGAACTTTTTAGCCCTTTTATCTAACTCTAGAGTGGAATTTAATAATCTACTCTTCTAGAAAAAAATGTTCAAGATTTTGGACTTTAGCTGATGTTTCTCAACATATAACACTTATAAAAATTGTAAAAAAATTATTATAAAAATACAATTTGCAATCCCTCATGATGCAATAATATTCAAGAGAGAAGAAATAATATTCTTACAGTTGCAGTAGTATGTTTGAACATGCTATAATTTGTCTCAGAAATCTTTATAGTTCCTGGCTGCCAGAATATTAATGATGGTTAAATTAGGTAAAGAAAAAAACCATAATTAATTTTTACTGTGAGTTTTTACAGGATAAAGAATAAAGTATTTATTTTAAAAATTTACATGTTTATTGGAACTAAAAATTAGAGTAGTTGGGGCACCTGGGTGGCTCAGTCAATTAAGCGTCCGACTTTGGCTCAGGTCATGATCTTGTGGTTTGTGGGTTCGAGCCCCATGTTGGGCTCTGTGCTGACAGCTGGAGTCTGGAGCCTGCTTCGGATCCTGTGTGTCCCTCTCTCTCTGTGCCTCCCCTGCTCGTGCTCTGTCTGTCTCTGTCTCTATCTCTCTCTCTCAACATTAAAAAAAAAAAAATTAAAAATTAGAGTAGTCATTCCTATTAGCTAATTTGGACGAGAAACTTCTGAAATATAAATTTATATGAAGACTGTGATTGTTGTTTCTTAAGTTATCCTCCACTGACAATTCATTGAGAGAACAGAACAAAATGAAAGAATGGTCTTGAAAAAACAAAACCCAGAGAATCAAAGCATACCTTGTTGGTGTCGTACTGTTTAATTATTTATATAACTGACTTCTTATCGTCTTCCATCCCTGGGAGGAAATTTGAAAATGAACATGGGGCTCCCAATGTTTCATTTTGCAAAAGAAGTTATGATTTAATTGGCTTTAACAGAAGGCCACTCTTCTCCCTCTCTTCTTCCTCCTATCCCAGTCCTTCGTTTCCTTCTAGAGTTCCTATACACATAGAGTTATGATGCACAGATTCAGACAAGAACCATTTGCAAACACTGCTGTAGCACTAGGTGGCAAATTCATTTTCCTGACACTAAAATTGCTTAGCTCTTCAGTGGTCACTTATAACAGGCAGTTTTGTAGTTCAAAGAACTTCTTGTAACCTAAGTTCTATGTAAAGCAATATCTGTGCTTAGCCAGTATTGAATTCTTTTCAGATTTGGGGGAATGTGAGATTGAGGATCCTGATTCAAAAGCATATTATATTACATAGCATTTGCTGGTTTTGATTTAGTAGGTCAAAACATCAGCATTGTTTTAAAGTAAAGAAATATGTTAACTGCAATTAGAAAAATTATAGTCATTGTATAATAATACAATGACCGGGGTTAAAGGTCTTAATTTAAGTATGAAATCTTATGTAATTTTAAGGTTTTGCCCAATCCTACCTTTTCATGAACAATTTTAGTAGCTGAAGCCCTATTGCACTCATTAGTCTATAATTTTTCCCATATTAAACATACATTAGGGCCCCGGTGAGACTTTCTTTGTTGTCCTGCAGGCAAACTCAATATTCAGCTTTCAGCAAAAGCCAAGCATTTTGCTTTTTTTGAAGGGGTAAATCCCATAGAGATGAGAAAGCTATTTAATCTTGACAATTGGCTGTTCCCCTCAGGAGGTGGCAGGTAAATTCAGTAAAAGGCAATTTAATGACATGAATAATGTAACCAAGATAGAAACTCATTTAAAGTGTGCACAAATAACCACGGTCAAAGAAAGTAAACATGTGTTGGTTTAATAGATGCAGCAGAGAATTACTGAACTTTTTAAAAGAACTTCATTCTGAAGAAGTATTAAATTGCTATTTCAAGGCAGCCAGTAATTTACTTAGCAAGGAAAAAAAAGTTTAGATATTCAAAGAAAAAGTAATATGAAGTGTTCTTTAGTTCTCGGTGGAAAAGGACCGGTGGGGTGCTTGAGGATGCTTGTGTTTTATTCTGTGCAACTTTTTTGTTCCTTTATGCTGTGTTTCTACTGTTTGTTTCTTTGGTTTCATAAGTATTAAATGACTTGTTAGGGAAGGAGTGAAATTCTACCAACTTTTGGTAATTTTTGCATCAAGCAAGTGACTTTAGCAGATGAGTGATTGTAGCCCTCTCAGTCGGGGACACTTTAAGCATCTCTCATGGGCCCTCAGATCCTTAGCAGTCATACCACACATTTATTTGTGTTCTGTTTTTTTTAAGGTTTTTAAATGCTTATTTATTTTTGAGAGAGAGAGACAGAGGAGAAAGAGAGTGCAGGGAAGAGACAGAGAGAGAGAGAGAGGAAGGCAGAGGATCTGAAGCAGGCTCCATGCTGACAGCACAGAGCCCGATGTGGGGCTCCAACTCACCAATTCCAAGATCATGACCTGAGCCGAAGTCAGATGCTTCGCCGATTGAGCCATGTGGGAACCCTTGTTAGTATTCTATTTTAAGGACATGTTATATG
Source organism: Leopardus geoffroyi (assembly GCF_018350155.1). Lineage (NCBI taxonomy): Eukaryota > Metazoa > Chordata > Mammalia > Carnivora > Felidae > Leopardus > Leopardus geoffroyi. Next base: position 79,087,785 of record NC_059329.1, read on the forward strand.
TTGGTGATATCTCAGGCTTCTCTTTTGCCTTTCCTTAATCTAACCTTAATATCAAGCAAATGAATTTGAGGTTGCAGCCAGTCCAATTTAATGTCTCTGAAATACTCTCAAAGAAATGTGAGCTAGTTTTACATAGTTCTCTTCACAAAATAAGGTTTCCACACATCACTTCAAGTGAATCTATACACATTCATTTATTTGTGATCCGTTTTATACTATTCTGAAGAGTCAGGTTATGGAAGTTTATTTTTCCTATATTTAGAAGACATTAATATGCCAGTGAGGTTTCTTTTGGGGGTGGGAGGGTTACTTTCCTGGACAAAGAATGTAAAATGTTCCTAGGAATATGCATTTTCCCTTTACCACTAATCTTTCATCTCTGCCAACTAAAGTGCTGGAGATATTGTTTTGTTTGGTATTATTTTAAGAAAAAAAAACGGAAGCAAATTAGATTTCACATAAAAACTTTGAGTAGCTAATAACCAGTCCAGTGTTTGTTTTGTTTTTGTTCTGTAAAGCTGAAAAGTAACACATTTATATAAAAGGTTTATCATTTTCCTGGAAAAGTTTAACATGGAAGAATATGCAATGGGAGAAACCCATAGAACTACCTTGCTCTCCCTCATGTCATCAAAACAGGCACATCATCTTTGGTGTAGCCGCCTTTAAATTGTGTCAAAACACATATCATCTTATATCAGAAAATATAGATTTGGGCATGAATATCAATATGTTTTATGAAATTAATTCTAGAGACTCTGTCAAGCATCTATGTCAAATTGTTGGGTGTTTTTCCATTTTCCCAAAAGTCAAAAATCAGAAACATGCATCTGATCATATGAATTAAAGATAATATAGCCCGGACAATGTTAAGTGTATTGTAAGCAATCCCAGACATGTGAAGTAAGTAGAAGCTTCCCCCATTAGGCAGAAAGTCTTTTGAGGGCAGGGTGTAAGTCACGATTCTTAATGCCCCGCATGCCTCATTTGCAAGAGTCTGACACTTGTGCTATATATATATATATATATATATATATATATATATATACACACATATATATATATATATATATATATATATATATGAGAAAACAATCAGAATTTTTTGTATCTCAGGTGACCTCTAAGCACTATTCCTACTTTTATAAAATTCTGTGTCTTTCGGTGTTTATAGAATACATTGGGAGAATGTGATCTGTGTGGTAGAGTCCCATAAGTCTTATGATCATACTTTTGACAAGAAATTCCTTTTCAGTTGTATTTCTAGTTTTAGTCCTACTCATATAATTATGATAATTTTCAAACAAATTATACGAGGTAAAATTATTCCAGATTTCTGACCTCAAGGGGGAGACAAACACATATGTTTACAATATCCTGCTTACTCCTACTCGCCTAAGAATTACTTCGTTTTTATCCATCATATTCTCTCTCTCTACCTATCTCTCTCTGTCTTTTTCTCTGTGAGTCACACACATACACACACATAATGAAACTTACTTCCTACATTGTTTCTTTCACCCATGTAATAACTTTTAACTGGACACATCTTTCTGTGCTACTGAGGTAAGGAAGCTGAAGGGACTCCATTTTAGAAAGGTTCCATCTCTACTGTTTTTCTATTAGGCCCCATTTACTCATGTTCTATATTTTGCATCTGAATAAGCCAAAAAAAAGCTATGTTTCCACTCCAAGGGGAAAGCAAGACGTTAACTATTCTCCAAGTTTTGTTCTAGGGCCTCAAACACCTGATAACATCCAAGAGCCAGATCCCAAACATGTTCCAAGACATTAGCTTCAAGCAAACCTCAGATGATGTTGGCATCATTACCCCAAAATAACACCTACTATTCACCTGTCACTCACCTTGGATCAGACCCTACCCTGGATTACCAAAAGAACATGTACCCTAGACCCCTTTCTAATATAAACCCCCAGCCCCAAGCGATGGAGAGACTCACTCTCCTTTTTCCTTTCTGGGACTCCCAGTTACTCCATTTCCTATACTCTATCACTTATACTATTTAATAAACTCTGCTTTCACTTTTTCTGGTTTGTGTTTGATTTCTATCCTGTGTGAAGCCATGGACCCTCTTGACTGGTCTTTCAGGACACCCCCAGGTTCTTGGACTCAGCCTGCCTACTCCATCCAATTATACTTCATCTTTCTTTCAAGGCAAATGATTGTCTCTAAGAAGTGTCTCCCTGATCAGCTTTCAGCCAACATCAAGTTATAGAGTGAATCTGCCATACACCTCCTATTTATTCTAATATTAAACTCTTCAGTTTATATATTTCTCATATAATTCTATTTACTCTTGTATATAAACTCTTCACGAGATATAATTCTGGTCTGTACAATATGTCCTAGTGAACCATACCTTATGTTAATCAACCTCTTCAAATATACAACCCTAAGAAATGAGTTCCTTTGGTTTTAAAGAATCATTTAATTTTCAGAACACTATATATATATATATATATATATATATATATATATTCAGAATACTACATATATGTATATATATGTATATATATATAAAGTATAAAGACAAAAATTAAAGACTCCTATAATCCTAGTACTTTAACAGTTTCCATTTTTTTTAATCAGTTCATAATAAGGAGATCAATATATAATTAAAGTTGAATAACGATTTGTGATTAGATCAGTTCACTTAACAAGTTGCAAATGCCTTGATATAAATCAAACTCTGAATTTAGATTAATTCTAAAAGCTGATTACTTTCTAACTTTGATAGTTCATGTTTAATAAGACATTACAATGCAGATTTTGATAATGTTACTTAACCTATTAGATTGGCACATTTAGATTATTTACTTCTTTGCAACTAAGGATCAGGGTAATAAGGATTTACAAGTAAATTAACCAACGGAAATAACGTATTATCTTCATAGCTTAAATGAGGTTTAACCTAATTTCTCTGAGTGGGTAATTTTTAGTTGACGTCATTCTAAGTATATGCCTGCATCAAAACTTAGTAATATAGTGACTCTGATCTTAATAAAGTATCTCTAATCTTGGATTTTAGAAGCAGTGCAGTGCAGGAGAAAACATTAGCTAGAGATGCAACTACTATTTATAGGTGTGTTTTGTTTAAACAATGTAAGTTGAAGATTTTGAGATGTATTCTGTTTGTGTGAAAACTGCTCAAAATGCTCCATGTTAGGTGAGGCAAATGGAGAAAAACGGGTTGAATTGATTTTTTTTTTTTTTGTTGCTAGTATGACAGGAATGAGACAATTTAATTTACCCTAAACAAAACTGTTGGATACATACTTATATGGAATAAGAGTCTGGCTCTCAAATTAATGATTTGGATTCTGGAAGTGCTTCAGGAGTTAAGCTGGACATTTTCATCATTTTCTGCCAAGTGATGGAGATTTTAATTGCTACATTTCATTTGGGAAAAGAATACAATAAAGAATATTTCAAAATAAAACATAGTTATTAGAGGCCACACACTGTAATTTCAGGCAGGACTTTTGGCCTCCTGCAGTGACCACACAATGTGATGGCTTGAGACTGGATGCACCAGGCATGGCCCAACTCGAAGGTCCTCTTCTATAGAAAGATTCTACCCTATCAACTATTGTGACATTGAGTTTAAAGCTTATCTATTTTTTTCTTTTCATTTCAATTCAGAGGTTGATCCTTTTATATAGACTCTAAGTAACTAAAGAAGAAATGATAATCTATCTTGTTCCTGAGATCTACTGTACACAATAGCAACAATACATTTATTGAGCAGAAAATAGCATAGTTGGCACTTTATTCCATTAACCGCTTCATATTCGTTGGTTTATCATCCAGGGAAGAAGCAAGCCATCAACTGACACCACAGCTTCAAAATGAAATCAATCCACCATATTAGCTATAAGAATAGTACTGAAAAGCAATTTTTGAGGTTAAAAGGCTAAGCAGCAATAGGTTCGGCTTGTGAGAAGGATATGAAGGCTGGCCTCAAATATCATGCAATGGAAATGTATTCTTTGTTAGTTTGCAGAACCAGAAAGGAAGCATTTCACCGTTTTGTTGTGTTCTAATGTTAAGATCTCAAAGATCATTCAGTTTTAAGCATTTGAACCTCTGTAAACTAGTTTACAAAGCTCATGAGGTAAGCTATCAGTCATGGAGCAGAGACAATTAAGGCAACCTTAAAAAATGTGCAGAATCTTCCTGACTTTGTTCAACTGAAAGAATCCATCTCTTAGCTTTCAAGATTTTTATGAAGCTCCCATGAATAATAATCTTTGCTTCAGGGAAAGTGTCCAAAAGTCTTGTTAAATCAAACTCACTCTTGATTTGAAAGAGACAATTATAATGATGTCATCTCCTGAATTATCTTAAATAAATTTAGAATCTGAAGGAACCATAATGATTAGTGAGCTCATACAGATTAAGGACATCTGCAAATATCAGCAAGGACATCCCCTCCCGTTCTTCATCACCCAGGCAATGCTCATTCTGCACAGAGTAATTCAACAAGTATTTTTATTTTTTTTGTACTTCATCTTGTCCCTAAAATTATGTATTTTTATATTATAGTTGATGACTTCTGTAGTAGATGAGCAAAGGCATAGATAGATGATAGATAGAAAAAGTTTGCTGGATGTGGTTCCTAAAATAATCTTTAAAAATTATGGTGGCCCTACAAAGACAAAAACATTCCAGCTCTCATGCAATTAAAATCATTACTATCTTCTTGATAAAATTTAGACTCACTTTCCTTAATGTTGTGCTATGAAGTCTGGCTTTGCAATTTAAAATCCAGAGTTATTTTAATATGGAAAGTTTAGTGAGTATTATATTGGTATTTCCTTTTATTTTGAGTTTTATTTCTTTGATTTTCAAGCATCCAAACACACACACACACACACACACACACACACACACACACACATATACACACACACCTACACACATGTGCACTGGTCTTTTGCCCTGTTGTTTGACATATATTTCTCCTTATGATTTTTAGTTTATATTTTTATTTTTTGAAATTTTTGTAACTTTTTTTCAGTATTGAGAGACAGGGCATGAGTCAGGGAGGGGCAGAGAGAGCAGGAAACAGAATCCCAAGCAGGCTCCAGGCTCTCAGCTGTCAGCACAGAGCCTGATGCAAGGCTTGAACTCATGAGCAGTGAGATCATGACCTGAGCTGAAGTCGCCCGCTCAACCAACTGAGCCACCCAGGTACCCCTATAGTTTTCTTCTTAATTACTCAGGTTTCAATGAATATTTCACATATTTAACACTTAGCACATTGATTTATAATAATTATAATAAAGTCTTTTCATAAATGTATGAAATTGGATTATTTACTGAGAGTTACCTTTTTTTACATGAGGACAATTCAATAGTAAAAATGCCATTTTTCTCTTATTTTCAAGAGTCTATAGATTGAAATACCGAGCATTTTCTTATCTTTTAGCTTTATTCATTTGTCTACATTTTTCTTTTTAAAAAAAATTTTTTTTCCAACGTTTATTTATTTTTGGGGCAGAGAGAGACAGAGCATGAACGGGGGAGGTGCAGAGAGAGAGGGAGACACAGAATCGGAAACAGGCTCCAGGCTCTGAGCTATCAGCCCAGAGCCTGACGCGGGGCTCGAACTCACGGACTGTGAGATCGTGACCTGGCTGAAGTTGGACGCCTAACCGACTGCGCCACCCAGGCGCACCCTGTCTACATTTTTCTTAATCCCACTGAGTGAAAGGATTCAGTTCTAGTGATGTCTGATTCCAAGTTGATGCGTAATTGCTACCTTCCTACCATTATACAAAGAATTATATTGTTTACATTTCAGCACTCATTCATTTAACTGAAATACCTTAAAAATTACACTTGACTGAAATGAACCATTTTGACACCTGAAAGTTTTCATATATGTTAAGTCCTATTCTTTCCTTGAGTCTTTTATCTTTATATTTCTTGAGTCTAAGAATTGGTGACCTTAGCAATGCCTCAAGTTAGGTTCTCCTCCAAACCTTTATTAGCTTAATAGATTTCAATTTTATAAAATCCACTCAAGATCCCATTTCCTTTTTACAATATTCTTACTGATTTCTGATAATATTCAGAACGTTATCTGCTTTTCTTCCATGTTATATTTTCTGATACATATATTTAACTTCAAATATAGGAGATTTCTTCTACTAATCAGTAACGTAAATTATGGCCTTTTGATCCTGATTTCAGACTACTAGAACATTACATAAAGAAGCAAGTATAAGAAGACTTGCTCGCACATATACACATGCATGTGGGTACCATTAATGCTTATGGCAAGCAGTGGGCCAACTTAGAAAAAAAATAAGCATAAACAAACAAACAAACAGGAATAGTTTAAATAGTACGGAATTTTAGGCAGTATTACAAATGATGATTTGTACTGAAATGAGACTCCACAGTTTGAAGCTATGTAAACATAGAAAAACATCTGTTTGACATATTTTATTGAGCATTAAAATGGTATATTACAAAAATATACATAAAGCATGCTCATAAATATAAAAAATCCAGAATTGCATTTATATTATTATATATTTCAATTGTATAAATACAATAAACTTGCATTTATACATAACATAAATAATAAAGTTAAAAATAATTTTCTTTCATTGTATAAAGCTTGGATTATACAGAAAAATTCATATAATAAAATTGAAAGTAACCATAATATCTAATGGCACAAGATCTTTTTTGAGTTTTATCAAAAAATTTTATTCTAGATTTTTAATTTTTTCAAAGAATTTCAAAATAAAGAAACAAGAAACACTTAATCAAGTAGGTCTTTCTGGAAAAAAGTCTAAGTTAATGTAGCAATTTCACCTTAATTTTTGAGCAACTATGCCAAGAATTCTAATTGCTAGCTTCTGAGTACCACATTTGACATTATGTGTTTACCAATTCTTATTTAAATGCTCTTTGTACATGACCAGCTCAGCACACTGCCCTGTCACCTACACATCTGATGGCTGTTCTTCCTGTTGGCCCACAATTACTTAATCGATTAGGTTGTTTCTTGCGTAGGATTTTCCCATATATGGATTATCTTGCAGATTTTTCATCTGGTTTTGGATGTGGAAATTTCCATATATTTTTCATTACATCCTGGGAAATTAGTCACAAATTCCAAAAGTGATTTTTGTTCTTCGTCTATGTTAAACAGCTGTTTCTTTTCAGTTAAATTCTCTTTGTTGGGTGTGCGTGCGTGTGTGTGTGTGTGTGTGTAAGAAAGAGAGAGAGAGAGAGATTATTGCTTGCCTCCTTATTTTAGTTTAGTTTAGCTTTCCAAAGATTTATTGAAGCAGAAATGAGTTGGTCAGATACTTGTTGGAAAAAATTAGTTTTCATGGTATTCAAAAATACTTTTTAAAAAGCATTCCAGCACAAGTTTTCTTCATAAAGTAGATTATGTTGTAAACTTTTTTCTCAATCTTTTAGGAGTGTTGATAACTAGAGGCTATTTCTATTCCAAATCTATCTTGCGCTCCTGAAAAATTGCAGAAATGCTCCTGAAAGCTGTTTCTTTAAGATAGGGATTTCCTTTTTATTCTTGCTGGTTATATATTGCTGCACCAGGTGTGTGCAATTTTCACTCAAGGTCATCATGATTCTGGGAAATTTCATTGATAACCTGTACATCTCTAGTTTCAACCATCATAATCAGAAGGGTACTTTTTGAGAGAGTGTCAACCACAAAGAGTGAATCCAGATCAGTTTCCCTCAGGTTCAAGGAAGAAAAGTTTGGAAGGGGCAGAGCAACCCTGCTCTCCTCACCTTCCAGCAGTTTCTTATAGTTAGCAGTTTCAATGTCAAGAGCCATCTTAACATTCAGTAGGTCCTGGTATACCTGAAGGTGATGAGCCATTTCTTCCTTCTTGTTCTGAATCTCACCCTGCAGGTGGCCAATAGTGTCTTGGTAGTTAGCAACTTCAACAGCAAAGTTCTCTTCTGTTTCATGTATCTGGCATTCAGAGACTCACTAGTTCCTTTGAGTACATCTACTTCACAGGTGAGGGACTGCACCTGTCTCTGGTACTGATTTGACTCCTGCTTCACCTGGCTCAGGGCATCATTACTTAGGTTAGCGATCCCAGAGGTTAGCAAACTTGAACTTGTACTATTCTGCAGTTGCCTGAAGGTTCTTGGCAGCCATGCTTTCATGCGTACATATATTTCATACATACAGCAGGTGTACATCATGTAGGGCTTGCCTACTTATTTTAAAATTAGTTTCACTTATAATGAAAATTCTGAGATCTCAATTTATTTTCTTTCCAAACACTTTTCTCTCTTTTGTTGATATTCTTTTAGAAGGACATACCTGGAATTTTACATAAATATTCGTTGTCTCAACAAGTTCTAGCTGAACACTATCATGTATTTCAGTCACCTAACCATCATACCTTTGTGTTGCCAGGGCATTTCATGAGGGCTTCTTTTAATATTTGTTTAAACAATAACTTTTTGTTAGTTATAGTTTCATTACTGATGTTGCCAGCTGTCTATGGTTATTTTTTCAAGTGTATTCCCTCACTCTTGGTTTGTGTATATGTGAAACCTTGTTTAATAAAAGCCACATTGTAGGAATTAGGATTATTATGAGATATGTGTATGGCACTGAATCTATATAGTTCCCTGAACACATTTATATAATTTTTTGTGCCCTCTTTCCCTATTCTTCTCTACTCACCTCCACCTTTACGGTACCATACATTTTTCCTATTCTCTTTTGTCACATTATTCCTAAGCTTCTTTATTTCTCCAGTACGTGATACACAAGGAGGGACATTTTTGAACTAATATGTATTCGTTTAGATTTTTTGAATTACACAGGGACATTTTTGAATGAATATGTATTTCTTAGATTTTTTGCCTTTATTTACTGCAAAAGGCATATCTTTATATTTTCTTAATATCAGGCTAGAGTTGAAGATTTAATAGGTGAATTTACCTTGTTAATTTTTATGATAAATATGCATATTAAAATATATATACATACATTTTATTGTATATGACACTTTTTTTTTAACGTTTATTTATTTTTGGGACAGAGAGAGACAGAGCATGAACGGGGGAGGGGCAGAGAGAGAGGGAGACACAGAATCGGAAACAGGCTCCAGGCTCTGAGCCATCAGCCCAGAGCCCGACGCGGGGCTCGAACTCACGGACCGCGAGATCGTGACCTGGCTGAAGTCGGACGCTTAACCGACTGCGCCACCCAGGCGCCCCGATGACACCTTTTTGTAGAAAGGATTTGAAGTAAAGTGCAAATTAAATAGATGCACACATATGTATATACTTATATGTATATTTATGGATTTGAAAAATTAGCAGAAAATAAGGATCATAAAAAGGAGGAGGGAGAAACATCCCAGAAGGGCAAAGTAATTGAATATTAAATTCATTTCTGAATATTGTTATAGACAGGAATATTCAATAAGTTAATATTAATCATTTGATATAATCATCAGAATAATAAGAAAAGATATTTTCATGACAACAAGTTGTCAAACAATTATTTTGTAGACTTATCTTTAGTCAGTGTTGAGCAACACGCAGGGTAATGTCATCAGGAAAAAGTTAAAATACGGAAGTGATTATTTCTCTGCATGACCTTTGGTAATGCAGACTATTGGAAGTAGGTCAACTGAATTTCTAAACTTCTCTTTATGATATTTCCCATCACAAATTATATAAAGATTGACTCTAGCTCTGATTTGTTTGTAATAACCTCTGTTGAAACAAGTCAATGTGTTGCTGTTTTCAGTGCTACCATTGTGGATACAATAAAACTGTCGGCCTTATAATGATGTAGTTAATACATAAATACTGACAAATTAATACAAGCCTACTTTCTACAATAAAAAAATTTTGGGTTATTTCTGAAAAAGTTCTCTGCATATGTGTGTAAAAATCTCTTTATCATATTTTTTTAATTTAATGTTTTACTTATTTTCTTGGAATGCGTTTTGAAAACACTTCCAAATTCTTTTTTGTTTTAAAATTTGTTTTTATATTTATTTATTTTTGAGAGACAGAGTGAGACAGAGGGTGAGCAGAGGAGGGGCAAAGAGAGGAGACACAGAATCTGAAGCAGACTCCGGGCTCTGAGCAAGCATTCAGCACAGAGCCCAATGTGGGGCTTGAACCCACAAACAATGAGATCATGACCTGAGCCGAAGTCGGACACTTGACCGAATGAGCCACCCAGGCGCCCCTCCAAATTCTAATGATGGCCCAAGATGGCTTTTTTATTAGAGATATGCTTTCTTAAACTGAGGCTATGTGTATTGAAATTAGAGATATATTGATAAAGAGAGAGTAAGTAGTAAAAATAAAGAGGCCATTTTTTCCCTTAAGGACAGCTTCATTCTTTATTGGGTTAGCATATTTTCTAACATAAGAATCATAAAATAAGCTTTCTTCTTTGTATAGGTGGGGTCTACCTCAGTTTTTAGCTTACAATTTGAAACTTTTATTTTGCTGCCTAGCTTTATTTTTAAATAAGGCAAGCTGTGTTAGATAAAAGGAATACAATGTTGAGCTACCCGTGTGTTTGTTTTCTTCAAGAATAATAATTTTATTTATCACAAATATGCTGGTATAGTATTTTTGTTGTTCATCACTTTATACTTCTATAAAATATAGCCAAAGGTCTTACACATATTCATCCTACTTTAAAATGATTAAAATTATTTATATGTCATTACAGAAGAATTGATCAAAATATGAATAGTGAAATCATAAAGGGTGCCTGGGAGGCTCAGTTGGTTGGGTGTCAGACTCTTAAATTTGACTCAGATCATGATCTCAGATCGAGCCCCACATCGGGCTTTGGGCTGATAGTGTGAAGCCTGCATGGGATTCTCTCTTCCTTCTCTATCTTCTTCTCTCTCTCAAAATAAATAAACATTTAAAAAAGGAAAGAAAAATCATAAAGAAAATAAAAAAAATAAATTAGATATATGAATATATTCTTATTCTTCCTAATAATGCATGAAGTACAAGTAAAAACAAAGTATAATGTTCCTTATACAACAAACTTGCAAGTTAAAAAAAATTCAGTACTGACCAATAAATAGTCACAAGCAAATTCTTCTGTATAGTCAAGGCAGAGTACCAAATGATATAACTTTTGAGAGGACAAGTTGTAATGTATTATTAAATGTTAATGCATATACTGTACTAATTATACTTTTTGCAGTTTATTTTATGTAAGTATTTTCACGAAAGAGAAATTATATAAATATGCTAATATCTGTAACACCCAGAATAATAATAAGTTAACAGTGCTTTACTTCTCAGAAATTTATTTTATTTTTTTTCATGCTAACAGGTATATAGACCTCACTCAAAAGAACCAATCAATCAAATTGTGCCAAGATTATAAATATATAGAAAGTTTATCTATCTATTGATCTGCATGAGATGAATTTGTAACTGTAACTTCAATTGTCCTCTTATTTATATTACCATTACACCAGTCACTTTACCCGATTCTAACTGGCTTCTGCCAAGTGCATGCCATTCTCACATGAAGTTAATCTGTAGCACTTGCTTATGCTATCTGTATTACATAGGAAATAACTCAAATAAACTTAGCTTTATTGTCACCATCATCTCCATCATCTATATGACTTTCCTTCATCATCACTTTTCATGCACACACACACACACACACACACACACACACTCACAAGACATTTAAAACTAAATGGATCTTTTAATATTTTCCAAAATAGAATGGAGTATTATACTTGCAAGGGACACTTAGAATACTTTGATAGATATGCAAGATAAGCATGTAAATATTCTTACCGTAAGAAACTTTTATCTTTGAAATAAATATAGTATTTACATTTTGTATTTTTAAGAGTATAGCAAGATAATGTCATAAGCACTGAAATGTATAAATCATCTCTATTTTCATGCTTCAGTTATACATAAACCTCGGGCTAAGAACTCAGGGTGTCTCCTGTAAGACTTTATTGAATATGGCATCTCGTTCAGTGAAGAGCACGGGGATGGAGGCTGGGAAAAGATGAATTTGAAGACTGATTTTTTTCATGATCTTTGTAACATGGTTATTGTCCCATTCTAAAATGTTAAATAGATATAGTTGTCATGAAGACAAAACAAAACAATACAGAAAAAGTCTGACTATGAAACTTGTGTAGCTATCACAAAGCACAAAGTAAAACAATCAGCCGTGAGTTGAGGGCATCCTCTCACAGATTTCAGTCCATATGATGACTGCCTGCAGAAAGGAATATTAAATAAGGAATATCTTAGTTTGAAGTTTGCAGTGTATCTTAGTTAACCTACTACCTCCTGGTGTTCCATGCTTCTAATAATACAGTATGGAGACTTCCTGAAAGAAGATCGAGGTTAAGGAAAAGCTTGCCTCTAGACAGAAGTTTCACTGAGGGAGATTCAAAAGTTCTTCAACTTTTTGTATTATTATCATCTTTCTTTACTTTTGCTCCATCATTTATCCATTAAGGAGTGTGGGCCTATGTCCACTTTGACCTTTCAGCTCGAGCAATACAAAGGTCAATATATTTGTATCTCTATCTAGTCTTCTATATAAGACAGTGATGCTATACTTTCGTGTAGTGGGTGTGTGTGTTTGTGGGTGGGGTGGAGGTGGAGTTGAGGTTATATAATTTGGCACCAAACAGATCTGTGTGCAACTGTTATTTTTTCATATGCTACCTAATCCCTTCGTGTCAACTGACAAACGTAAGGACAAAGACCAATCTATTAAGGATGGCAGAGCAGAAATAATAGTAGAGCTCAAAATATTGAGTAGCTTCACACTCCATGGATCTCCTACCTTTGCATTTTTGATACATGAGAAAAACAGTACTGTATTTGTTTAGCTTTAGACTGATGCATCCCTTAGAATTATAATAGGTTTATTTTGACCCATCAGTGATGTTAGTTTGCCATGTGTGTTTCTTTAGCTGCCTGAGTATCATATAAAATATATTCTGGGGGCGCCGGGGTGGCTCAGTCGGTTATGCGTCCAACTTCGGCTCAGGTCATGATCTCACGCTTCGTGCGTTTGAGCCCCGTGTCGGGCTCTGTGCTGACAGCTCAGAGCCTGGACCCTGCTTTGAATTCTGAGTCTCCCTCTGTCTCTGCTCCTCCCTCACTCACACTCTGTCTCTCTCTCCCCAAAATGAATAAACATTAAAAAAAATTTAAATATATTCTGTTTGATATGCATTTGTGATGTTGTGAACAAAACAAGTGTGTGTGTGTGTGTGTGTCTAATGCTGCAATTCATGTGTATAGCTACCTTCCTGGGACATAGAGGTAGAAGTTAAAGGACTAACTGTAAAGGAAGGCATGAGATAACATTTTTTCTTGTAAAAAACTAAACCCATACAGATATTACAGGGCAGTTGAGCAGAGGAAGTGAGACCAGATAATAAATTTCCAAAATTAATGAAAATATTTACCTAAGGACACTCTGGAAGAGTACTCTTTATAGAGTGTGATAGATGATTACATAAAACAGTTTCAATACAATATTCTAGTTAATTGGCTTAAAAATGATTAGGTAATAGTCACTTCCAGTCATAAAAAGATTTGGTCCACAGTTCTGATGAATGGCTGGGTCACTTTTAGCAGTTCAGTACTTATTTATAGATCTGTGCTGAAGATTAATGCACATTACATTTATTTGTCCTGACGATTTAAGGGGTTAATCAGCTAGATTTTCTCAAGTACTGTGGGAAGAAAGATCTGGAATTGGACTCAAGGAAAATGTATAAAGGGTAATAATGTCAAATCTCTGCTCCAAGAAAATTAAAATAAAAATAAATGTATTTCCTTTATGTACCCACCATGCCAGAAAGAGTAAATAGTAATCAAAAATCCAAATAGTGGCATTCTTAACAGTTTGATACTTTGTCAAAAAAAACTACATTTGTTGGGACACCTGGGTGGCTCAGCTGGTTGAGCATCCAACTTTGGCTCAGGACATGATCTCCTGGTTCGTGAGTTCAAGCCCTGTGTCGGGCTCCGTGCTGACAGCTCGGAGCCTGAAACCTGCTTCGGATTCTGTGTCTCCCTCTCTTTCTGCCCCTCCCATGCTCACACTCTGTCTATCTGTCTCTTTCTGTCAAAAATGAATAAACATTAAAAAAAACACCCTACATTTGCTTACAGTGTTTCATGCTATGGTGAATTTATTTATTTATGTCCCCCACCCCATCTTCTAAGAGAGATGACATATTAATGACATATTAGATGGATGTAAAATAGTTGTCCAGGAAAACTGATTCATTTTAGAAGGACAAAAAGTTTCATGTGGCTCATTTTATTTAAGTAACATTGTTGTGAAGGGGGAGGTCTTGGATTACTCTGCTTTAAAAAACCTGCTAGAAACCACTCCAGACTATGAACATATCTGATAAAGATGAAATATACTTTTGCTCTATTTTCAGATTGGAGTAACTGTCTAACTGACCATGTCCTCAGGTAGCAGATACACCAGACCTTGAGGGTTACTCCAAATCCAACGGGAAGCATGCATAGTTGGTTCACCATTTCATTTGGGAAGCAGACATGGGCATATAGCCACAGCAGAAATAGCAATTATTTCTGTGAAACTTTTCCTTCTTATACAAAAGCTATATACTATACCTTTGAGTGAGACCAATTATAGGACTTTATCTAAAATTTTTGACTAAAGTAACTATTCGCGTTACTGTTAATGACAATTTTATGGGTATCAGTTGGGAAATTCACAATAATAAAAAAGAAACAAAATTGCAGTTGCTCAGAAAAGAGAGATCAGGAGAAGAAATCGAAGCACTGGTTTAGAAAATCTTATGAATATTATTCTGAATGATTGAATTTCTAAAATTGTGGTATCTTTTTAATATTCAAATTACTTTATGGAACTTCTTCAATGATTTAAGGTTTATGAATACCTATGAATCAATTTTATTGCTTTGATGTACAACACATCACTCTCATTACACTGACTCACAGATATTTTCTATTAAAAATTCCTACAAAAGTCACTCTGGAGTAAATAAAAACAGAAGCTGCCACATACATTCTGTTTTAAAAATATGAGCCAAAATCACGTTATGGATGTTCCGTTGAGGAATACTTTTGGAGTTCTATTTTATGTTATTTCAAAACATTTTACTGTTTAAATCCATTATTCATATTATTTTAGAATTAGATGAGGAAAATTATCAGAGAATTTCATTTTACTAAATAGACAAAATTGAGTAGTAGAAACAACTTCATTAGAGCAATGCATCTAGACTCAAAACAGAATTTTAATTCATTGTTCCCCAAATTCCTACCCATTACTGAGTTCCCTGTATGGAAACTAAACAAATTAAAAACAAATAAGTTATTTTTAATCTGCTACAAGTCCCTTTATAATTGCCACTAATTTGTTCTTATTTTATTATCTGGAGCCAGACCAGTACTTCTTTACTCCCTGTGTGAAGTTTCTCCAGTATACATTCTTAGCTGATCCATTTTTCTTTAGAGATAGCCCCAAATAAATCTCAGGATCCATTAATACTTAAAACAGAGAATTTTTTTTTCTCATTCAAAGAGAAAAGTGAGCAATAAATGAGTTTCTTATCACCTCATGTCCCCTTGAGCTTTTGAATACAATTGTACATGGAAAGTCTATTTCTAAAATTGCATGATTACTTTTATTATGACTGGATACTTGAATTGATTCCATAGCTGTATTTGGAACAACTTTTAAAGATTTGAAAAAAAAAATGGGGAGTGCCTGGGTGGCTCAGTTGGTTAAGTGTCCAACTTTGGCTCAGGTAGTGATCTCACGATCTGTGAGTCCGAGCCCCACGTGGGGTTCTGTGCTGACATCTTGGAGCCTGGAGCCTGCTTCAGATTCTGTGTCTCCCTGTCTCTCTGCTCCTCCCCGACTTGTGCGCTGTCTCTGTCTCTCTCAAAAATAAATAAACATTAAAAAAATTAAAATAAAGATATGGGGACATCTGTGCTCAGTTGCTCCTTTCATGTAGAATTTTAAGACTAACTTGTAAGTTAGATTATCAATATGTGGCTATGCCTCTATTGTTTCTACAATATAAAAACTAGGACAACTCAAAGTTTTTCAGCAGTTGTATTCTACGAGTGATTTATTTGATAACTGATGTCACACCACTACTGACATTAACTGAGTTTAACTCTGTCCCCACTTTTAAGTGAAAAAAAGATGATATGAACATGAGTCACTAGGGCAATTATCACAGTACCAGAAAGTGAATTGAGATTTTTAGACCCAAAGTAACATAAAACTTTTGAAATGATAAATCACATGTATAGTTATAGTCTTATAAATAAAAATCATTGTTTTAAAGAATAGTGAAGTTCATGCTAAATCTTGCTTTTATATTTTTACAGCCTTAGAAAGGGAAAAAAATAGAACTGATGATAATGATAAAGCAAAAATTTTGGCATCTAATTTCAATTTGAATGACATGTTATGTTGCTTTCCTATAAGATGAATCCTTAAAAAATAATATTTCTTTTTAGATTCAAATATGCAATTGTGTGTATTTTTAAATCTGTCGGTTTGAGGAGGAAAGATTAAGGTTGCAAATGTTTTAATTTTTCACAAAAGTAATTATTATATTGTCAGGGATGAGAAAATTTTTGTTTTATTAGGCAGGACCTCATAAAAGGAAATGTGGTCTATTATTTAGGGGATGGATATTATCTCAATATATAAGATCCTTAATTTTACTAACATTTTAATTTATGGAAACACTAAATTACAAAAATGTGAGCAAAGGTTGACATAAGTGGGTAAAAATTAGTTACCCCAACCTCTTTATATCCAGCCAGATTCTTTTATGTGTGATTGACAAAACATAATTTTTTATGTAATATCTTGAAAGTGTATACCCATGTGGATTCCCTTGGGAAGAAATAATTTGGATGTGCAATAAACTCAAAAATGAATAAAAGTTTTTATAATGTGTGAAAAGGGTTAAATAATATTTTTAAATTGTTTATTCCATGTTTTAAAGAAACTATCCAAAGGAAAAATTTCAAAATATATTTTGTGCTTAGGATTAATTGATCTTCTTATATCTGTGGGTTTGTAGTTTTCATTACATTGGAGACATATATTTTTTTTATTACTTATACAAGTACTTTTCCAGATTTTTTCACTGAAAAGGATATATGGATGTGTATGATTATCCTATGGCTCACTGATGCTCTGTTTATGTTTTACTTTCTAATCTCTCTTTCTTTTGTTTATTTTTTGTCTACGTTTCATTTTAGATAGCTTATATTGTTATGTCTTCAAGCTCACTAATATTTTCTTCTGCAGTAAATGATCTGCTCTTATCCTCAGCTATTGCATGTTTTATTTCAGACAATGTTTATTTTTCTAGCTCCCAAAGTTTGACTTAGGTTATGTTTGGGATTTTCTATTTCCTCCATTCAAAATCTCAGTATTCCTCTACTTTCTTGTACTATGTATAGTTATAATAACTGCTTTCCTGTTTTTGTTTATTAATTCTATCATCTGTATCATTTTAGGGTCTCTCTCTACTTTTTAAAAATTTTTTTTAATATTTATTTCTTTTTGAGAGAGAGACAGAGCACAAGCAGGGGAGGGGCAGAGAGAGAGGGAGACACAGAATCTGAGACAGGCTGCAGGCTCTGAACTGTCAGCACAGAGCCCACAGTGGGGTTCAAACCCTTGAACTCTTGAACTGAGAGATCATGACCCAAGCTGAAGTCAGATGCTTAACCAACTGAGCCACCCATGTGCTCCATCAGGGACTCTAACTATTAATTCAGTGTTCACCTCTTTATGGATTTTCTGCTTTTTTACATACAGATAATATTTTGATTTGAATACCAAATGCTGTGAATTTTGCTTTTTTGGGTATTGGATGTTTCATATCCCTATAAACATTCTTGATCTTGTTCTGAGGCATAGTTATTTTGAAAAGATTTTGTCCCCTATAGGCTTGTTTTTAAAATCTGTTGATGAAACCAGGGAAGCTATAAGTTAGGACTCATTTTACCCCACAACCTAGCTAAAATCCTTCTGAGAACTCTACCTGATGTTCTGTGAATCATGAGTTGTTTTCCATTTTGGCTTGTGGCAAAAGAATTATTCCTGACTATGGTTTTGTTTCAGATTAAGTGGTAATATAATCCTTATAGATTGTTTTTCATTAGTTTGGGTTAGTAATAGTCCTCACTATTATATGTGAATCATTTCTCAGCTAAGAGCTCTAGGAATTGTTTTTGCAGGTTTCTGGAGCCCTCTCTTGCATAGACCTCCTTTCTATGGTATTCTGCACACAAGACTGTAGCCACGATGACTTACACAGATACCAGTTCTCCTTCTAGGTATTTGCATTTTTACCATAGAGACTTTTGAGATTTTCTTTCTGTATCTTGGTCACATGTCCCTGACCCCTTTTGGTTTGAATTCACTATGTAAGTTGTGTCTGTTAAGTTCCTGTTATTTTTCAACTCAGCTTCTCTTTTGAAACCTGCATAATCCATAGGTAAAAAGTTAGGAAGAGTTTAGATAGTTGGTTATCTACTCCCTCTAAACTCCCTCTAAACTGATGTTGTTTTCTCTTGCTTTTTTACAAAATGTTTATTCATTTTGAGAGAGAGAGAGAGAGAGGGAGAGAGAGAGAGAGAGAGAGAGCATGAGTAGGGGAGGGGCAAAGGGAGAGGGAGAGAGAGAATCCCAAGCAGGCTCTGTGCTGTCAGTTTGGAGCCCAATGTGGGGCTTGATCTCACTAATCATGAGATCATGACCTGAGCTGAAATCAAGAGTCAGATGCTTACCAAACTGAGTCACCCAGGTGCTCCAGTGTTTTAACTTTGAATTGTTTTAAACAATTATTCCTCTTTATGTTAACATTTAAATTATTTTTCATGTTATTGTGGCAAAAGGTAAAAACTTATTCCAAGTTTTGCATTATTTTAAGCCAGGGGTAGGCAAAGTACCACCCACAGGCCAAATCTGGTTTTTGTAAATAAAGTTTTATTGGAACACACCCATACTCTTTGATTATATATTATTCATGACTGCTTTCACATTATAATGGCAACACTGAATAGCTGTGACAGGGCTCATATATCTAGCAAATCCTAAAATGCTTACTTCTAGTCCCTTACAGAAAATGTTTGCCAACCCAGATTTATGCTTTTTTAGTACCTGTGTGTTAGGGGTGCACTTGTATATAGTTAGTTTTCATGTATCAAAGCCAAAATTGCATCTGTATTAAAATTCAGCTATATAGCTTATAAACTATTTAATTTTATCCAAGTTACTTGACCTGTTTAAAACAGCCAAAATTCAAAATGGGAATATTTATACACTTAGTACTTATAATTAGGAGTAAATAATAAAATGCATGGAAAGTACTTCATTCTAGTACACATTTACTAAAGACGTTTATTTCTCCTTTTACTAGAATGAACCTCATCAAGAACAAAATACAAAATATATACATTTTATATACAAAATAAAAACATATATACATCTGAACCATCATTAGATTGGAAGTCTGTTCTCTTTCATTTTTGTCTACGTGTCAGTGTTAACCTGGAAATACTTAAGTTCTTCTAAGAAGCAAGTACTCATACAAAATCTTTAACAAGGATCCAATTTTTAGACTGAAGCTTGTAGGTAAATTAGATAACCTTTATAGCTATGAGATATTATAAAGATTCTTTTTATAAGTCCGGACATGTTTTATAGCAAGAATCACTTTTTTTCCCCAAAAAATCCATTTGTTTCAAGGTAGTTTTCTCTTTCCTTTTTTCTTCCAGAGGCTTATTTACCATTCCGTACATATTGTGTCAGAAACCCAGAGGCATAAGTGAGAATGTCGGTTGTGAGCTGGGCTGCAGTACATTCATGCCCACACCATTTCTGTAGACTCCCCCACTTTTACATTTTAAGTGCGAAAAATCCATTTTCACATTTAACAGGCCATTTCCCTAAGTGGTAACTCTCTCTGTCTGAGAAAAGATGAGTAAAACTGCCATAGTCATGAGTGTCCTCTACCTCTCCTGGGACTGAAAAGACCTTGAAAGTGTTTTTGTCTACAGTTCTGAAGAAGAAAGATTTTGGGCAGGCCACACAGGAAACTGTTTTTCCTCCTGGTGCAATCTCTCTCTGTGGCATCCAGAGACTGGAAGTCTGATGTTTTCTTTTCTTTGTAAATGTGACACTAACGTGCGGATGGCTGGGTTTTAGTTTCTGTGTCCAGTCCAAAGTGCCAACAGGAAGAACATGAAAGGCTATATTGAGAACTGCAGCTTCAGAAAACTGAAATCATTTGGGTAGGCAAAGCTTGATTTTCTACCAGGCTGCTTTACTTCCTGAATGTTCTAAAAATAAATGTATGAAATGTCAGACATATCCTGTGAAATATAGTAATGGAAATAAAGACAATATTTTAAAATATGTATGTATATTATTCATGTATTTGGATCAAGGCTAAAAGAAAACAAGAAAATGAAAAGTCTGTTTGTTTGGTCCTGGGCTTGTAACACATTAAATAAATTTCTTGTTTTGAAATGTCTTACTATGTTTCATAATAAAATAAAACTTTTTTTAGAAAGCGTGCATGTAAGGTTAAATGGTAAAATGTGAAATTGTTTTGTGAAGGAATATGTTTTATACTGTGTATAAGACTTTAAACTACCAACTTACTTTTTATTAATAGTATTTGTTAGGAAAATGTTTTCCTTTTTAAGTGTTTTTCCTTAGCCTTAATTTAGCCCATTTTAAGTCCTTTGAAAATACAATTTGATCCCCACCATTTTCACTAAACTATCAAAAAAAGTATTGACTTTGTTTCTTTAAAATATTTTATTCATTGACATATGACTTGTTATTGATTTTATGAATGCCTGGTGGGATATCTGAGTTTGTGTACCAAAATGCTTTTAAATTGCAGTGTGGACTGTTCACTGCCATTCAAAGATTGTTAGCTCAGAGTCTAAAAGGATGACAATAGACTCGAGTTACCTTACCTTGCATCTTATCAGAATCAGCAATAATAGCCAAAGTAGAAGATGTACATGTAGTATATACTGAAAACATCTTAGGCATCTTAGTTAATTGAGGATGTGGTTACACATGAGTGTAATGTAGTTGCCAACAAAATTAATATAATCCAACTGGGAATTAATAGAAAAACAATATCTCAGAAAAGAAATATTCTCTATTTACCAGGCTGACCTGACCTAATTGAACTAGTTTAACTGTCAGAGATGATTGTGAAATATCAAGAATAAGAGAAATATGCTCTGTTAGCGTAAGATACATTTATTTTAGGTGCTTGCATGAAATCTAAGACCACTATAACAATGTGGATTTATTGCTATTTCCATTCCCCATTTTTCTGAGGCATACAAGCATATTTCTGCAGAATTATAGGAACAAAGTTATTATAAATACTCAAACTGCTTTGTTCTAACGTTTGATTTGTTTGTCTTACAAATCCATATTCCTGACTCTGATCACACCTTAAATCATGTTGGTATTGAAATTATCATAGGATCACTGGAGATTATTTTTTTCTTGGTCCTGGCTTAAAAATCAAGGAATTTTATGTATTATATTGATAAAATATATTCAGTAGCAAATCAAAGTCATGTGGAGCTAGGTTAGCTAAATATATTCCTTCTGCAGATAAATATATTAAAAAGAAAATCACTTTACTTATTTCATTTACTTTTTTTCACTTATTTTTAAAAAATTTCTGTTGGGGATGCCTGGGTGGTTCAGTTAGTTAAGCGTTTGACTTTTGATTTCAGCTCAGGTCATGATCTCGCAATTCGTGAGTTCGAGCCCTGCATTTGGGCTCTGTGCTGAAGGTGCAGAGCCTGTTTGGGATTCTCTCTCTCCTCCCTCTCTACTCATTCCCACTTGCATCCCCTCTCTCTCTCTTTCTCACTCTCTCTCAAAAAAACATGAATAAATAAACAAAAATAAAAATAAATAAATAAAAATTTCGTTGTATGTTAGGAATATAGCAGTTTAGAAAATCAACTTACGGTGTTGACTTTAAAACATTATGAAGAAAGTACTGTAATGAATTTGGTCAATTCTAAAATTAATTAATTTTACTCTTAAAAAATCTTTCAAGAAACTTCTCAAGCACATGTCAAAAACTAGAAGTCTATTAATGGTATTTACTGAAGCTGCTGATATTGTTTAAGCACGATTACCCTACCAGTCAATAGGCTTCTATCCTACTGGAGACAAATTCTAAGTTATATCTTTAAGTTCATCTCTGTGCTGCCCATGTACAAAACTGTCAGAACTTTTCCATAAAGTACATTACTTTAGAAGAATTTGAGCCAACAGGTATGTGCTGTTCCTTATACTTTTTTGTGTAGCATTTAGCATCATGGCTGTCATGAACAAGGAATTCAAAAAATACAAACAAATCAAAAAGTGAATATATTAAAAGAAATGTATGACAGAATTTCTAGGATAGACATATTTTGTGATATTTAAAAAGAAGCCTAGGATATTCTTGCTGTTTCAATTCTATGCTTATTTTATAATTTAAGCTCCAATACATCCCTTGGTGTTTCATCATGTTTCAGTACAGTTTACATATGTTTGCATATACATCTTCAGAATTCTTCATCTTTTTATTTAGTTCAATGACACTCGCCAACTTATTGAAATGAAACTTACTTGAGGTATTATATTCTGGTTTAGTTTAAGAACAATAGTGTTTATGTCCTCTATTTGCTTCAAATCTAGAATAGACAATTAGAAGCAGGAGAGATCTGCATTTGTTGCCTACAACATTAGGAAGATTCATTTTCTTTACCCATTAACTGTCATATCAAATAAATAGGCTGAGAGTTTCTTTGTGATAAATGCACTCTGTGTAATGCAATGAGACAGTCTCTTAATTTGAGAACCTAGTCTAGTGTCAGTTAAATCTCCTCTGCTGATTTAATTAGCAAGAACTCAATGTTAATTATTTTGCACTTAAACTTTTGGAGTCTCACAGATTAAAAAAAAAACATATAATCCTTTTTGGAAATGAAAAAAAATAAAATTCCAGTAGTAAAATCAGTTTGTATGGTTTTTAAGGGTGTGTAAATGTGTTAAACAGCTAATGAATTATTCAATGCTGTACATGTTTGGAAGATGTACAGATTTTAATGAGCCTCCCTAATTTTACTTTCATACCATCTTACATTTTTATTCCGAGTTGTTATTGAATATAGTGCTCATTAGAAAAAAAAACCTCATCAATTTTCCATATCTTGAAAATGAGGAAAGATAAAATATTTCTCACAAATTCATACTGTAGTTTTTGTTCTAGAATTCCTTCTATTGATTAAAAAAAATAACTGATACATTTTACTGCCCTATAAAAGGTAAGAAAAATGAAATAGAAATCTCATTTTGATTATGTTTTTGCCCAGAGGCTATATGTCAATTACATAAAGTCTAATTTTCAATGTGTGTCAACATTCTAACCTATTTTGCTAAGCCTCACTTCTGAATTCCTGGCTTAGACAAAGCTCAGTAAGGAGACTGCTAGGCATAAAAAACTTTGCTTCATCCTAATTTTTTCGGAGGGACAGAAAAAATATCTCTTATTCCCTTTACTGGCAAAGTGACATTGGGATGCATTGGCATTTAATGCTAAGAAGAAATGTGTTGGGTTTTTGTTTTGTTTTGTTTATTTGTTTTTAAATTTTGAGTGGAAAAATTTAAACACAAGCTCAAAATAAAACTGTGTTTGAGTGTGCAAAGAGATGTCATGCCTCAGAGGATAGAGGACATAATCTCAAACCAAAGGATCTAGGAAACAATGCACCAAGGACTTAACAATGGATGTCTCCAGATAGAAAGAGTTTAGAGTTTCCTTGCTTTCTTTGTTGTTATTGTGGTTGTGGTTGTGGTTGTTGTTGTTGATGATGATGATGATGATGTGTTTTTTTCTGCAATAAACGTGTTCTGTCTTCTGGAATAAGATAGTTAGATTTTTAAGAAGGCATAGGGACTTCTAAAGCTAAAGGCTCAAATAAAAGTAGATGAGTATCTAAGAAATGCTATTTCAGAGCACAAAATTCCACCTATTTCAACCTCAAACCTCCATCGGTGGTTATATTTCTGTATTAGTTGCTATTTCTAAGTCAACTATTGAATGATCAATTAGTACCAGTTAATGTTATAGTCTATCCTGCGGTAGAACATTGATCTATGGAGAATTAGGTATTGAAAATTAGGAGCAGGGACTCAGAGAAGTCTTCAATAAAGGCATTAGATCAAAGAGGGAAAGGATGGCCTAACATAGGAAGTAAGCAAATGCCAAACTTTGTTCTCTTAGTTTGGCTAAATTCAAAAGAATTTTTTGCCCATTTCCAAAGAAAGTCAAGTGTACTTAACATTAATCCATGCTATTATACTCCAATATTTTATTTTAATTTTGGAATTGAGCTTCTTACAGTAGCTTGGGATCCTTACCAGGAACAACAGCTCACTTTGCATGGTCAGAGGAGTTATTGCGTAGGAGTTAAGCACACGAGCTCTGGAATATGACCTTGTAAGGGTTGTTTAATTTCCTCAGAATGTCTTTAATTCAAGTGGACTTGGGTTTTATAATTATTAAACCATGGATTGCATAAAAGTGGTAAGAGATTTACTATTAAGACAAAAATAAAATAATATCAGTAACCCTTGTTGGGCATTTCTTCATTTTATTTTCTTCAAAAGCAAAACTATGAAGTAAGAATATTATTTTCTCCATTTATTTTCTTCTTTTTAAAGTTTTCTTGAGGTGAAATTGATATAAATATTGCACACATTTATTATTTTTTATTGTTTATTTATTTTTGAGACACAGAGAGAGGGAGACACAGAATCTGAAGCAGGCTCCAGGCTCTGAGCCATCAACACAGAGCCCAATGCAGGGCTCAAACTCATCAACCATGAGATCATGACCTGAGCTGAAGTCAGACGCTTAACCGACTGAGCCACCCAGGTGTCCCCATACACATTTAATGTATATAACCTGATGTTTGGACATATGCTTACATCTGATATACCATCACCACAATCAGGGCACTAAACATATCCATCACCTCCCAAAATTTCCTTGTGTTTTTTTTTTTTTTTTGTAGTTTTCTTAGGTTTTTTTGTTTGTTTTGTAGTTGTTTGTGAGGACATCTAACTCTAAAAATATTGAAGTGTACAATACTATATTGTTAACTATAGATACTATGTTATATGATTTTGTCTCCATTTCACTGGTGAAGAGCTGATGTGTAGAGAGGTGAAGTCACCCATACTCTACCTAGCCATTAAGGAGAGGGACAAGGAATCACATCTCACTACTATCATCTGCAAACCATGCTGGGAGTGCATCCTACCAAGTTCAAGCAATTATTTTGTTCTTGATTGCTTTAATTCAGGGGATGTAAATTGTGTTTCTCTAACACATAGAATATCATCATGTGATATTCATCAGGATTCTTGCTAACTTATAAAATGTTGACTTTCTCATAGAACTTAACTATAGCCTATTTGAACATTTTGAAAATATTTTCTCATGAAAATTTTTCCAAATGAGTCCAAAGTTGGCAGTCCACACAATTATCAATGTGAATTTTGCTCACTTTTATCCTGAGTTTGTTTTCTGTAAGAAGACAGATTAGAGAGATTACACTACAAATACACCGATGCTATAGTTTGCAAGGAGATATATCTGATCTTTTACTGTAAACTTCTGGCTTCAGCAATTTTAAGAACTAGATGTATAGAGGGGCGCCTGGGTGGCTCAGTCGGTTAAGCGGCCGACTTCGCTCAGGTCATGATCTCGCGGTCCGTGAGTTCGAGCCCCGCGTCGGGCTCTGTGCTGACAGCTCAGAGCCCGGAGCCTGTTTCGGATTCTGTGTCTCCCTCTCTCTGACCCTCCCCCGTTCATGCTCTGTCTCTCTCTGTCTCAAAAATAAATAAACATTAGGGGCGCCTGGGTGGCGCAGTCGGTTAAGCGTCCGACTTCAGCCAGGTCACGATCTTGCGGTCTGTGAGTTCGAGCCCTGCGTCAGGCTCTGGGCTGATGGCTCAGAGCCTGGAGCCTGTTTCCGATTCTGTGTCTCCCTCTCTCTCTGCCCCTCCCCTGTTCATGCTCTGTCTCTCTCTGTCCCAAAAATAAATAAAACGTTGAAAAAAAAATTAAAAAAAATAAATAAATAAACATTAAAAAAAAATAAAAAAAAAAAAAGAACTAGATGTATAGAACCAAAAGTCATTTTCCATTTTAAACAATCTGATTTTTTCAATGCTTTTAATGTTTATTTATTTTTGTGTGACAGAGAGAGAGAGACAGAACACGAGCAGGGGAAGGGAAGAGAGAGAGGAGGGCACAGAATTCGAAGCAGACTCCAGGCTCTGAGCTGTCAGCATAGATTCTGATGTGGGGATTGAATTCACCGACCGTGAGATCATGACCTGAGCCAAAGTCAGATGCTTAGCCAGCTAAGCCACCCAGGCACCCTTCAATCTAATTTTTTTAATTTTATGTAGATATAAAAACTTTTTGAACTAATCTTAAAAAAGTATTACACTCCTGCCTGATCTATGAGTTCAGTGTTCCAGTTGTGACTCTGTTGCTGAAGTATATACATTTTTAAAAATGTCTTTGTCATTTATCAGTGAATTTACAAGATGGTAATATAAAGACTATTTCTTTAAGTATGAGGAAGTAGAAAAAGAATATATGAAACCAGTCCAAATCCTTCCCATGGATTTATAGCTGACATGTGGTAGACAGATGAGAGCATTTGAGAAGTCCGACCATATGCAGCTGTTTCTCTGATTTGACCAAGAAAGCAAAAGGCAGTCATGGCTTGAAAGAGAGCACTGAGTGTGCTTTCATGTAATTCCTTGTGGCCAGCTCTTGCCTATCTTCTCCCCTCGATTACCAGCCTTTCTTTATACTTGGCAGAATAATATTTAAGCAAACATCCTTAACAGACACTCACTGTGTCTGGACTATTTATTCCACAGATATAGGGCTATTGACACATCAATTCAAAATTCAAACAAGCACATAATCAAACAAGCTGTAATTTCATTTTTTAATATTTATTTATTTTGGGGAGAGCACAAGCAGGAGAGGGCCAGAGAGAGAGGGACAGAGGATCCAAAGTGGATTCCACAGTACAGGCTGACAGCACCGAGCCTGATGTAGGACTCAAACTCACGAACATGAGATCATGACCCAAGCCAAGTCAGATGCTCAACTGACTGAGCCACCCAGCAGCCCCAAACAAGCTATAATTTCTTCATTAATTCTTAGGAAATGGCTTACCTTGTCCCCTTATTCTCTGCTCTGCCTGTGGGCTCAGTTCCTTCTTATAAACTGGTCTAGACCCATATCAGAGGGTTTATGTTCAGAGTGATAGTACATCATATTGATGAAGGCTCAGATGCTGGAACTAGATTGCTTTGTTTAAATCCTTAGCTCTGTCTTTTTTTTTCAAT
Organism: Leopardus geoffroyi; assembly: GCF_018350155.1. NCBI lineage: Eukaryota > Metazoa > Chordata > Mammalia > Carnivora > Felidae > Leopardus > Leopardus geoffroyi. Next base: position 79,115,351 of record NC_059329.1, read on the forward strand.
GTAACAGTTTTTTTTTAATGTTTTATTTTATTTTTGAGAGAGAGAAAGAGAGTGCAAGCAGGGGTAAGGAAGAGAGAAGGAGACAGAGGATCTGAAGTAGGCTCTGACAGCAGAGAGCCAGACATGGGGCTCGAAGTCACAAACCATTGAGATCATGATATGAACCAAAGTCAGAGGCTTAACTGAGCCACCCAGGCGCCTCTCAATGTAACAGTTTTAAGTGTATATATTTGAAGTAGTTAACACTTTCCCCCAATATCTCTTACATTTGCAGAACACTTCCATATTGAAAGCAACTTATTGTTATTTGATAAGTCTGAGGGGACTTAGCCCTTTTCATTTCCAATTCTCCTTTGTCCTTATCATTCTCTGCTTATCTTCATGTGCTTTAATAATGAGGGTAACTTCTGTCTCTTATTGCATCTGGTTTTGACTCTAAGACTTTCAGAAATGACTTCACCTTGCCATATCAGTGCCTCATCCCTCAGATGAGGAACATGACAGTATCTATCTCAAATTTTAAATACATACACACAATATTATTATTATTATTATTACTATTATTATTATCTTTATGAATTTATTTAGTTTTGAGAGAGAGCAAAAGCACACAAGTAGGAAGAGGCAGAGAGGGAGAGAGGGAGGGAATTCCAAGCAGGTTCCACAGTGTCAGCACAGAGCCTGATGTAGAGCTCGATCCCACAAATTATGAGATCATGACCTGAGTCGAGATCCAAAGTCAGACACCCAACTGACTGAGCCACCCAGGTGCCACACACACAGTATTATTTTCGTAGAAAATTTAGAATAATAGATTTTACATAGAATGTACTGTGTACTCATGTTGGAAAGATCACGGTTCAGGATTCTTATGACTCATTCTAAATATTATTAAACTTTATTCTTTTGCTAGTGCACTATTAGGAGAATATGAACCTTTATTTCCCTCTTTACTTTTAGTTTCTTTCACTTTACTCTTTTGCCACTTGATCTACCTTAACCTATTTCCACTCCCACCCATACTCTCATTTCCCACATGGTCTTGACTTTATCCCTGGCCCCACCACTGACCACCACAGTCCCCTGGCTGAAATTTTGGTATGACATTCAATTGTCCTTCAGTACCTGAGATATTTTTAAGTTGCTCTTTATATCCCTAAGCTTTGTGCTGAAATTGACATTCATTTATTATTGTTCATCTGGAAAGAAAAGCACTAGTCTCTATCCATTCTCTAATCATACTTCTGATATATTGTTCTCCATGTAGTGAAGGGTGAATGAATGCCTTAACTTCTCTAGATCAAGCAGAGAGCCCTAGGTAACCTAAGTGTTGTTGCAGTAGTAGTTTCTTCACAGTTGTTTAGGTCTCTTAATTAAGGTTATTAAACTACCACCATATTAGGAAATAAATTGTACTCTAATTTTTTGAGCTTCTTGATATATGGGCAGTGGTAACAGAAGAATCTTTAGCACATAGCCTATTGCCTTACCATATTATACACTTGCTAAATATTTACTGAGTTATATTACATTTCATAGGAAAATGATCTTGCAAACTGTAGAATGTAAAAGTTACTGATTTGAAAAAGAGCCTGATGAAACGGTTTAAATATATGAAGTGTTTTTTTATGAAGCTTCGGTTTTATAGGTACAGTTATCATTCTGAAAAACAAAAATGGTAACAGTTGGTCTTTTCCCTTGTGGAATTCATTGTTTAGTTTCATCAGATGTTCTAAAATTCACAACACATACACACACACACACATACACACACACACACCACATACACATATACACGCATCTACACCAATAACACAACACAACACAACCTCAAAATATCTTGATAAGGGCATGAAGCATTTTGCATTTAGAAAGTATGGGAAGAAAATGCCACTATTTAATAATTACTCCCCTTAAAGGCTAACCAAGGACAAACACCAATCTTTTATGAATGTTTTACTATACATTTTTCTCCATATATCTTGGGTTCCTCCAGTTACTTCTTTTAAAATAAATGATTCAATTTTCACAAAAAATTTCAAAGAGCTATGAATGCAATCAAACTTTTCCTTTTGGACATATTTGTTTTATTTTTTGGATCAAAGGAACTCCAGATCTTGCTTTTTTTTTTTTTTTTTTGAGAAAACAAAAACAAAGGCAAAAGACAATAACATATGTTTTAATGAAATTAGGCCAATTTTTTTTGAAGCATGTTTTTCAGAGCAATAGTCTTAGAAGGATATTCTTGGGAAAGGAATTTCTTCATCAAATAAGTTTCACAAACACAACACCCTATGTTTCTATCTTGGAGCTTGAGAGTGGATTTAGACATATTGAAGTATCTGAAAAAATTTTTAATTAAGAAACATGAATAAGATGTGTTGGCCAAATGATTTTCAAACTTACTGGACCACAGAATTCCCTTAATTTCCTTCCTCCTGTTTGTAGCTTGAGTAACACTGATATTTTGAGAATCATCTTGCATTAGGCTGAATGGGTAGCAATTCTGTGGCTTAAAGGCTGAGAATAGACATTTAATCTTTTCGTATTACTCATAGAGAATTCTACAATGACCTTTCAACGTTTATTTATTTTTGGGACAGAGAGAGACAGAGCATGAGCGGGGGAGGGGCAGAGAGAGAGGGAGACACAGAATCGGAAACAGGCTCCAGGCTCTGAGCCATCAGCCCAGAGCCTGACGCGGGGCTCAAACTCACGGACCGCGAGATCGTGACCTGGCTGAAGTCGGACGCTTAACCGACTGCGCCACCCAGGCACCCCTACAATCACCTTTTAGATTATTGGATGATCTTTGCTTGTATTTGAATGCCTACTAGTTGGCCGCTATATGATACACAAAGAAATTTATTTTATTAGTATTATTATATTGTTATGATTATTATTATGATTATTAGATATTATTAATATCATCTAATCATGCTCCTGTGTGAAGAGTGCTGCCACTCAAATACCTGTTCCATATAGCGTGAATGCTGAAACATTGTAAAGGGAATGTAAATATGGGTAAATAAATGAAAAACAGGGAAAGCACACAAGAAGACTCTTTTCTTCCTTCACATTGTCTACTCACTTGACTTATATGCCTTGAAAGACTGTAGGAGCACCACAGTGAATGCTGCCTTTAGGTTTCTAACAATCTGTACATCTAGTGAAGCTGTGTCTGCCTGGGTTTGTTCTAATGCTACCACATAGAATCCAAGACTGAGGCTTACTTGTGAATCAATAGCCAGTGCCAGATTCAAATTCAGTGTAACTACTATTAGCTTTTTGAGTTGTAATTCAAGCCTCACTGTGTCACTTAAACCAACAGAGATGATTTCTCTAGCTTACGTTTTGGAAAGTATCTTATTTGTTCACTTCATAATGTTGTATTCACCACTCTCTGTCTTATTTAAATAATATATATCCTGCTCCTTTTTAATTGAGAAATAATGAACAAACTTCTGACCTTTTGTATTCCTAAGTCTCTGCTTGAAAAGAACTTTCTTGGGGGTCATTGAGAAGACCTTTTTGGATAGCATATTCAATGGACAAATAAGAGAAAAATTGCTAAGGTGACTCCTGGTTTTCTGACTGTTGTATTGACTTCTCTCATTCCGTTTTTTTCCCCTATCACAAAAGCAAGGAAAAACTTTGACATTTGATCCTAGAATAATGTTACTAAATGTAAATGTTAAATAGTTCTAAAGGTTTATGAGGAAATTTCAATGGCTGAAGAAAAAAAAATAACCAATTTTGGATAGCACAATAAGAAGAAAAAAAGAATTGGTAGCACAAAATTTTCAACATATAAGTTCTTTTTTTTTACTTTTCCATAAACAATTCTAAACTCTTTTCATTTTCCCCCACCAGGAACACTTCTGCTGCCAGTTAAACCATAAAAGAAAAGAAAGACCTTTGTTCTAATGGTAACAACAAGAAAAATAGCAAAATATAAATACAAATCATATTTCTCTATGAAGCAGAGAAGACTGGTGGATTGGAAGAAGCTAAATGAACTGAATTTTATTGAGAAACAAACCCCTAGAGAGGAGGAGAGAGCAGCAGCCACTTCTATCTGTGGGTCATTGCCAGGTTTGGATTCAGAGTACCATACCAGGAATAAGGACGCTGAGATCTGGTTGGAATGGAATGTAGATTGGAAGAACCCCAACTTAGTGAAGCCATAGTACCTCTCTCCCCACCCTACCCTTGAGAAAGAAATGCTGGATAAAGGCCTGGTAGGTAAAGAGAAGTCAATCACTCAGCCTTGGGCATTCTCTAAATAACTAGATTCCAGGACTTTGTGAAATTGAAGGCTGTAGTGTAGCAAACCTGTCTGAAACTTCAGCCAAGTCTTCCAACTCAAGGGCAGACACCATCAAAAACTAGAAGATCGTAGAAGACATCAGAATGGAGTTGAGAATTAGATCCGTACTAATATAACCCATTGGTTTCAACAAACACACCAATGCATTTAAAAAGGAAAAGAAAGTCTCTTTAAGAAATGTTGGAAAAATTTCCTTTTTCCATATGGAAAAAAACGAACTGATTTCTATCATACACCAAACACAGAAATGAATTTGAGATAGATCATACCTTTAATGTAAAAGTTAAAATTATATAACTTCTAAAAGAAAGACAGGTGTTGTAGGAGTCTGCCTCTCACTCATCATTCCTTACAGTTGTTATACCTGCCGTGGGACAGACATTGCACCTGTGTCCTCACCAGCTTTAACCTCTCTGTCTGTGACATATCCCCACATCTGGGATCTGCACAGACATGTAGACTCCACCCTGGGGGTAGCTACTCCACAGGATCCAAAACCAGGAGCAAAGGTAAGACTTCGCCTTTCTTTGGAGACATCATTTAGAAGATTGGAAAATACCCTTGGGGCTAACAGCCAGGAGAGAAGAAGCATTTGCATCATTCCATGATGTCTCTGTGGACTTCACCCAGGAAGAGTGGCCGCTGTTGAGCCACGCTCAGAGGCTGCTGTACAGGTATGTGATGCTAGAAAACTACAGCAACCTGGTCTTCCTGGGAATTCCATTTCCCAAGCCAACACTTGTCATTGTGCTAGAGCAGGGGGAAGAGCCCTGGAGAGAGGAGAGAGAATGTCTCTGTTCAGGAGATTCAAAGCCAGATATTCAACTTTATTCCTACTCTGCTCTGGACTTCTGCAGTCAACAATCATGCCAACATGTGCCACACAATTATTGCCGTCCATTCTGCCCAGGCTTGTTTGCAGGAGCTCGCTGCCCAGCATATCGGAAGCAGCAGAAGCAACCACTTTCTTATGAAAGCTTCTGCGATGACAAGTAGAAGATGAAGACAGAGAAGAGGGTTCCAAATCTTTGAGAGGACAGGAGGGATGTTTACTTCTAGAACTTTCTCCAACCCACCTGATGGACAGCTAATAAGCTTGAGGGGAAGCAAAAGAGTGGTGGAAATAAAGCTCAGCTCAGCTGAGAAAGCAAACCGTTTAGAAACAGACAAAGTATTAAAGTGGGTAGATCTGTCCAGATTTGAAATAGTGAGTTGTGGAAATTATGGGCTAGGCTTTAGCAAGAAATCAGCCCTCTTTTTTCATCAGAGAACCCTCTCAGGAGAAAAGCCTAATTTTTGCAAGGAGTGTGGCCGAAGCTTTAGCTATAAATCAGCTCTCATCACACACAAGAGATCACATACGGGGGAGAAGCCTTATTTCTGCACAGAGTGAGGGCAAGCCTTTAGCCAGAAGTCAAACCTAGTCACACACAAGATGGCACACTCTGGGGAGAAACCTTTCATATGTGAGGAGTGTGGACAAAGCTTTAGCCAAAAGTCAACCCATCAGACACCTAAGGACACTCTCGGGGGAGAAGCCATTTGTGTGCCAGGAGTGTGGGCGGAGCTTTAGGGATAAGTCAAACCCTATCACACACCAAAGGATCCACTCATGGGAGAAGCCTTATGTATGCAGGGATTGTGAGAGGCCTTTTAGAGACAAATCAACTCTCAGCAAACATCAGAGGATTCATTCAGGGGAGAATCCTCATTTGTGCAATGAATGTGGTCGGAGCTTTGGTCATAAATCATACCTCATAAAACACAAAAGAACACACTCAGGAGAGAAGCCTTTTGTGTGTCAGGAGAGTGGACAAGGCTTTAGTGATAAATCAAACCTTACCACACACCAGAGGACCCACTCAGGGGAGAATCCCTACATATGTGCAGAGTGTGGACGAGGCTTTGGTGTTAAGTCAGCTCTCGTGACACACCAGAGGACACGCTCAGGAGAGAAGCCTTATGTGTGCCAAGAATGTGGGCGAAGCTTTAAACATAAGTCAACTCTCATTGCACATCAGAGGACACACTCAGGAGAGAAGCCTTTTGTGTGTGGGGAATGTGAGAAAGGCTTTAGACAGAAGTCACACCTCATCAGTCATCAGAGGACACACTCTGGGGAAAAGGCTTATGTTTGCACTGAGTGTGGGCAAGGCTTTAGCCAAAAAGCGAATCTAGTCAGGCACAAGATGGCCCACTCAAGGAAGAAGACCTTTGTGTGCAGGCAATGTGGGAGAGGCTTTAGGCAGAAGTCAGCCCTCATAAGACATCAAAGGACACATTGTGGGGAGAAGCCTTTTGTATGCAGGGCATGTGACAGAGGCTTTAGTGATGAGGCAACCCTCAGCACACATCAGAGAACACACTAAAGGGAAAAACCTTATTTGCAGTAAATGTAGGGAAGGCTTTCTGTTGAAGTCACTCGTTATTAGACACCAGAGGACACATTTGTTGTAAATAAGCTTCATGCACAAGGAGTGTAAGCAAGACTTTAGTAATAAATCACAAATCATACCTCATCATGCAAGAGGAGACAACTTTAGAGGAAATCTCCTGTATGCAAAGGGTGGGACTTCAGAAGTATTGACTTTCATCAGAGGTCAGGAGAAGACCTACTTGTATAAAGCAATGGTACTCAGTTAGAAGCAGTATTACCCCTTGTGTAGGTGACATATGGTGAAATCTAGAACATCTTTTAATGCCACAACTGGGAGGCTGCTACTGGCATGTAATGGAGAGAGGCCAAGGATGCTGCTAAACATCTTATGATGCACAAGACTGTCTCCCCCTCCCCCCCCACAACAAAAGTATCCTAGCCTGTAAGATTTGGATTCCTGGAAGGCTGGCTTGGACTCCAGGATTCCTGCCATTGGCTTGAAGGAAGATTTTTGACACTCTACTTCAGCTGAGTCTCCTGTCCAGGCATCTTGCCTTCCCTCTGTCCTTCATATCCAGATCTGATGCCTCTCTCTGCCTTCTCTGACTCTTTCCATTATTTTTTCCATATATGGTTTCCCAATAGCCTCTTGTACATCTAATCCCATCCTCTTTTTCAGAAGACGCCAACTCACACAATTACAAAGTGAAAATAGTAAATTTACAGTGAAGCGACTTGGCCTACATCACCTTAAGAAACAGAATCACTAATATTGAAACACATTATCATCATAAGCCTCCTAATAGGATTTACTGAAAAAGATATCATGTCATTTTAAAAATATATTTCTGCCAAAATAGGTGTTACTAAAGTCTTGTCATGAGAAATAATTAGATAAACTTAAGTAATATTTTACAAAACAACTCTCCCCTACTTTCCTGGCCACTATCAGGGCCAGGAAAAACAAAGACAGGTTGATAAACTGTTCTAGATTAAAGAAGACTATGGAGACATGGCCATACAGTGCTTGATATTAGATTGGACTCTGGACTTTGAAAAATATAGTTACAAAAGACTATGGACTAAAGAATATTGTTTAATCAATGTTAAATCAATGATTTAATTTGAATTAAATTAAATTTAATTTCCATACTGCAGTATGGAAATTCCATGTGGTCATGGAAGTCACATCTTTGCTTTGAAAATACGCAAGTGAGTTTTTGGGGTTAAAAGGATACAATGACTCTAACTTATTTACAAATCATTCAGAAAAAAATGGTCTGAAAGTGTTCATAGAAAAAAAATGCATATATAAAATATAAATACATTTTCCAGGAGTGGGGGGGGGGAGAGAAAGAGAGAGAGAGAGAGAGAGAGGACACAAGTGGACCAAGTATGAACCATTGGTAAATCCAGTAGATAACAGTGCCTTATATTCTTCTTGCAACTTTCCTCTTTTTGATATTTTATCAAAATAAAAACATTAACAAAAAAAAAAGAAGGAAGGAAAAAATAAATAGAAGAAAGTATGCTTCTGGGATGGTGGGTTGGTTTGTGGTTGGAATAGTCACAGTTAGAATTACATTTGTGACACAGCCCAGAATAACTCAACTCCTGAAGAAATTAGAAAGATTACCTGCCCCATGTCTTAACTGTCAGATAAAGGAAAGGCCTTACATTCTTTGTGAAACACTCACACATTAGTCTCCAATGTTTTTTTTAGATACAGTGTTCAGAATATAATTAAAAATTACCAGATATTGAATAAAATAGGAAAAAGGTAATCTGTATTATTTGTTTTTTGGGTGTTGAGTTTGATAAGTTCTTTGTAGATTTTGGATACTAACCCATCTGATATGTCATTTGCAACTATGTGGATGGAACTGGAGAGTATTATGCTAAGTGAAATTAGTCAGTCAGAGAAAGACAAAAATCATATGACTTCATTCATATGAGGACTTTAAGAGATAAAACAGATGAACATAAGGGAAGGGAAACAAAAATAATATAAAAACAGGGAGGGGGACAAAACAGAAGAGACTCATAGATATGGAGAACAAACTAAGGGTTGCTGGAGGGGTTGTGGGAGGGGGGGATGGACTAAATGGGTAAGTGGCATTAAGGAATCTACTCCTGAAATCATTGTTGCACTATATGCTAACTAATTTGTATGTAAATTTAAAAAAAATAAAAAATTATATTAAAAAAAAGGTAACCTTACTCAAAAACAAAAAATAGAAGTAGATCAACAGGTTACCTAGTTATTGGAAATAGTAGCAAGGGCTTTAAATCAGTCACTACAACTACTTTAAAGAGTTTAGAAGAAAATTGGTAGGATATTTGAAAAGGAAAATCAAAACTTGAAAAAAAAGGAACCAAACATGAATACTAATATTGAAATATGCAATGTTTGAATTTTTCCATGCCTGCCCAATGCAGTAATTAACTGCCATTTTCCTTCTATTTCTTTCTGATAACTTTCATGAAGATTCAAATGAGTGATTGAAATAAACCCAGAAATAACATTAGAAGGGAGCCATCGCTTTGAAAGTTATTCATTGACTCATTCTTTAGAACTAAGAAAACCAGTCACTAAACCCTGATCTAGTCAACTATATTATGAAGAGACACTAAATTTAAAATTTGTTTTTCATATTTTGGACTCTAAAAATTATACTATTCCTCTCAACTCTGCCACTTGCTTCTAAAGCAGATATGCTTCTGTGATTCTTATTTAGAAATGTTTTTATTGCCAAATTTTCAACAGGATGTTTGCTTTCTCTTAAGGCATCTGCATAAGTAGTTTTCTTTTTCAGAAATACGTTTTTTAAAACTTATATAGTCTTCTAGATGAGCAAGATCCTCTGTCTCTTTTTCTCTCCCCCTTTCCCTGTCTCCCTTTCTCTTACTCTGTTTCTCGATTGCATTTAGACCAACCCTGTCCCCTAATTTAGTAAATATAACTTTTTAGCTTTTGTGATTCAATTTCAAAGGAGCAATAACCATTAAAAGTCACAAATTTTCATGGTTGGATTGTTGTCATTAATCAATATTCCCATTGTAATAACAATGGACTGGCCAGATGTGATACACTCAGTGTTGGGATTAAAATGGGTGAAATTTCCAGGGACTGATTAGTGTTTATTATGGAAAATGACACTGTCATGAATATAATAATATTATGATGATGTTTTAGGCAACTATAATTTGTGTGCTTTTTCTAGTTTTCTTTGACATCAGAGAACGATATGAATCAATTTCCATTCACTGTGTTAGTATGAAACAATATTTATCAGTTTGGGGTCATTATAATTTAGTTTTCTCCTTTTGGCAGACAGTATGAGCTTATGTTATGTGACGTTATTTTTTTTTATATCTCAAATAAACCTTTTTGAAACTGAAGCGATTTTACCTGTCATGTTACACACACACACGCACACACACACAGACACACACGCACACACACGCACACACACTCCAACCACAAAACCTATGATTTCATACAAGATTGTTAAGACTACTTTCCTTGGAAAGGTTTGGCACAAAGTGAGCAGCCAAAGCATAAGGACTTATTCTTGTAAGTTTTATATTATAGTATAATTTGTGTGATCTTGGATCTTTCTAGGATATCTGCTTAAGCTCAAATATACACTGCTTTATGAGTCTACCATGCGGAATTAAAAACAAAATGTGAAATAAGAGAGCCATAGTTGGTGTTAATCTGCAACTGTGACATGAGAAGTGGTAGTAAGTTTGTCCACAATATCACGTTTTCAACCATTTCTCTCTGGAGCCTCCTCTAGCAAGAGCAGAAGGAATTAGATAGAGCAGTTTCTTTCTAGACATTTGGTCCTCAGAGAAACATTTCTATGGATTCTCCATCTGTTAAATCTGGTTTGGGGGACAAGATTCTCTGTCAACTTCAAAGTGCCAGCTGTGATATACAATAGTAGGAAGTTCACAGGAAAACACATAGAATGATTAAAGCAAGCTGCCTTTCTGGGTTGGAGTATAATTTGATAGATTTGGATACCGATGGATTCAATCACCTCCTACTTCCCCCACCTTCTTACACACAGGTAGCTAAGTCACAATTGCTATTCCTATGCAGTAACCTTTGCAAATAAAAACAAACTGTTGTAATAGTGAAGATCAACATTCAAAATGCAATGGGAAGAGTCATAGGGATCATCTTGGTCCACATTCTGGCTCTACCCTTCAATTTGCTCCTTAAACTTGAAAAACATGGGTACCTTAAAAGCTTAATTTTCTCATCTGCACCATTATTAAGGATAAATGATAATATGCAAACTAGGATTATGGCAAGTAGCCATTTAAAAAATACACTTTTCCTTCTCCTGAGCTCTATTTGACTGATCTCCTCTATTTAAATTAATAAGAAACCTAGTAGGTCCATGGCAGCTGTAGCTTCGGATCGTTTTACGACCTTGATCAAGTTGTGTAACTTCTCAGAGTTTCTTCTTACCATCTGCAAAACCAGAATAATCATAGTTGACACCTGCTTACCATGCTGGGAAGATGAATGCAGTAACAACCACAAAGCAGGCTGCACTTTATGGGAAGCCAAATGCCACTTGCAATAAAAATAATAGCAATAATAACATTAAGAAATATTTATTTCCAAGATACTCTCTGAAGAGATTCGGGCATCTATTGTCCAGGGCATATTGGCCTCTAATGAAAAACAAATACTTGCCAGTGTTCATTAAAGTCCATTTTAGCAAATTGTCACTGTCCTACAATATACCTATTGAGCCCCTTGCAGATTAACAAAGAATGGTTGGGAAAAAGCACTGTACCATGCAGGCAGGCAAGAGAAAACCACACCAGGGTTTTTCTATACACAGTTGATATTCAGCCAGCAGCATTTCCCACTAAGATTTTATATGCCTGGCCCTGAGCAAATATTAAGCTTTTTAACTGGGAGGTTTTGCCAACATTTTTGATTACACATTGCCTCATAGCAGTATGTGCCAAATATATATGGTACCGTATATCTCTTTATGTGTTGCATTTAAACAGATCTATTATTGTCTTGGCTGTTTGTAGTATTTGTGGGACCTTTTCATATTTAATTTGAGGTTTTGAGTTTTCAATATACCTCTAAGAAAAGAACTGTCAACATTAGACTGTTTTTTAATGCCATCGTATATTTAAGAGACAAGCAAAACAATGTGTGCAAAACCATGATGCGTGCTGATTAAGGAAGCCGGAATGTTTTATGATATGTCTTTAGTTTTAGAAATTCTTCAGCTATTATTGTCTAGATACGGTTTTCAATATATGGCTTATAAAATTGTATCTGAAAGTCTTCCTCCCAGACAGACTTGATGCCTGAACATGTTCTACTGAATGCTAAATTATTCAATTAGACTTATTTAAGCATGGTCCATATATTCAGGGCTAGTATGCTGAAGAAACATTTTATCTGATTATCATTCTCTGAATTGAAAGAGAAATCATAACATAAACGACCTTTTAAATGTGTTGGTGGTCAAGTCATTACCTAGTATGTAAAGAAGGAAAATATTTCTTTTAAAAGTCAGAGCCAAATAATACTAGGAGTAGAGGAAGATAAAATTGGAAAGAGAGGGGGGAAAATAAACAGTCTTTCAGGAGAATTCTTTGTGCTTTTCAGAATAGAATCCATTGAAGATATATATCAATGATGCCCAAAATTCAAATAATGCCTGTTCTTCTGTTTTCTGCTGACTCAAATGGACTTTTAGCATTTTCCCTGTCAGATTTGAATGTAACTTTAAAGTAGACTGATATACCAGAGTCTGTTTTTCTTGCTTCAGAAAACAAATTAAAAGGATAAGAGAATAAAAGAAATCCTGTTTATAAGGCTGAGTATGTTCGGAATTTTAAAGGCTTGCTCATACTCCATAAAGCTCAGGGGGACAGTGTGAAGGTCTCTCAGTAGGACTGTCAGCTTCTGCCCATGCTCCCATCCATCCTCCACAGAATCACTGGGCTAATCTTCCTGAAGCATGCTGCTCCCAATTGTTTTACAAATAAATGCATTCAAGGCCTTCTAAGACCTTATCCCTAGATGAGTTTATAACCTCTACCCACTATTCCCTTATAAGTCGTTGACTTTGTGCCTAAATGACCTACAGATGATTCATATCTATGCTTCCTGACTTCCATCTTTTTTTCTCAATTTCCCATGAGGGGGACACAGTTTTGACTGTTTAGTATTCGTACATAATGTGTGTTGTTTCTTCCTCAGCTATTACTCAATTTCTGCCTCTTAGGCCATAACTACTTTTACTCCCTTCAGAATTTTCATAACAGTGTATCTAGATCTTTAATAGACTGTTTCATCATATCTCTAGTGCACACGAAACCACTTATATAGATACCTCATGTCCTCCACTTTGTCTGTTATCCATATATTTTATAACATCCCTGAGGTCAGAGTTTAATTTTGGTGGGGGCGCCGGGTGGCCCAGATGGTAAAGTGGCTGACTCTTGATCTCTGCTCAGGTTATGATCTCACAGTTCATGAGATCAAGCCCCACATGGCGATTGGGCTCTGCACTGACAACGTGGAGTCTACTTGGGATTCTCTCTCTCTCTCTCTCTCTCTCTCTCTCTCTCTCTCTCTTTCTGTTTCTTTCTCTCTCTGCCCCTCCTCCAGTTGTGTGCACACTTTCTCTCTCAAAATAAATAAATAAATAAATACATAACTAAACTTTAAAAGAAGATAAATTTAATTTGTGGTTGTGTCAGCTCTGTACATCTGCCTCTGAGCATGCATTACACTTAGTGAAAACTACATAACTCATCGAATAAATACAAAAGGGAATCTTTTTATCCTAATTCCATCAGTTCTTCTTTCATTGGGTACAATTTTATATTTTGTTCACATTTTTCTTCACTTGTTGAAAATGACAGTTGCTTCAGAGCACAGAAAGAGAAGATAAATTAAAATGTCCTGAAGAAAATACAGAAAAGAAGAAAGCTCGAAAAACAAGCTTTAAAACCACCAGGATCCAGGTAGTAGCGGATAGGGACCCAGATGGCAATTCCATAGCAGGAAAAATCCAGTTAAAATACTCCTGTCAGAAGAAATGGAAAACAAACCATTTTCTACTGAATTGTCATATTCTAAGAAAGAAGCATCTAATTGGTCTAATTGGTCATGCAAGGCTTGCGTTTGGGAAGCTATAACTACTGTTTACACTCTGTGTCTGAAAGACTTCTTCCAGTAGTGAAGACATAGTTGCAGGACAATAAATGAGAGGGCTATTAGGGAGGAAAAATAGAGGCTGTCAAAAACAGGCACACATCTGCTACTGAAGATTCATCATGTGGAGACATTAGGTGAAGTGTGAGAGATAATTGTTATTATTTTTTATAATCTGTAATTAATGAGCGTGTTCTTCAAGGGTTTTATTATACTTCATTGTGATGCATCAGACCAGGGCTTGTGTTTGCTGCACAAAGGGAATATCTTGCATAGTTTTCCACATGACTGCCACAGAATGGCTTTACTTAAAATACCTCCAGATACAATACAGCACTGTTTAATTTTCTTTAAGCAGATTTCAGGGTTGGCATGTCCTAAGAGGTGTCAAACTTTCTGATTCTATGTATAGTGGGCTGGATGGTGTGGTTTTGCATCTCTTTTCTTGTTTTGAAAAATTTTTAATGTTTATTATTTTTGAGAGAGAGACAGAGACAGAGAGCAAACAGGGCAGGGGCAGAGAGAGAGGGAGACACAAAACTGGCAGCAGGCTCCAGGCTCTGAGCTGTCAGCACGGAGCCTGACATGAGGCTCGACCTCACAGACAGCAAGATCATGACCTAGCTGAAGTTGGCCGCTTAACCCACTGGGCCACCCAGGTGCCGCTGAATGTCTTTAAATACAGGAAGATTTAAGGATGTAAATAGTAACTAATTCAAGAAGAGGATGAGACATCATGTGCCTATAAAGGAAGTTGTTTCTTCTGTTGACAAAAAGTGCACATCTAGTCAAAGCAGCAGACTCTACATGGGCTCTCCTGGCTGGTCCTCATGACAAGAAATCCTATGTTGTATAAAGCAAAGTAACAGTACTTTTCTTGCAATATCCACTTGGATAGGCCTTCCCACTGTCTGTACCTCAGAGAGCAGTTCATACTGTAAGAAATAGTTGTTGACTCATTTGTTGCCTGGCTAATAACATTCACCAAGTGCCTACTCTGTCTTGTAGGGACAGGAGTATTGGGCCAGATTCTGAGAACAAAATGAGGAAATCCATCATCAGTCTTGTAGGAGATGAGTAAATTGATGATTTCGGTGATTATAATAAGGGATTATGATTCCCAGAGTTTATAGGAGCCTAGAAGAGGGCTCATAAGAAGTAAAGGAGAAACACAGTGTGGCATAAATGACTTCTAGGGAAGATAATGCTTGAGTAACATATTTAAGCGGGCTTTGAAATCATTCAGATGAAGAAGGTATGTATGCATGTGGGTGGGGTTGAGAAGAGGTGAGGATGGATAGAGACTAGAAGTTGAAGGTATGCATCTCTCATTTGTTGATGAATGAAAAATAAATCCCGCCACATTGTTCCTGAAAATAAGCTAAATTAGTTAGAACCAATGAGTACATCTTTTGCAAAGATAACTCTCCGGCAAGTTTTTCTCTTCAGACAAAAGAGCTTTGCAAAGGTAAGAAAGCAATATAGTTGTGTCCATTTAAATGAAACTAGATGGGATATGGGAAGGCTGTATACAGCTGTTGATAACACAGTGGGCATTTTTGCCTCCAGAGAAACAATCCCAAAGATAGATTTGTTGCCAGTACAAAAGGATCAGGAAAAAATAAGAAGTTGGTGTAGTAATCATAGTGAAATCACTGATTCTGTACAAATGTTCAAGTGATTGTTTTCTGTCATATAAGCCAGACTGTGGCCTTTGGAATTTTTCTTCTAGATAATAGGCTAAGTAGAAATTTTACAGCCATTATTTTTTTAAGTTTTTTTTTTTTTTGAGTTTTACACTTATTTTGGTTAAACTCAGGTTTATCAGCCTCCATTTAAGACAGATTTTTTTTAACCCATCAACAAAGCAATGAGAACATTAAGACAACCATCCCTTTGTCTTTGAGGCAGTTAGGTGGAAAGAAAGGCACTAACACATAGACACCAAAGGAGTTAGGTTTACTAGAGTTGAACCAGGCAAAACTATTAAAGTTCACATTTCACATCACTATCATCACCCCAACTCTGATTTTATCAGTGTATCCATGCCAGCTCTTCACTGCTAGCTGGTCAGCTGATCTCTCTAATTATTTCCCTCTTAGAAGACAGACCATTTCATATCTAGGACACTTTAATTGTTAGGAAATCCTTCTGTATTTTGCTTGCAATTATCTATCGAATCTACCTTTAGTATCTTGCATGTTGCCTAATTGTTCTGCCTGCTGACCCAATGCCCACATAGAGCAAACAATTCATAATTTTTTACTACCTGGGTTAACCAACTCCCAGCCCCTCAAATGTTTCTCATGTGACATCATATGTGTTCTCTTTACCCTCTCTTTTAGAATATGTTACATTCCTTTTATATTCTTCTTAAAATGTGAGATCATTTGTGAATCTCACTAGTCTAAGATATGTATCAATAATTTCCTTAAAGTTTTAGAGACCCCATGGAATTTGGGAAGGAATGAAGAGATTAAGGCTTCTTCTTCTTTTTTTTATTTGCATTGTCTTCCTGCAGCTGTAATCTGCAATAACCCAAATGTTTCTCAATCATTTACTCACCAAGTATGGGTTTCCATTTGCAGATGGGGGAGAGGATATTCAAATTCTAATATTCTCATCTCTTTTTTCTTGAGAATTTCAAGGTTCACATGTTAAGAAATGTTTACCTGGTGTTTGAGAATTGGAATAATGTAACAAAAAAGCCAGTCCTCAGAGAGATCTATGTGTAAATCCCTATTCTGTCACATTTAGCTATTACCTTCTCTGATTCTCAATGTTTACATCTATTAATTGATGACCACTTTCAAGGAGTTATGTTAACACTAAATGATAGTATATTTGGAAAATATTGAGATTAGGGAGTGCTTTGTTCATGGGAAATGCTCTATAAGTGTTAGCAATGTTGGGGGAAGAACATTCACCTCTAGTTTATCTAATTCACCTCTAATTTAATTCACCTCTAGTTTAATAATAAAAGCATATTCTCTTGACATGACAAAGAATGAGATCTTCAAAACCAAAATGCCTTGCCCAGGTTGCGTGGAGCCCGCTTGGGATTCTTTCCCTCTCCTTCTGCCCCACCCCACTTGTGGGCACTCTCTCTAAAAATAAAAATAAAAATAAAATAATAATAATGATAATAATAATAAAGATGACAACCCTAATCCTCAATGTTGCATCTTGCTTTCTTCCCATGACCAGTTATTGTCACAGAGATCAAGAGTTGGGTGCTTAACCAACAGAGCTATCCAGGTGTCCCTGAAACAAAAATTTTAGAAGGTAGTCTGATATAGTAATAATAATTATAAATATTTATTAGATAATTACTGTGTAAGCACTTTACATGGGTTAACTAGCTATTCCTATGTATTTTGCTTCCAGTAGCAGTACTGTGGTGTCAAAACAAATAAATAAATAGCCAAAACTTTTCACTCATCCACACATATACAAACATTTGCTAAATGCTGTTGCATGGAAGGATCCTCTTTTATCTGACACATTGACATTAGTTCTTATGAGACACAGCCCTTTTTATTTCTTCCTAATGATAGAGTTCAAACAATATGTAGATTCATGAAAAGAGGAGATTAAGCACAAGTCGAATACACTGGAAAAAACCCTTGAGAAGGAGGGAGGGGACACAGGCTCAGACCTATCCTTGCCACCGACTTTCCATATGACACTAAGTTGCTTAGCTGCAAATATGGAACTTTATTTTTCATTATAGGTGTATTTCTCTGCGTGTAAAATGTTTATAATACCCTTCTGAGTACTGCAGGAGATTATAAAAAGGTTCAACTATAGGAGAAAGGAAAATAGAGCTATGGAGACTGAGTTTAACGTGCCAATTATGCCTATTAGGTGAATAAACTATAAATCACTTAACTGACCCCATTTTCTTCATCTGACAAATAAAAAGTTGAAGTAAATCTCTGAGAAACTCTTATGCCTAATGCAAAATATGTAACCACACACACACACACACACACACACACACGGCTTTATTTCCATATGCTTTGTCTAATAATGAGAGATACAGTTGGGTTTCTAAAAAAAATTTGTTCACCTTACAATGTAGGTTAATATATGTTGTAATTGTACTTTAGCAATACACAGATTGATCACAATACAATATTTTATTGCTTAGAAAAAATGCAAACTGTTCAGAACCTCAACTATTGGTAAGTATATGATATGGTGCAAAGAACAAGAGATAGGGAATAAAGCCAGTTAAGTGCTGTTACTGTATTCACTTATCCTCCTCAAGGGTTTTTCTTCCTCTACAAAATGGGCCCAAATGAGAACTTGATGTTTTGGGGAAGATCTGATGGAGTCACATTTTTGACAACTTTCTCAGGTACAGGTGGCAGGCTATTTAAGGTAACAGTTAGCCAACCTTATTCAATGTTTGATATGGATGGATGCCAGAAGCCTGTTATACTTTCCTATCTCCCTTTCCTAGAATGAAATCCAGAGGAGCCATCTGAGCACAGAAGACTAGGAAATTCAAGCTGGATCAGGTTAAAATGTCCTAGACTGGGATAGGCCAGAGTAAATATAAGCCATATGACAGGGGGTGAAATACAGAGATGTGGTCAACATTGTCCTCAAATTGAGTTTTCTATAAGGGCTGTCTACCAAATATAAGGCCTTTTTTTTTTTTCTTGCTGGCCTAAGTGTTATTTTAAAACTCTAAAGGGACCTTTTCTCTCCATCTGGTGGGTGATGTATGTTGTAACATTTTAACAGTGGCCTTCAATCAATCCAAAGCAGAGGAAATTTTATTGATGAGATGTGGAAGATAGATGCATTCACACAGAGAGTGGTGGCCACTTTCTTTTCTAAATTCAGGGTTCAGTTTTGCACTGTGTTCAATCTGGTGAGCACTAAGTGTGTGTTAGGGGACTCTTCTACCCTGCCTGTGAAGAAGGTATCTCCAATATTTATTGTGTACCAGGTTAAAGACTGACAGGCAGGGGGCACCTGGGTGGCTCAGTTGGTTAAGCATCCAACTTCGGTTCAGGTCATGATCTCACAGTTCATGAGTTCAAGCTGCGCATCCGGCTCTGTGCTGACAGCTCAGAGGCTGGAGCCTGCTTCATATTCTGTCTCCCTCGGTCTCTGCCCCTCCCCAGCTCATGCTCTCTCTGTCTCTTTCTCTCAAAAAATAAATAAACATTAAAAATTTAAAAAAAAAGACTGACAGATGGGTGAACTGAGATTGTTTAAGATTCTGTGACTGGCTCTCATGTATCCATTTTAGGGATATTGAATTCTTGAAAACACACTGTCTTTCTTACCAGTGAGAGACCTCTTAAGTAACCACAAGTAAAGAAAAGCCCTCTCTGCAGCACTGTTATGCATTACCCAGAAATTGACACTTGGGAAATTCAGGCTGAATCATTATAAGACTGTAAAGTGATTTGAGTTTATTGAATTCCATGTGTTTGCATGGTGACAAGTTACATAAAGGGCCACTGGTTAATCTGTAGCGTTTGAGAGCTTCAACTCCATTTTAATATCTGTCCTGTTGCTCTCAGCTCAGTAAGAAGTTATCAAGAATTTAACATACCAACAACATCACTAAGGCACCTAACAGTCCATTTTCAGGAACGACAGGACATCTTAGAAGAGTGTCTGTGTGGCTTTCTGGTGAAAATTCTATACTTGGCTAAATGGAAGTGGAATGGAATATAAAATGGGAAGCAACTAAAAGGTAATAAAGGGCAGAGAGTAACATACATCTTCTATGAATATCTAGTTTTTTAATGTCTCTGTTTAAGAAATAGTTTGGGGGGCGCCTGGGTGGCGCAGTCGGTTAAGCGTCCGACTTCAGCCAGGTCACGATCTCGCGGTCCGTGAGTTCGAGCCCCGCATCAGGCTCTGGGCTGATGGCTCAGAGCCTGGATCCTGTTTCCGATTCTGTGTCTCCCTCTCTCTCTGCCCCTCCCCCGTTCATGCTCTGTCTCTCTCTGTCCCAAAAAAAATAAACGTTGAAAAAAAAATTAAAATAAAAAAAAGAAATAGTTTGGAAGTGAAAAAAACAAAAACAAACAAAAGAAATGGTTAAAAGGTAAGAGTTGTTCTTATTTAATGTTTGTCTTCCCTATAGACTCAGATCTTGTGAGGAGAGATCATGTTCATTCATTAGCCAGGGTACCAAGGCTTAGCATAATGTTTTGCACAGAATTGACTCACAATAAGCATTTAATGAAAGAATGCTGCTAGGCTTCCTTGTTTGGATGGAGACATTTGTTTAGTTTAATCAATAAGGATTGTTCAAAAAGTCACAGAATTCAATGATTCTGCTTATGAAGTATGAGTTGGTTATTATTAGTTTAGAGTCCAGCTAGAGCTTTGTATTTAGAGCTTGTAAGTATCTCGAATTGTATTTTGAAGAACTGCATCTGAAGACTAACTTATGATAAAGACACTGGAATGTAGACTAAACTAAACCCTTTTTGGGTACTATTTTGTTTTAACTCATGGTCCATAATTTAGAAGTATTGCTTATTTGACCTACAATGTCTCCAATGTTTCTAAATCTTGTTTTAAGGGGCTAGAAATGCAGTTAAAGGTCTTAGTTTGTTTTAATTTAAATCTTGATAAATTGGGGCATTCATTAATAAGTTAAAATGTTGTTTCTCCATCTTGAAATATAATTAAAATATGAATATTGTATGTCCTTAAGATGTACCACATGTTTTGATATATGTATACATTGTGAAAATATTACCACAATCAAGCTAATTAACATACCCATCACCACACGTAGTTAGATTTTCTGTTTATGCATGTGTGTGTGTGGTGAGAACATCTGACATCTACTCTCTTAGCAAATTTCATGTATACAGTGCCTTATCCGTTATAGACACCATGACATTAGGTATCCAGAACTTACTCATCTTACAACTGAGAGCTGGTGCAGTTTGACCAACATCTCCCAATTTCATCTAACCTCTGGCCCTGGTAACTACATTCTACTTTCTGTTTCTATGAATTTGACTTTTTCACCTTCTATACATGAGTGAAATCATGTTTAGTGTTATATGTGGTGGATATAGGAGATATGATAAATAAATCACAGTCCAAGGAACTCAAAGTTTATAAAATTAAAAAAAATAGCAACCACAAATAACACTTGGATATAGTTCATGATATGTCAATCACTTTGGGAAGAAATTTACAGAGATATTTCACTTAGCAGTCATAAAATCTTATAATGTAGGGAGTATTATGATCATTTTACAGATAAATACACAGATTTATACTATATAAATAATATATGCAATAACACACAAGTAAATATACACGGTATTATAGGATAGCCTCTGTTATAGATATTTGTGGACTCAGGCAAGACTTGTTTTATAATGTGAAACTTTGCCCAGGTCATGAAATATAATTCAGAGTTTCCTAATCTGAGAACTAGAGTGGAAAAGATGGTGTTTCTGGAAAAGAAAATAGACATTTCAAAAATATTGAGGTTTGCTTCTATGATCAGCATCAGTACCATATCATCATTGTTTCATAGTAACATTTATGAAGCTATTACTCTATTCCATGTGAGGTCCTAAATTTTTAAAGATTAACCCTTTTAAACTTTATAAAAGTCAAAGATGTAGATACAATATTTATCACTATTTTACAGATAAAGAAATGAAGACACCAAAAGAGGATTCTAAGTCACACAGCTAATAGGTGGCAAAGCCAAATCTAAACCAAGTTGTCCTCTCCCTAGAGCTAAGCCCACATTCTCAACCATTAAATATACCCACTTTCACAAAGAATGTTTTATATATATATATATGTGTGTGTGTGTGTGTGTGTGTGTGTGTGTGTGTGTACACACACACACACAGACAGAGAGACAGAGAGAGAGAAAATAATTAGATATGGTTGTAATGTTAAGGTTCTAATAGGAGATAAAGGGTATAAAAGTCTTAGACCATACTATTTGTGTAATGTCAATGTATTTAGATTTGCGGAAGTATTGAGTCACCAATAATTGTATGAAATGACTTGTTTTCAAATGATCAATCTTTGTAGAGTTGACTCAAGGTAGTGAAGACATTTTGAGGAAGAGAAAAATCATACTTTCAGAAAACTTTGATAGCCTAAGCCAAAGAAGTTGAGAGTTTAAACAAAGGTAATGGCAATGGGAATAGAAAAAGGAAAAGAAATTCAAAACAATAACTTAAAGATATATATGTGATAATCAGTTCTATGTCAAGGAGTTAGGGCAACAAACATTGTGCTGAAAACAAATATTCCAAAGAGGTGAGCATAACCTTCATCAATTAATCAATTTTTCATTGGAAGTGTATTGCAATGTTTACTTCCTTGTGTGTTAACAGCTTATTAGAGACATTTTATGGCTCGTATGGAAAACTCATTTTTTAATGTAAAGCTTGTAATATAGCTGAAACATTCTTTTTTTTTCTTTTGAGAGAGACAGAGGGAGAGGGAGAGGGAGAGAGCGAGCCAGGGAGGCGCAGAGAGAGAGAATCTTAGGCAGGCTCTGTGCTTAGACTGGGGCTGGATCTCATGACCCTGAGATCCTGACCTGAGTCGAAATCAAGAGTCTGAAGCTTAACTTATTGAAATATTCTTTTAAGGATGAAAAATCCATGTAGTGGGTTCTCTTGCTATAATTTTCTTCATTGGGTGTATCTTTCTTTTTCTGTCAGATCCTCTTGTGTTTAATTTACAGATGTGCCATACCGAATGATTCACTATAAAGTAATCTCTTTTTCCTGTCCTGGTGTGTTAATAGCAATCACATAATCAGTTTATTTTTCTTTTCTTTATCTTTGTAAATTTAAAGGCACTTGTATTTATCATATAAAAGTATTGTCTATTTTCCTTCCTTAGTTTGTCATAATCCTTTGATCTAGGACAGTCAGACTTCATTTGCATTGATAACCTTGATGCTTTTGAAGTCTACTGACTACCTTTCTTGCACAATGTCTACCTATTTGGGTTAGTCTGCTGTGTTATGCTTAAATTCCAGTAATGCACTTTGGTCTAAATTGCTAGAGGGGTGATGCTATATACACCCTTTTAAATGCATAACATCAGGGGGTACATGATGTTGAAATTGCCGTTTTATGATGTTAACTTTGATCACTTAATTAAAATAAGTAGTAAATATCTGGTCTCTCCCCTGTGAAGTGACAATTTTTCCTTTTATAGTCAACAAGTATATTAGAGAAAAAACTTTAAAACTATATACGTATATTTTTTCTCATCATATGTCTGCTTACTATTTTGGCATTCATTGATGAACTCTGGTGTTTTCCACATGGTAACTTCCTGTTTTCCTTCCACATATATTTGCTCAAAATCTAATATAAATAGTGCTGTCCTTTTGCCTCATTTATTAATTAAATTAGTTATATCAGTACAGACTCATTAATATATCTTTTATTCAATGGGTTTTAATCCATTACTATACTTTTTTATTTTGCTTAAATTGCCCCCCATTTGGCCACTGGATTCTGTGTAATCTCGACATGACCCCATCAATTTTAAAGTCCTGTCTTACTTTCTGGCACAAGATAATTTTGACTCATATTGTACTTTTCTGCTCAACCCTGGAATCTGTCTATTTTTTCAAGGAGTTCTCCATCTTTCACGTAGCAGTGATATTTAGAAACCAAAACCCTGAGTGTGCTCATCACCACTGGAATGTCATTGTTCCTACATCCTCCCAAAGGAGATAGCTAGAAAATACATGTATTACCCACATAGAAATATACACATTTATCCTATTTATAAACATATTTTCACTATTTCTACACCAGTATCTAATCCGACACCAAAAGATTCATTCTAATCTTCTCCCTTTCCTTATTTGTAAATTCTTTCTAGGATAGTAAGTTTTACACAATCTATGCTTTTGTTCAAACCTAGAATTCACATAGTTTCAGAATTGTTAACACATATTCCTGTGAAAAACAAATTTACCAACTAGAGTACAGTATTTGTGTATAGTTATTTTGCATTTCTGTCAAAATCTTGTTTCTAGAATTAACTTTAGAATTAAATTCCACACCAACAAGTGAAGTTTTGCTAGACATGCAAATATATGCATCTGTAATACATTTAGGATTATTTATTGCTGTTAGTAATCCAATTTATCTTCCACCTACCCCCTGGTTGATTTTAACTGATTTATTTTGGCGGTTATGTAAAGTTTTCCTATGGTTTGAGAAGTAAAAGTATACAGAAATGTATCATCACAGAAACATCACTGAGCCCATATTTTGTAACCTGTTTCTCTTCCTATGTTCTTTCTATCTTATTCCATCCTGTGCCCTGTAAAAGTAAGACACCTCTTTAGTCTCTGGATTTTCCTACTTTTTTCCCTTGGTATCTTTTTCTTTCTTTCTTTCTTTCTTTCTTTCTTTCTTTCTTTCTTTCTTTCTTTCCTTTCTTTCCTTTCTTTCCTTTCTTTCCTTTCTTTCCTTTCTTTCCTTCCTTCCTTCCTTCCTTCCTTCCTTCCTTCCTTCCTTCCTTCCTTCTTTCTTTCTTTCTTTCTTTCTTTCTTTCTTTCTTTCTTTCTTTCTTTCTTTCTTTCGTCTCTGACACGTATATCTTATATGCATCTTTGATAATACGTGCTAAAAATCACTTATGGGAAGTCATAATCTTTCTCCTTCATTTTTATAGATATACAACACTCCATTGTGTAAATATATCTTGGTTTACACAATCACTTTCATATGTAGAACATTCAGGCTGTTTCAAATGTTTTGCAGTTACAGACATTTGCATACTATTTGAGGGAGTTATTGAGAGGGTATGACCATGGTTGACCCTTGAGTTAGACCTGGGATTTAGAGGCTCCTCAATTCCTCCCCTGCCTTTGTATTGTGCATTCTACCTACCATTCCTGCAGTAGGAGCTGTTCTAAGGACAAAGGCTTGAGACACTAAGGTGTTGTTGAGACCATGACTGGGTTGTGTAGGTGACTGAACCCCGTGAAGGTCTCTATGTAAACTTTTAAGATTCTGGCAGGTGGGTGCAGAAATTTACTCAATCTGAGACCATCTAAGGTAAGCCTAATATTTAAGTTCCCTTGTGGATTAAATATGCCCCTTACCAATCTGGAGTGTTTTGTCTCTTTCATAGGTCTCTCCTTGCTCTCTATGTACTGGAGCCAGTTTGCAAACCAACATGTGCCTATATATCATTGTTTGTATCATTGAATTTTCAGGATATGCATCTAGAAGTGGATGTATAATATAAATTCCAACTTTCTCACCAGAAGGATTGCAACTGTCTGCACTCCCACCAGCAATGTGTAAGAAAGCCTGTTTCTCCATAGCATTCATCTGAACATGTTGTCACTTTTAAATTTTTGCCAATATGATATGTAAAAAAAATGGTGCCTTTATAACTTTCTTGTTTGCATTTTATAAATGTAAGTTTGAATGACTTTCATAAGTTTTAGGACAATTTTATTTCCCTTTTTTTTTTGTAAATTGTCTGTTCATGACTTTCCCCTTTGTCCTTTATTCCCCATTTTTTGTGTGAAATATTTTGCAAGGATTTTCTTGCTTTGTCAATTGTCTTTTGACTTAGTTTATAGCTTTTTTTCTGGCTATGTAATTAAACTAATTATGTATTTATATTTACCAGAATTGTATTGCCTCTGGATTAAAAAAAAAATGTTTATTTATTTTGAGAGAGAGAGAATGAGAGCAGGGGAGGGGCAGAGAGAGAGGGAGAGAGAGAGAGAGAATCCCAAGCAGGCTCTGCACTGCCAGCACAGAGCCTGATGTAGGGCTAGAACTATGACCTGAGCTGAAACCAAGAGCCAGACGCTTGACCAACTGAGTCACCCAGAACCCCCATCCTCTGGATTTTAAATCAAGTGTAGAAAGACTTTCTCTACTCATGTATTTTTTCTAGTTCTTTTATGATTTCAATTTCTAACATTTAGATCTCTAACACATTTTGAATTTATTCTTATATATGATAGACTAAAGGTGACATTTCAGATTACAGGAACAAGAATGGAATATTAAAATAAGTTATGCCTAAACCACTGGGTAACCTATTATGGAAAGATAAAAATAGATCCATGCCTCATACAATTGAAATTAGTTCATTTTCTGTTCATGGACCAATATTACAGTGTTTTAATTATAGTTTTTGTGATATGTCTTAATATCTGGTTTATCTGTTTTAATATCCTCATTTTTAGTTTGTCTTCTTTAGTGTTTTGTTAACTATTCTTGCCTATTTGTTTACCTATATGAACTTTTGAATCATCTTATCTACCTGTACATAAAATCTTTATTTTACATAAAATGGATTAAAATTATAAATCAACGGAGGGAGAAGTGGTATCTTCCTAATATGATTCATTCTAACTAAGATGGAAGGATGTTTTACTATTTGTTAAATCTACTTTTGCTTCTTTCAGGAATACTTTCAAATTTTTCACATATAGGTTTTGCTTGTAATTCATTTACTTCATGGAACTAATCAATATTTCCTTTGTGACCAATTATATGATCGCTTTCTGTGAATGTTGCATGAATACACAAGAAGAGGTTTATTCTCGCTCATTAGGGGGCATAAAATTTGACGTGTCCATAATATCTGTCCAACTTATATTGTTTAGGCTACTTACTACTTATCTGATATCAAGATCACTGCCAATGCTTTCTTATTTTTTCCACTCATCTTGTTCATCTCTTAAGTATTAACCTTTCTAAACCACTTTGTTTTAGATTTGTCTCTCATGTACAGAGCATAGTTGGACCTTGCTTAACTCAAATGGAAAAAATATGTTTTTCAATGGGTATATTAAACCCTTTCACATTTATTGGCATGACTGATGTTTCATCTTAACTCCATCATGATGTTTTTCAATTCTGTGCATTGTGTTATAGTTGCTATGTTTCTATAGAAAATGTGTATTTCTTACTCTTTAATTCACAAAGATTTAGGGGGATATTTATGGGGCGCCTGGGTGGCGCAGTCGGTTAAGCGTCCGACTTCAGCCAAGTCACGATCTCGCGGTCCGGGAGTTCGAGCCCCGCGTCGGGCTCTGGGCAGATGGCTCAGAGCCTGGAGCCTGTTTCCGATTCTGTGTCTCCCTCTCTCTGCCCCTCCCCTGTTCATGCTCTGTCTCTCACTGTCCCAAAAATAAATAAACGTTGAAAAAAAACATTAAAAAAAAATAGGGGGATATTTATGGAGTTTTGTGTTTTTATATTAGCACTAACTTTTGTGTGTGTGTGTATATATATATATATATATATATATATATATATATATATATATTTAACGTTCTTGGGGCACCTGGGTGGCTCAGTCAGTTAAGCATCCAACTCTTGATTTAGGCTCAGGTCATGATCTCACAGTTCATGAGATAAAGCTCCCTATTGGGCTTTGCGCTGATGGCCCAGAGTCTGCTTGGGACTCTTTGCTCTCCCCCTCTCTCCCTGCGCCCCCCCCCCCAGTTATGCTTGCTTTCTCTCTCTCTCTCTCTCTCTCTCTCTCTCTCTCTCTCAAAATAAATTTAAAAACAGTTCTTAGTTTCTTGCTATCTTATTTAATGTTATGCTAGCTACTTTGTCATTTTTAATGTGGTCATTTAACTTCTACTTATTGACTAATCAATGAGTTCATTCTACTTTCCTCTTTTTCTCTCCCTTTCCTTTTATTTCTTCTTGTATGATTTTTACTTTACCTCAACATACCATATTTTTTACATAAAACACATTGTAGGCACCAGCTCTTCCAAAGAAACTTGCCAAGGGTACTAAACTGGAAGGTATGCTTACTGTATCTGAAATTTCTTGTTAATTTCTTATTATTTTTAACTTTAAAGTGTTTTCTCTGATTACAAATTTAGTATTTCCCATAAAACTTCTTTATATAACACTTCTTTATATATATCATAACAGACTGATAGTACCATGTACACAGGCCATATCATCTGTCTCCTCAGACCTCTTCAATAATTGTTTAGTAAAATCAATATTAGTAATAACTTTTACAAAGACTGTAAGAAGGTTTTGAAGCAGTTTTACTAAAAGTGGCATTATTTCACCCACATTCTTCTGTTTTCATTTGTAATCCTTGTTGTTGCCTCTTATCTACCAAAAGTATTTTGTGACTTCCAGGAGAGGTATTTTAAAATAGACATATTTTAGTTACTGGTTCCAAAACTAAATTGTAATTTTGTTAACTCTTTATAAAAATGGCATGCCAGAAAGAAGCTTTTGAGGTGAGAGAATCTGCTTCCATAAGTTGTATGTTTTAGAGACTTTGGAGGAAAGTAGTTTCTAGGCTTAAAAAAAAAAAAAAATAAGGACTGCAATGAGAACACTTGTGCAAGTTCTTTAATTTAAATTTTTATACCCCTACATATTTCTTTTGGATATTTCAGCCTACAGATACCAAACTCATTTTCGCTGTCAAGATTCATTTTATCTCTCATGTCTCAAGCTCCTCATTTACAAAGTAGAGATGATAGTAATACCTGCCCCCCTTTGCTCCCAATGGAATTGCAGCAATGAAAGTTAACTTGAAGAGTGTTTGTAAATTATTGAATAGCTGCTCCATTTCCTTAACCAAGTTGTCGTGAGGATTACATTTGATAATATGGAAGTACTTTTGAAACAGGCAAGGTTCTATACAAATGTGATTATCTATGATTCGTAGGTCAATTTAGCTGGATGACACTGTATATGGTGCCAGAATCACCAACTTAATACCATAAATTTAATTTAAAATTATAAATAAGTAATGCAGTGGTTTTTTTAATCTGGACTATTTACTGATAGTTGGAGTGTATATCCTGAGAAATTCATACGCACACACACGCACACACACACGCACACATACACACACAGAATAAAAGCAGAATATTAAATTACAGTAAAGTAAGTTCAAAGTAAAGATGAACTTAAGCTGTGATTTATTGGTCTTTTAACCTAAATCTGATTGATTAGCTGTTACACAGAGAGATGAGTATTGTGGTTGTTTAAATGTTGAAAATTTTCCATAGTAATTTGAAATAGCTACTATGTTGAGCATCACACTGCCCTGATCCTTGTTCCTTAGAACATTCCATGACTCAGGTCCTAATGGTTAATCCTTCTACCAACATAGTCTTTCTGGACCCTGCTCCAGGGCTGGAGCAGCTAGTGTTCTCATTGATACCTTAACCACCACCCTTTCCTAACCTTATGTGAAGCAAAAGATAAATGGTTGGAGATTTGGGTTGGTCCTAATCTTGATTAACTTTACTTTTGCTTTCTCTCCAGCCTCAGTATCTGTCATCTACCATGATCTATTGCTAGCAGCTGGAAGTGGCAGTCTACTACAGTCTGCCGTGCCTTGGGGCCACTTGCAGTTCCTCTAGTTTGAGAAAGCTTTCTTGTCTCTTCCTTCACCTGACTAAGTACATCCTTCATCCAGCTGAGACATTGCCTCCTCCCGGAAGTTTTTACTCACACTCTGGCACATCTGGATAATATTCCTGTGTGTTATTCTCGTACCATGGACTTTTTTCCTAATATGTAGAAGCAAAGTGTATGTAAGACTTTGTGACCAGTTCCCCATAAATTTTATATATTTAAAAAAAAATTTAAACGTTTATTTTTGAGACAGAGAGAGACAGAGCATGAACGGGGGAGGGTCAGAGAGAGAGAGGGAGACAGAATCGGAAACAGGCTCCAGGCTCTGAGCTCTGAGCTGTCAGCACAGAGCCCCACGCAGGGCTTGAACTCACGAACTGCGATCATGACCTGAGCCGAAGTCAGATGTTTAACCGACCGAGCCACCCAGGCGCCCCAAATGTTATATTTTAAAATCATTCTTTTGGGGGCGCCTGGGTGGTGCAGTCAGTTAAGCATCTGACTCTTTATCTCAGCTCAGGTCATGATCTCACAGTTCACGAGCATCAGGCTGTGCATTGATGGCGTGGAGACGGCTTCAGATCCTCTCTTTCCCTCTCTCTCTGCACCTCGCCCCCACCTCTCTCTCTCTTTATCTCAAAATAAATAAATAAATTAGAAAAAATTATTCTCTTGAAGACCAGATAAAAACTCAGAGATAAACTAATCTTGAGTGGCACAATGCCTAGACTTGAACTGGAACCTCCCTGTCTCCAGTGTATTAACTCCATGTGGCTCTTCCAGACACATCACATTTTGTTTCTTGTTTCTTATAAAAGTGTCCTTTCCTATTTAGTTCATAAAGGTATTGGACATTTGTATATGTGTCAATATCCTATTTGTTTTTCTCCATTGAAATCCAAGGGGGAAAAAAGCACCCTTTTCAACCATTTCTAACGTAGTTTATCCTATCTTTGCAACAGTACTTTAACCAGCCTCAAGGGTTAACCTACTTCAAGTTAACACACTCCTTATTTGCTGACCTAAGTCTCTTGATTCATAGCAGACTGACCATTGGTCTTGAGTGAAGGTCAAACTTTCCCAGGCCATAGAGGCCAGACAGCCGGTCTGAGCTGCCTCAGCTTTCTGATTAGCAAATTTTTAGCAAAATGTTTTTCTTTTTTAGGCCACACAAATGATTTTTCTAACTTCCCCTTGTGTATCTGTAGACCTTGCTCTCCTTTGCAGAAAGAACAGGGTACTCCTGCACATCACAAAGCAGGAACCGAACGCCCTTGTACAACACCTCGAGCACCAGGATATCTGTACTTGGCACCACTGAGTCTGCACATCATCAAGAAATGTTACCAACATCCCTTTACTGATTAGCTACCCTAAAAACCTTTAAAAAGCCCTGGGTCAGGCAGATACCTCGGAGTTGGGTTTTGGACGAGAGTCTGCCTTCTCCCTAGGTGGCTGGCCTCCTAAATAAACTCATATACTTTCCCAATCAAAATTCCTCTCTCGAGTACTGGCTTTTTGAGCAAGGAGCCAAACTTGGGTTTTGGTAATATATTGAATTCTTGAAACATACATGGCATATTGGATTTAGCAATCAAAATAAAAATTTCCTTAAAGGTGAAAATTTCCTTTGTCAAAAGTTAAAATTCTGAGACTCTTAAAATCATTATGCTTCTATATTTAAATTTTTCTGCATCAGTGGAATACTCTTCTTTAAACATGTAACTCTTTTAAGCATTTTGCAAAGTCCATTGCTCACACAGAAGAGTTACATAATAGAGTGGAATACTACCTACTCTTCACTTTAATAGAACACCATCTTCATAATTTGTCTCTTTAACTTGTCTTAACCAACCTGAAAATCTATGGGGAAGAATTAGTAAATTAATAGCATAAGATGGCTTGTGCTCTTGTTGATTATCTGTTGTTTATCCTGTTTTTTTCCCTAAAGAAACAGCATTTTGTAAACATAATAAAAAGAACCTCACACTGGGGCGCCTGGGTGGCTCAGTTGGTTAAGCCTCCGACTTCAGCTCAGGTCATGATCTCATGGTTCATGGGTTTGAGCCCCGCGTTGGTCTCTGTGCTGACAGCTCAGAGCCTGGAGCCTGCTTGGGATTCTGTGTCTCCCTCTCTCTCTGCACCTCCCCTGCTCATGCTCTGTCTCTCCCTCTTTCTTAAAAATAAATAAACATAATTTTTTTAAAAGAACCTCACACACATTAGGCAAGTAGGTGTGCAAGTTGGGGGACAATAGGGTTGATTCCAAGAGCTATATAGTCAAATGTCACATTTAGGCAAGTTATTTTAGTGCTGTTAATTCATTTTTCTCGTTAAGAAATATAAGAACAATGCATATATAAATATAAGTATAGGAAATATATAAATAGAAAAACATGGACATTTTATATAAAAATATAAAATATAATACCTATTCTTCTCAAACTATTCCATAAGATAGAAGAGGAAGGAAAACCTCCTAGTTCATTCTATGAGACCCACATTACTCATACCAACACCAGATAAAGACACTACAAGAAAAGAAAACTACATGCCAGTTCTCTGATGATCCTAGATGTAAAAATCTTCATTCAACAAATATTAGCAAATTGAATCTAATAATACATTTAAAAAATCAGCCACCATGATCAAATGTCACTTAACCAAGACAAGCAAGTGTGGTTCAATATTCTTAAATAAATGTGATATATCACATTAACAAGACAAAGGATAAAAATGATATGATCATCTAAAGACATGTATAAAAAGCATTTGATAAAGTACAACATCCTTTCATAAAAACTCTCAACAAAGTAGGTTTAGAGGGACCACATCTCAACATAATAAAGGTCATATATGAAAAACCTACCGTGAACATTGTACTCAGAGGGGGAAAAATGAGAGCTTTTCCAAGGTCAGGAATAAGATGATGTCCACTCTCACCACTTCTATTCAACAAAATATGGAAGTCTTAACCACAGCAATCAGACAAGAACAAAAAGTGAAAATCACCCAAATTGGTAAGGAAAAAAGTAAAATTTTCACTATTTGTACATGATGATATTATATAGAGAAAATCCTAAAGACTATACAGAAAAAAACCTACTAGAACTGATAAATGAACTCAGTAAAGTTGCAGGATACAATGGCATTTTGTTTTTAATTTTAGTTTCCACTTGTTCATTGCTGGTATATCAGAAAGTTATTTAATGTTGCATAATAACCTTATATCCTACAACCTTGTTATAATCATTCTTTAGTTTCAGGAATTTTTGTTGACTGCTTCAGATTTTATATAGAGATTATCATGTTATCTGCAAACAAAAGCAATTTTATTTCTTCCTTCCTAGTCAATATACGTTTTTCCCCAATTTCTCTCATTGTATTAGCTAGAACTTCCAGTATGATGTTGAAAAGAAGTGGCAAGAAGAACCATCCTTGCTTTCTGCCTGATCTTAGCAAGAAATCTTCTAGTTTCTCAGCATTAAGTATGATATTAGGTGTAAGCTTTTTGGAGATATTCTTTATCAAGTCAAAGATGTTCCTTCTATTCTTAGTTTACTGAAATTCAGTGGGGTTTTATATTCATCAATACATCAATGCTGCAATAAAATGATTGTCAAAATGATTGTCCTATACTATTTATACTTCATAAGCATGCTCATATTTATTATCTGTTCTCATTTTAGCAATGTCATTTGAGATACATGAATAGAGAGTATCATTTCAAAATTAAACAAGAAGTAAACTGATAACCAGAGACAAATATATATTCATGGTTCACAAAGGTTGAGAGAGTTCAGTTATAAATTCTAAAACCTTTTGTACTATATTCTGTAAGCATTCTTCTTTTTTAAAAAAAAATTATGTTTATTCATGTTGGAAAGACAGAGAAAGACAGAGCACAAGCAGGGGAGGGGGGCAGAGAGAGGGGGACACAGAATCTGAAGCAGGTTCCAGGCTCTGAGCTGTCAGCACAGAGTCTGACGCCAGACTCAAACCCACGAACCATGAGATCGTGACCTGAGTCAAAGTTGGATGCTTAACCGACTAAGCCACCCAGGCACCCCTGTAAGTATTCTTCTTTACTTCTTCCCCTTCTTTCTCTCTTTCTCTCACTCACATTTTGCAGTAACTAAGTGAGTGCCGTTTAAATGTGTTTGGTTCTGAGATTAAAAAAAAAAAAAGCATTAATTGATGGTCTCTGCCTTCAAGGACTCATAGTCTTCCAATTTATACAGATACATAAAATAATAACAATATATGTTTATAAAACATCCAGTTAAAGATGGCATATTGAATATACTTTTACTTCTTCTCTACTCACAATAAATTACAATATTATTAAAGGGATAAAAATATGCAGACACTTGCAACTGAAAAGAAAACAAGAAAAGATCGCTTAATACTCAAGATATAATTTTTGAGACAGGAAAGAAAACTAATTATTCTTATATCAGAGTAAAGGAATCCAGAGGATTCCTCTCTGGAATCCTCAGAATGCTTATAGAGAGAGATCTAGAAATGCTCACACCGAGGGATCCAGAAAATAGAGAAATGGTTGCTCAGCCAAAGTCTTAACACTTACAGACTGATTATCATGCAGGGAAGAGAAAGATATGAAGTGGAAAAACAGGGAAAATAAACATTTTACATTTGGCATCGTTCTTTTTTACATAACCCTCCTCTTTTAAGAGAGTAAACTTGAATGCTATAGATACTACAGGTTAGCATCTGTACTATAGTTTAGTTATATTTTCACTATACTATAATGTAGTTATATATTATAGCTTAGTTAACTCTAAACTCTTTCTTGACTTCCTTCTTCTTTTCTACATCCTTTCTGAGGCTTGAAAAACTAGATATTCACCTTTCCAACAATGCATTCTAGCCAATATGACCAAAGTGGATGTCTGTAGAAAGTTTCTAAAGACATGTGATGCACAAAGCTACAGCCACATGTCAAAACCATGAGGCAAAAGCAAAATAATAAGGACACGCCAGCTTTTGATATTCTTAAGCTAACAAACCAATGACAGTAACTGCCTACCTGTAGATTTTCTGTTATATGATAAGAAACCAAACACCTCTATTTGTTTAAGTCACTGATAGTTGTGTTTTCTGTCTCTTGTAGGGAAAGCACAGATGATAATTACATGTGCATTGAATTAGTGAAGACTAAAAGGGAAAATATATATATAATTAATAGAGAAATAGGTTGAGGGATCAAGATACTGAGATGCTAGAATCCCAGAATGGAAGTAAACAGGACCACACTACTGGAAAAGGGAAGATGCTGTGAATGTGAGTATAGGATCATAGAAGAGGATGACAAGTAAGGAGGGGCAGACTATTGAGAAATCTCTCACCTGAAACTTCAATTTTCTCCATGAGGTAGGATGTAAAATCATTTGCTGTGTGTGCATCCGTGCATGTGTGTTTACACATACTTGGTTGCCAAGAGTTTTGAGGAGTCTAAGGAGTAATAAAGTTTGAAGTGAGAGTCTAAATAAAGGAGACAGAGAGTTGACTGGAATAATCCACAGACATTAGACACAATATCGAGGACAAAGTAGTAGCTTGAAAATGTGACTTGATGGCATTGTTTGTCCACATCTTTTCTCCCCCTGGGTAGCCTTTTAAAGATTTTTTTCCTAATTGCCCTCCCCATGAAAGGTTTTTTTTTTTTAACGTTTATTTATTTATTTGAGAGAGAGAGAGAGAGAGAGAGTGCGCGCATGAGGGTGTGATCAGAGGTAGGGGCAGAGAGAAAGGAGAGAAAGAGTCCCAAACAGGCTCCCACGCTGTCAGCGCAGAGCTGGATATGGGGCTGCGTCCCATGAATGGTGAGATCACCACCTGAGCTGAACCAAAAGCCAGACGCTTGGCAGACTCAGCCACCCTGGTGTCCCATCTCCCCATAAAATTTAATACTATGATACACTTTTCATGCTCTGTATGCCTTTTGAAGAACAAAAAACAATTATATAAACTAATTTATTTTCATCTTCTCTGCAACCCAAGAACCAATTTTTATTGGAGTGAATAATGATTCAGAGGTTGAGCTGTGCTGGGCAGATGAGAACAGATCTGACAAAAACAAAAACAAATACAAATAAAAATTGATAAGAGATAATTAAAGGACTGTATCTTTGCCGTTGTAGCAGTATGAGGTAGTGAAAAGAACATGACCTTGGAATCACTTAGAAAGACATGTTTCCTTATCCCAATTATATCATTTATTTCCTGTGTGAATTGGGATGTTTTGCCTTACCTCTATAATCCTCAGTTGTGATAACATATAAAGTCTCTAGCACATAGTTGCTAAAAAATAGATGGCATTGTTTATTTTTGATGCTGTTATCATTTTGCTATGTTGAGATAGTAATTGAAAAAATAAGGGAGTTAACAAAATTGAGACACAAATTGAAAAGTGAAGACATAAAAGGATAATGATGAGGTAAATTTAAAAACAAACAGTAAAATAATAATGATGGAACAAACAACTGGTTGTGTTATGAGCGAAATGTCGAAGTCTTAATATTTCATGTATCAAGCATTTTGGGTTAATGACAATGTCTAGACACATCATGGGTATAGTTTGCTGGAGTGGATCTGCAGAGTCTTGGAGAAGCAAATAAGAGATGTTAATGTTTGGTACAGATTGTCAGCAGGAACACTGAAACAGCTAAGGCCAGGGAAAAGGCTCAGTATAGATAATGGGATTAATCAGGAATTTCACGGATCATTCAATAATATGATAGAAGCTTATCAGGAAGATTAGCATGAGATTTTTAAAAAATCATTCTTATATGTGAAAGTGGAGGTATAGTGAATAGGAAGCAGTAATAATGGTCTGGAGAATACTGAGGTCTCCCTCCACTTGATGGCATTGTGTTATGCAGGGAGAGAGAAACTCACTGGTTAGGAGCAAGTATTACAACTTGAAAGATCCTTCCTCTTATGTTTTAACATCAAACAACTTATTAAGACCTTTTGAGTTTAAGGTACTACAAAATTGCGGCAAAATATCAAAATTGGGGGATTATCATTTTAGTAAAAGAGGCAATGTCCATGGAATGCCGAGCAGAGGTCTGGACACTCATAATCCCTCAATAAATTGCAGCTATTTCCATTCCTATCTTCCCCTGGGAGGGGGAGAGTGGGGAGATGGAAATACATGCGGTCCTGGGGAGAGGGAGGTTCCGGTAACGATAAGGGGTGGTACAAAAGAAACTATATTCCTTCAATTGTGTCTGCTGGAAAGAAATTTGGGAAGTATCATTGCTGCGTCCTGCAGCAACTACCTACGGTTTGAAACACTAGCTTATAAGCAGGAGAAAAACAAATAAAATTACCTTTAAAGAGTGAAGCCTTAAAACAGATTCCCACGTGGAATTTCACAGTAAATCACAATTGCATTTTTTCCCCTTTAGACATTTCATCGATAGTTTATATTGCCTTGCCTCCTGGTAGATTTTCATTAATAAGAAGGCAAGTTTTAGCCAGCTATAGAATGAGGCAGGAGAGCAGCAATCGATGAAACTTACAGGTTTTGTAAATATGAAACTGACACAGCCAGTTTCATAATTTCTAACTTGTTGCTCTTTACCCAATTATTTGTAAAGCAAAGACTACCAGAAAAAAATAAACTATTATTATTATAATAATAATGGTAGAAAATATCCTAATAGAGATAGAAAATGATGGCTTTTGTTAAATCTCAAAATTATTAAATGAATTAAAAGTTGTTCTAATATTGAGTATACGCTTCAATGTGTCATGCTAACACACTGAAGCCTTGAATCAATATCCAATATCCATCTTTTGATATATGGCAAAAGACCATGGGAAGCACTGATTATGTTATTTCATGTGTCATATGAAATGTTGTTAGAAGACCTTAATTTTTACTTGTCTGCTAAGACAGGAATTTATTTTTGTATATGTGATATTGTGGTTTATAATAGGAAATACATATCTGTTCTTTGTTCCCCTTCCTGGGACAGAGCCCTTAGAACCCTTGAAATTTTCTAAATGGTAACAGTGAAAAATGTGTCTTGAATATTCATAACAAACCCCTTTCAACTACACCTGAGTCTATGTTAATGAGGTGCCTGTTGGAAAGCACCTAAGGATAGGGGTTTGTTGCCAAGGGAACCAACTATGTGTTCGAGATTTGGAACTTTTTTGTAATAAAGCAGTAATTTAGTAAGTAAACTGCTTGTCTGATTTTGTGAGCTGCTCTAGCAACTTAATCACACCCAAGGAGGGAGTCATTTAGAACCCGCAGTCCAGGGGCGCCTGGGTGGCGCAGTCGGTTAAGCGTCCGACTTCAGCCAGGTCACGATCTCGCGGTCCGTGAGTTCGAGCCCCGCGTCGGGCTCTGGGCTGATGGCTCAGAGCCTGGAGCCTGTTTCCGATTCTGTGTCTCCCTCTCTCTCTGCCCCTCCCCCGTTCATGCTCTGTCTCTCTCTGTCCCAAAAATAAATAAACGTTGAAAAAAAAAAATTAGAACCCCCAGTCCATAGACTGGCGGTTAGAATCACCCACCTACAAATGGTGTGTGTGGGTATGTGTGCGTGCATGTGTGTGTGTGTGTGTGTGTGTGTGTGTGTGTGCAGTCTTGTAAGACTGAGCCCTTAACATGTGAGATCTGATGACATCTCCAGGTAGGTAATGTCAGAATAAAGATGAACTGTAAAACACTCAGCTGGCGTCGGACAAGTGTTTGGTGGTATGGGGGGAAAATACATTGAAAGTGGTTGTAAGAATCATAATATCCAAACTTAAGATGCCTTATTTTCTATCATGTGATTATTAAAATGACACATTATACATACTACATCTTATAAATATGAGTTTTGTTTTACCTCAGAGCCAAATAATCACTTTTTAGAAGAAAAT
Organism: Leopardus geoffroyi; assembly: GCF_018350155.1. Taxonomy (NCBI): domain Eukaryota; kingdom Metazoa; phylum Chordata; class Mammalia; order Carnivora; family Felidae; genus Leopardus; species Leopardus geoffroyi. The sequence goes on from NC_059329.1 coordinate 79,153,573, forward strand.
CAAATTTGTACTTATTAGTTTCTATGCAGTTGATCAATTTTACTATTACATGTTGACACTAAAATTTCCCAAAGCAATCTCGTCTCTGAGAAGCATAGAAGCACAGAGACTCATAGATTGAATTAAATAGTGGTTAGAGACTTTGGAGCATTTGTGTTGTTTAATAAACATTAAGGGAGAAAGATGATAAATCACCACTTTGTATATAAGAATGCCAAAGTAAGTCAACCATTTTAAAACATTCTTAATATAAGTTTTTAGCATACAGAAACTACAGACAAGTGCTTCAAAATTAGAGAAAAATGTAAATTTTTATTATCCGAGAATATTATTTTAAAAAATTACATTTAATGCCTTAGAGCAGACATTAACAAAGGCAAATGGCTGTTATGCTTGAAAGATGTGACCATGATCAGTTGATTAGATATTGGAAGAAAGCGTCCATAAAAAGAAGAAAGTTTTAAGACATGCGATAGTACAAAAGAGAGCTTTTGTATAGCCAGAATTGGCAGAATTCATGAAGGCACTCACCAAGTATGAAAGGGCTCAAAGAGTTCTTTTTTCTTCTCTATTACTACACCTTTGTGCTGTGGTGAGGTAGAATACCTGGGCTTAAGAGCTGGAGATATTAATCTACTTTTTTTCTAATGCAATTATATCAGGATTTCTCAAAGTCAGCATTATCGGCATTTCGGGTCCAATACTTCTTTGTTATGAGAGGCAGCCCTGTGCACTGTAAGATGCTAAGAATCATTCTTGGCCTCTACCCATTTCTGACCAGCCAAATGTCTTCAGACATTGCTAAATGTCTCTGGAGGGGTGGGGACAAAATGACTCTTGATTGAAACCACTGAATTATATATTTGCTATAACTAATGTGATAATCTGCTATTTTTAAGATCAGCTTGTCAAATTCTACAAAGTAGCCTTTTTGAATTTTCATAGGGTTTGCATTGAGTGTATATATCAAATTGGAAGAATTGCTATTCAATAATGAGTCTCTCAATCTATGAACATGGTGTATCTCTTCATTTTGTTAAATCTTGTTTAACTTTTCTCAGCAAAGTTTTATTTATTTATATTTTTAAAATAATTTTTAATGTTTTTATTTTATTTTTGAAAGAGAGAGGGTGCGAGCAGGGTAGAGACAGAGAGAGAGGGAGACAGAGGATCTGAAGCAGGCACATAGAACTTGATGTAGGGCTTGAACTTGTGAACTAGGAGATAATAACCTGAGCTGAAGTCAGATACTTAACTGACTGAGCCACCCAGGCATCCCATCTCAGCAATGTTTTAGATAAGAGTTTTATACGTCATTTACTAAATTTATTCTTTATATATTAATATATATTTATATTCTAATATTCATATACATGCATATATTGATTTTTATATATTTATGCATTGCATTTTTTCATGTAAGAGTCTTGCCCTTCATTTGCTAAATTTATTCTCAAGTATTAGTTTCGACACTATTGCAAATGAAATTAAATCCTTTTAATTTCATTTTTGGAATGCATTATTCTGGTAACAGCAATTTAATGATTTTTCTATATTAATCACTTGTGCTACAAAATGCTAAACTCATATATTAATATTTTTGTAAATTCCTTAGGACATTTTGGTGATAAGATCAGGTCTGCCTTAAATAATGACCATCTTACTACTTCCTTTCTGATCTTTCTGACTTGTTTTACTTACTGGCCTTATTTCACTAGGTAGAATATCCAGTACTAATGTTGAACAGAAGTTGTGAGAGAAGAAATTTTTATCTTGCCCCTGAACTTAGAAAACACTCAATCTTTCACTATTAAATACAATTTTGGCTATAGGTGTTCAACAGATGCTCCTTTGGAGTTTGAAAAGGTTTCCTTTTATTCCTGTTATGTTTATAGCATTTGTCATAAACGGATATTGAGATTTTTAAATTATTTTCTGGGTCAACTGAGATTTTCATGTAGTTTATATCTTACATTCCATGAATATAGTACATAGTATACATTGATATTTATATGTCAAACATACCTTGCATTACTGGGTGAACTCACTTGGTCATAGCATGTTAATTTTTTTATGTGTTGCTGGATTTAATTTGCTGATGTTTCATTAAGAATTTTTTATCAGGGTGCCTGAGTGGCTCAGTCGGTTGAGCGTCTGACTTCAGCTCAGGTCATAATCTCACACCTTGTAAGTTCGAGCCCTGCGTGGGGCTCTGTGCTGACAGCTTGGAGACTGGAGCCTGCTTCGTATTCTGTATCTCCCTCTCTCTCTGCCGAGCCTCCCCCGCTCATGCTCTGTCTCTCTCTCTCTCTCTCAAGAATAAATAAACACTTAAAAAAAAAGAATTTTTTATCTGTGTTCATGAAATATATAGGTCATGTTTTGTGAAATTCTGTCTTTTCTCTTAATATAAATTAAGAGATAGTTCTTCCTGCATTTTCTGATACATTTTGTATAGTGTTGGTAATATTGCATTCTTAAATATTGGTTAGAATTTACCAGAGACACAATTTGGGTTGGAACTTTTCTTTGTGGGAAAATTTGTAATCACAAATTTACTTTTTTAAAAACTTTATATGTATTATTCAACTTTTCTATTTCTTCTTGAGATAGCTGTTAGGTTTTCCTAGGAATTTATCCATTATATCTAAGTAGTCATTTGTTAGATATAGGTTGTTCATAATATTCCCTTACAAGCTTTTTAATTTGGGTAAGATTTTTAGTAAGCCCCTCTCCTCCTTGCTTAATTTGTTGACTTGTATATTCTCTCTTTTTACTTTGCTTAGTCTAGCTGAAAGTTTACCAGTGTAATTTATGTATTCAAAAACTGAGTTTTAATTTCATTGATTTTGTATATAATTTCTGTTTTCTGTAATATTGATTTCTGCTCTCATATTCATTATTTTCCTACTTGCTTTAGGCGTTACTAGCTCTTTTTCTTTCTTTCTGAAACTTTAGCTTAAATTATTGATATTAGATATTTCTCATTTTCTTAATATAGGTATTTATAGCAATGAATTTATCTTCATCTTTTACTTGATGTATGATCAGAAACATTATTTAATACTTATATGTTAGTTATCTTTTTTGTATGTGCTATAAAAGTTACTTGAATTATTAAAGAGCTAAAAATGTTATCTGACATTTGAAGAGTGTCCTGTGTTAGTTTCTAGTATTACTGTTATTTGGAGGGATCTGACAGGTAAGTTTGGGTAACATAATAAAAACAAATTTGTTGACATGATAGAAAAGTTTCAAAACTAGTCAAAGTTAATTGTTGACACACTAAAAGTACTATAGATTCCAATCTTGAGAAGACAATCTTCTCAACTCATCAATCAAATAAAAGGGATAGACTCCAGCCAGAACTTCTTTCTTATATTATCCAAATGATGTTCTTAAATTTAATGAACATCTATAGCTGGAGACTTATTTCAATAATACATAGGAATCTCTAGAGCTCCTCAGCAGGAACCTGGAATAGATTACTTTAAACAAACTCAGTAAATGAAAATTTTCATTCTTTACAGATAGATGATTGATTTTGAAAACCAGCTAATTGTTTCAGTTGCTCAATAAGGTAGGTAATGAGGGTCAGCAATGCTATTTGTGGTTTTAAATGAAATGAGATAGAAACAAAAACAATTATTCGTTTTTCTTTTTACATGACTGAATGAATATACCTTGTAAAATGGAGTTTAAAAAATGTCTAGGAGATGTGCCAAGTCTTGGGAGGTAACTAATTGATTTTATCTGGGTTTGATGATTTGTTTAAACCAAAATCAAGCAAACCAACTAAAAAATCTTAACACTGCAATGAAACTGCTAAGTGTGAACACCATAGGTTTATGGGCTAATCCTTTAGAAATACACATTATACTGTTTGAGTTCTGTCTGATTGAAATCCTATTTGAATTCCATTCACAATCAGATATTATCGAGCTATTTTGTCTAGGCATCCTAAAGGTAACTAAATTCACACTGGGTTTATTGAAGTCTGAACTAAAAGCAAACAAAAAAACAAAAAAGGAGTCCAGACTGTAGAGATTGATGGTTGTTTCTGGATCCAGGGCAATCGCAACAGTGGTAGCTACTTGGAGCTTCTGTTCAGGATTTGCCACATGTGGCTAAGAAGCAACTAAATCTGCTTCTTATTTTCTCTTTCCTGATCAATCCCCTTCATCTACTAGTCTACATGCATGTTCTCTACGTGAGTTGTTATGATTCATAGTTTCTGCCACTTATCTTTGGTTTTCTCCCTGCTCTTTTTTCATGATGCTTCTTCTGCTTCCATTCTTACTGCTAAGTGCCATGATTTCTTTGACGTTTCTTAGTAAAAATATTCAAGAAAATAGCATCTGATTGGATAAGTCATGTTTGTATGCCAAGTTTATAATAAATAGATCTTTGGTTATCCTAAGGTTTGACTAGTATTGAGTTCTGTGTCCTCAATTTATTTATTATTCTAAGGCTAGATGTGGGAGTGAGATGCGATCCTGACTCTTGGGAAGCTTTCCAGCCGTGGAGATGGTGAGTGGTTCAGGCACTCTGACTGCATCTACTACATTAAGTAGACTTGATACTATTTACCCAGCTGAATGCAATGAACCTTAGAAATTTTGTATGTGAAACATCCTTAGCCTAGTGCGTCTATTGATCTCTCCAAGTGTTATCTATTGCCCCAAAGAACAGTGACTAAAACATTAGCTTATAGATGTTTTTGGTATCTTCCCCCATCTCATGTCCAGCTTCAGCACATGGTCAGCTCTGACTTGGTTGAAATAAACACAAACCTCTTGAGCCAGTTTTCAAGGCAGCCCCCAGACAGGCCAGATAATTGGCAGAATAATTGCAAATCTTGACAAATGAGGTTGGTTCTGGTAGTGGGAATGAGGGTTGTTACTTTCATGGCTACCGACGAGCTGGTGAACGAAAGAGGGTATGGGGGTAAGTTAAAATAATACAAAATTTGTTGTTCTTAAAGAAAAATCAGATTTTTTTTTTGTAAGCGCTCCTTGGGTTGCTGTAAAATTGGTTAATCCAGAGTTCCAAAAAGGTTGATTATGATAGTTAATACAAGTTCTTTGTTGCTTTTATGGAGGAGAAGAATTTCTTACTCCTCTATCTTCACTGACATTACCTAAATATTAGAACAGTAATGACGAAACCATAAAATGACTGAATACAAATCTAATACCATTTTGATGTTTCTATTGTTGACTATTATGCAGACACTAACATAGTTTACCCAGTCCCCATTCTCTCCCATCTTTCCTGTGAGCAAAAGGTTTTTGTTGGAGGTAGCAATTTACCCAGCTAAAAACTTGCTCTCTTTTGCAGCTGGACCTAACAGCTTGACTCAGATCTAGACAATAAGACATGAGCAAGTCTTTTATAGAGATGTGGGAAATCATCTCCTTTTCTGAAAAGGAGCAGAATTAGTTGTCTCCCACATATAGCACATGTCCTCACTTTTTCCTGTATTGAATATGGATATGGTGGTTCCAGCAGAAACAGTCATGTTACAAGCATGAGACTAAATACAGGGGAGCAAAGTTAAAAGCCAAAATTAGCAAAACTTTAAAATAGAAAATCTTGAGTCTCTGATAGTATCACTGAGCAACTAAATCACTGATGCTAGTGGTAACACACCTCTCTGCTTCATACTGCATGAGGAAATGGTACCCTTATATTTAAAGACACTGGTGGTCAGGCTTTTTGTCACTTACAAATAAATACTTTTGTAATTGCTATGACCTATTTACTACTTATTTGAAAATCAAATATAAACCCATAAGTTTAATTTTCTCTTATTTTGTCTTTGGTATCCTTGTGTTCTTGCACAACACTTGCCCTGAATCCAGTTACTCTGAGCTTAATGGAGATAAACAGAAAGGTGTCTGTATTCATTGAGCTCCTATTATGTGCCTAAGATCTAAAGCCAGCTTTCATCCATTTATCCAAGAAATTTTATGAATACAGTGTTATTGTTGTTCACAGTTTGTAGATAGAATCTGAGGCTCAAAATTATGAGGTAGTTAGTCCCAGGTTATACAACCAATGAGTGTAAAATGTAGTTTTGAACTCAGATTTGTCTTGGTCCTACTTGTATTAATCACTGTGCAATATTGCTTCTAGAATTAATGATCCATTTTATTATACATGGTGAAAGGGACCAAAATGTAACTTAATGTGCAAGCCCTGATTTGCTCAGGGTGGGTGGGGAGAAAGAAAGTAGGAAAGAACCTTTCTAACACAACATATATGTTCATTGTGTAGTCAAGTTCATTGTTTATGTATACTTCTGTAATTTTTCATGTAATAGTTTCTTTATACTCTCTCAGGACATAGCTATAAGTAAAGTGCCAAAAGTATCCCTAATGGAATTGGAAATGGCCAAGTAATGCATGTTTTAATTTTTTGGAGAACTACTTTAAGGAAAATACTAGCAAGGGGTTAGGGGGACAATTACTGGGCACTTGGCTAATTAGCTTTATTGAAAACCGTGTGTTTGTTTGCCCTGAAAACTGATATTTGTGGAAACATTTGAACATAGCTACTGCAGCATTCAAATGTTCTTGAATGAGAGCTCTCGGTGCCCATACCTTCCTCTCCCCCAGGGCTTTGGCCTAATTTCAGGATTTTGTGACTAGAATCCAAGGCCAATCTGCATTTCAAAGAAATGTGCCAGTTCCACTCTTACAATTATGCAAATGACAATTTGATAATAAGAGGCCTTAAACAAATGAGTTAATTGGCTTTCAATATATTCAGGAGAACTATCTCATATTTTTCATCTTTAATGAAAAGAGGAAATTCTTGGAAACCTCACAGCACTATTGTCTGTGCTTCTCATCATCTCTCCCCCGCCCGAACACACTCCTCTTTCTTTGAAAACATGTTTTCTTCTTTCATTATGAAATTGGCAATAGGCAGGCAAATAGTGAGCTGAGTATACACATCATTATTGTACACAATGCCAGCAGGCTTCAGAATAGTTTGTATTATACTCAAAGTGCAGTGAAACAGGAAAACACTTTTATAAGCAGTTACACCAATAGAACACTTAGAGAAGGGAGAGAGAGAGAGAAATCATTCGAATTCAGGGCATGAAAACAAACTTTTCTTGAATATTCATCACCCTCTAAATCTTCAGCCCAATAGGAATAGATATATGCTGAATTTTGTCTGTTTTTTTGAGAACTGTTTTTGTTTAGAAATTTTTTGACAACATCTATAGTTTTTATTCCTGGGGTTAATCATACTCTTTAGTTCTGGTAAGAATGAATCAAATAATACAGGTTGTTTCTTATGTGTCATCACATTTGTCTCCAACTCTGTGATGTCAAGAAACTGTATTTATAAATGATTGAATATGAATATGTTTTTAGAATATGTTTAAATATTCCCTACATGTTATTCAACCAGAAAATGTTAAATAGGTCCCATTGACTTCAATGCTGCTTCTCTTTCAACTAGGGCAACACAGAATGTCCTAAAATGTATGAACATTGCAAATGCATTTTTTATGAACAGTAAGAAACAAGATAACCTACTAGAAATTGGATTATTTGTTCCTTGGTCAGATAAACATGTCAAGTTTGTTTGATCAGATATTCAAGAGGAAGACCTGTTTTCTATTACTTTTCACAAAGCAACAACAGCAGATTAAAACTAAATAAACAAAACTAAACTGAAATTCAGTTACTATTAGCATTAAATTGTTTGGTGCTAACCAAAGATAGAGTAGGTATTAAAGACCCAGAGAAAATTAAAACTGACCTGAGAGTTGTATAGGATTTAAGCAGATAAAGTAGAAGAGGGGAGACATTGTACCATAAAAGGGGATTCTTTTATTCAAGAGAGTAACTCCTAATTTTTTTTTTGACAGTGGAAATTTAGCACTTTATCTTGAATACTTATTGTTTGTGGGTATACTTAGCAGTGTGTGGAGAAATGTATGTGGCATTAAATTGATTTGGGTTTTACCTGCAGAGAAATGGCTTGATGGTTGGTAGTATAAATTCAAAGCCACAAATAAGTGTGCAAGTGGACAAAAACACAGGCTTGGACTTTAAGTGAGATGTGATGAGATTCAACTCTCAGGTTACCAAGGTTGGTTTCTCACTATGAGCAGATTGCTGGGTTTCTCAGCCTCTGTTTCTGTTATCTATAAAACAATAGTAAAGGTGTCCATAAAATACTATTGACACACACAAAAAATAAATATTTGAGATAAAGTGCTAAAGTTCTTTTGTACAGTCAATATATTAATATATAATTTGATACTTGTGCATGTTCAATAAGTGTCTGTTGTGTTTTTTTTTCCCCCTTTAAATGAGACTTTTCGAAAGAACAACTCAAAATACATTTTGGGGGGTATTGAACAATCTGCTCAGTAATGATTTGAGAAATTAAGAAAAATATTCAAGGATTAATAGCTTTTAGGGCACAAATGATATAGGGAATTCTAAGCTTGCTTCCTGGTGTTCATTGTTTCATGATAGCACCATCCAAGTGGTACTCTAAATGAAAAAGAATTATTATGACATGCATGTGTTGACATAACCCAGCCAAGAATTCCACCTGCTTTGCTTTCTGCATTCCAGTGCTTGTTGATTTGGCTGTCTTGAAACCTAGTGTGCACGATAATGTTGCATCTCCAGCCCTCCTTGAGCGCCAGGTTTACAAATAAACATGGTAGTATTTTAGCTATTTATTCTAGCTTTTTCCGTATGGTTTGGTTCGTTGTGCATAAGAGGGTTGCAAGTGAGGGAGGGTGGTACACTCTTCCTGATGCAGTGTGAACAGGAGGATAGTGGCTGATGAGGCACTTACCTTTCATTGCACAAGTGTATACTGCATCTGAGTTAGATCTACTGAAGCTTCCAGGAAAACAGACTGTGAGGGACTCCCATCATGCTGTTCTTACAGCCCTCATCTGGAATTTTCCACACTGTAGTGTGAAAGCATGCCCAGCTGCCAGCAAGTGACCAGACAGAAACACAAGGCAGAGTCAAGGAACATCTTCTACTCTAGCAACACAGTGGGACTGCTGGACGAAGGTCTGATTTCTTTGGTAAAATTCTGGGGGAGCTGCAGATACACTGTAGCACATTCAAGAGACAATAGCTAGGGTCAGATTTATATCATCCAAGAAATCAGTGCAGGAATTTGGGAATAAGAATGTTTAATCTAATCTACAAAACTAATTCTTAGTTCAGGACGGTAAGTATGAAAATTGCCTGCATATTTGTAAGCAGTATTAAATCAAAGAGAAATTAGAATTTGTTCTGTGTGGCCTCAGATTATAGGTAAATCTAATATTACTGGTTGAGAGGGAAGGCAATTCCAGTTTGAATCAAGAGAGAGCATTCTAATGTTTAGCATCATCCCAAATTAAATTGTGTAGCTATAAGAGACAGCATTCTCCTTCACTGGAGATGATAAAGATGATATAGGGGAGATTTAGTCTTAGATGATATCATGATATCATCTTATAAAGATGATATAGAAGATGTCTGGTCTTAGATGAGTATCCTCTTTTAAATAGAGTTATTAATTAACCAATGGATGATGAAGGTAGGACAATGCACGTACTCCACATGTTTCCACTTGCCTTGTAATAAATCCTCAGGATTAAGGATCATTTGACCCAACTTGTTATTGATTAGTCCATACATATTCTTAGTCCAATGAGATGTTGCATAGGCTCTGCGTGTTTGCCATAAGATACAAAGAGGATTTCAGATGAGAGCGAAATCTGCCCTGACGTCACTGAGGTAGGTCAGTGAGAATATTAACACCACTCTCGTACTACTCACGTGAGCCACACAACTGCTGTGCTGTTTGGTTATCAGTCCTAGTAATAATAATGACTTATTATTGCAGAGAATATATATATATATGTTCCTCACTTTGAGCCAACAAAAACATCTTGAGTGCATTCCCAAAACAATTCTGAATCCATCCATTCCTTCTTCTCACAATTTAGATTTCCATCCCTTAAACTAACTGTAATTTTATAATAGAGTTCTCTGGCTGCCTTCCTTACCTTCCATTGTGCCCAACTTGTTAGACTTTTCCCTGGGCAACCTTAAGGAGCTATCTAAATTCAAATATAATCCTTCAAAAAAACCTTCAACAGTTCCATATTTTCCATAAAAGTAATTTTTAAGCTTTTTATCTGAGGATTCATTTATTTTACATAAAGTTATTTGTGAAAGTCCACTATTTAACTAAATAATGACATATTTCTATGTCATTAAATATTTGTATATCATTATATGTTAACATTTGTTTATTATTTAACTAGTTACTAATTTATTTTTAAATAATTTTGATTTAAATAATGTTTAAAAACTAGTTATTCTAGATAACAGTTGCCTTTCTATATTGATTTATTTCTCCCTTTAATTTAAATACATACTATCTAGAAAATTTGGTTGCCAGCCATTGTGAATCATATCCTCATTATAAGATGGGATATTGAAATGTGTTGTAATCATAAATCATTATGAATATAATACCCACACAATTTCTAAATCTGTGATGCTCAGTTTGCTTGAGCCAGAAGTTGGAAAAAAATAAAATGTCATTTTATTTTCAAAATTGAGGTATAAAATACTCATTTTCTTGAATCAATAAATTTTTCATTTAGAGGGAGTTCAATAGATTCTCAGCAATATATTCTTACTTTATGTGTTGGATGTATCCAATTATATCATATCATATAACACTTTTACATCCCCAAGAATATAATTTAGAAATTTTTAAATCCTGTATTACTTATCCTTTAAGTTAATTCACTCGAAATTGTAAAAGTCAAATTGTTCAATATGCCCAAACTTTGTTCGAATTTTCTCATGGAATTCTGCATCTTTCATCAAGGTAGTATCTGTGCAACACTAAATCATCAAATCAAGCTTATTTAGCTTGTTAAAAATAGCGAAGTATGTAATTTGATATAATCATATTGTATCAGATTAAGTATTTCAATCATGGATTTTCTTTGTCATGAAAAAACGGTGATTTCTTGTCTCATTAGAAAAATTTGTACCAGCACCTTCCATCAGCACAGCCAATGAACTTCAGTATAACAACACACATTTGGCAAACCACTTCCTGTTTCATTAAAAATATAATTGGAGTGTCAGTAATTGAAACGTAATAAATTCACATTTATATGTCATTATTTAACATTTTTTTTTTATTGTTGTTAATGCTGTCATCACTTAAATCACCAATACTTGTCTTTCTAACATTCCATGATCGTTGGAGCACATTTCAAAGCAGATTTACTGGGAGCCGGTACCCCTTTAATTTTCTGCCATTATTTTCACACCTTTAATACATTGGCCCTATTTTTTTATTCCTTAGTTTCTAGTGTATTAAAATTTATGTAGATACACGTGCATATTTTCTCTTGTTGTATAACTCTATCCAATGAAGAGATACAAAATATGTAAACTCTCATGCAAATAAACCAAAAATGTTTTGCACAAATGAAATTCCCCAAACTATCTCATCAAATACATTAGATACACAAGTCATTTCACTTAGTTCTCTTTAAAAAGACACACACTTTTTATTTTTTGACCTGCCTCATTTTTCTTCATGGAAGCTGTAATTATGCTGCACGGTTGTCTACTTATATATTGTCTATTTCTCACTCTAGTGTGTAAGATTTTGTGTATTGCATTTTCTGCTGCATAGTTTCGATCTAGAAAAGAAAGCACTGTCCTCATAATAGGTGCTCAAGAAGTGTATTTTTGAAAAAAAAAATTAATGAATATATATTCCTGCTTTCTTCTTTTAACTAAGTAATACTCATTGGATTTTAATAGTGGCTTCCTTATCTATTACACTTGTGAGTAATGTCAGCACCATGAAGTCTAGTCAACATTTTTTCCTGAAGATGTATTTCTCTTCATTACATATGTGCATTTATATTATAAGATTAAATTTTCTTCGGATCATTATTCTTATAACACAGAGCAATTGAATTTAGGCTGAAAGCAACACGAATTATTTTATGCTCATTATGTATTGTTTCAATCTAATGTAATTTGGCGAGAATCATATGATTTCTTTGCAAAATCACTGTAAAAGTTCACCTTGTAGACTTAGACAATATATATTGGAACAATAATTAAATCTACATAAAATAATTGTCTTAATCCTTTCATATATATATATATTTGTGATGTTTTGTGATCACAACTACTATCAGGATGAAAATTTAAAAATGAATATCCAGTTCTGACTGCTTCTTACGTTAAGCAAATGCCTTAATTCCCCACGTTGACTTAGGGGTATTGTGCAAATTCCAACAATATCCTCTCATGGAAGTGGAATACATAACTCCTCTTTCATGGAGAACGTTTGATAAGACATTTACCAAAATCTCATAGAAGCAAACAGACTGGCAAATAAACTAGAATCATTCCCTCCAACAAAATATTCACAGAGTTCCTGTTGAGTTCTCCCTCTGTCCGGTTACATCAGGTATAAAAATAAAGGACACTTGGGGCGCCTGGGTGGCGCAGTCGGTTAAGCGTCCGACTTCAGCCAGGTCACGATCTCGCGGTCCGTGAGTTCGAGCCCCGCGTCAGGCTCTGGGCTGATGGCTCAGAGCCTGGAGCCTGTTTCCGATTCTGTGTCTCCCTCTCTCTCTGCCCCTCCCCCGTTCATGCTCTGTCTCTCTCTGTCCCAAAAATAAATAAACGTTGAAAAAAAAAATTAAAAAAAATAAAAAATAAAAAAATAAAGGACACTTAAATTGTGGTTCAGTAAGGAATGCAAGCAAACTTGAGCCTAAAGTAAAACCAGTGATGGGGGATTCCCACATAGTATGGCTAAGAAAATAGGTTACATTAAAACTCATGAAAATAGACATTATCTAGGTGAAGAAAATTAGGAAAAAAAAAAAAGGGAATAGAGTTTACATGCAGAAGATGGGGGGTGGGGAATACCAGGACAAAAAATTAAATCCCCTAAGAAGAGTATAAAATTTCAGAAACATAAAACTTGCTATCAGAAAATTTGTTGAAAATGTGAATTTGATATGGCAAGATCTCAAAAATATGAAGATAAAACAGTAGAGAAATAAAAATGGAGATTGCAGAACTAAAGAAACAAATTAATGGCCAAAATAAATCCATCAAAAACTATTGTATAACTTAGAACATAAATAAATCAGATAACTCATGGTTGACAATCAAGTTTCTTCTGCAGAAAAAAAAGATTTTTTTAAATTAAATGAAGAAAAAATTTAGAGCGATGGTAAGGGGAATGAAAGATACAAGTGTCCAAAATGTTCCCACAGACATATAATTAATAAAAATTAATATTAAAGAGATAAAAGAGACAAAAAAGATATCATGATTACAAAATGGTTTCCTGAGACAAAAATAGGAACTGCATGTTTAAAGGACCAACCACATGTTAGACAGAAAAAAAAAAAAAGATCCAGAATGAAAAGACTAAGTCATATATTGTGACATTTTTGTATGTTAAATACAAAAGAAAAAAAAAAAAGGAACTCAGTGGAAGAAGCCAGAGGCCAATACCTTAATATCTGAGAGAAAGTGCGGCCCCACTATATAGGTATTATAGTACCTACTACAGTCACTTTAGGAGAAGGAACGTGATAAGTCAAGGACACCAGCTTCCATGAGCCATTCTTAATGGACGCTGACATTGGGAGGCTCTGGTTAAGTCAAAAGACAATAAAATAATGTTAAACATTTCATTTGGAGAAATGGTTTACAAAAAAAAAATAGTGTGAGCACTTAACTCATTTACATATACACATAAGAAAAAATATTGCTGGAGAATTATGTTAATAGAGGAAAATATAAATGTCTAAATGTCCACATTTTATGGTAATAGAATAATTAACTCAACTACTGGAGACTTGTAGAAAGGAAGAGAGTAAAGTCTCAATTTTTATAGCAAAGAGTTAAAACATTCTAATATTGAATCATGTCGTCAATTGAGACTTTTTTTTTTCCGGTTGGGGGAGAGCACAAGCTGGGGAAGGACAGAGAGAGTGGGACAGAGGATCTGACGCCAGTTGTGTGTTGACAGGCTGACAGCAGTGAGGCTGATGTGGAACTCGAACTCTCAAATTGTGAGATCATGACCTGAGCCAAAGTTGGGCTCAACCGACTGAGCTACCCAGGTGCCCCTGCAGCTTCTTTCAATCTTCTACAAAATCTTAAATTACAGAGTGGTCACCTGGAATATAATATCCTATTAGAAATAAACAATTATCTAAGTCTGTACTGTCCGGAACAGTACCACATGCAGCTGCTGAAAAGTTGATCTGAGACTGACCTGAAATGAGATGTCTTCCAGGCATAAAATCCACACTAGATTTTGAAGACTTTGTGAAAAAGATAATGAGAAATATCTCAGTGAATATTTTCATATTGATATGGTATTGACATGATAGTATTTTGGATATACTGAGTTACATACAATACATATTAAAATTAATTTCACCTTTAATTTTTTATACTGTTAAATGTGACTACTAGAAAATCTAATACTACATATATTTCTCACATGATATTTCTATTGGACAGCACTACCTTACATTTGATTTCCTTTATATTTGTAATACCTGGTAGGCAGTACTTTTTAAGTAATTATCTTGGATATATTGTATATGTGTATGTATATGTAGAAATCCTATATTCTCTAATTGCATATAAAAGTTAAAAGCTAATTTAGTTTGATAGATAGATAGATACTCTATGCAATTCAATTCATTTTAACTTGCTTCTTTGTAAGAGCAGTAGCAATAAACCATGGAAGAAATATATATTTTGTTTAGCTTTGTATTTTGAGTTTTTGCCACCTTTGTTTCAATTACACACTGCTAAAATTAAGCCCTTGAATTCAGTTATTGTCAACAGGGACCCTAATCATAAACTAAGACAGTGATGTTTGGTTAATTACATGCAGGTGGTTAGAATTCCAATTATCCTTGGTTATAGTTACCTGGAGTCCCAGAAAGAGGCATTTGGGAAGTGACAGTATGTGTATGTTTGGATATAATGATATCAATATTATAGCTTTTCTCTTTTATAGTTTTCTCAATAATTAGAGTCACAGAGACTATTCAGGATTATGATCTGGAAATGAACTTAGAGTGAGAGATCGCAAGGTAATGTTGAATGAACATTTAGGTCCTGGAGACCATAATCTCCTGAGACTGGAGGTGCTGAAGAGGGCATTATAAGAAGTAATAGCATAAAAACTGGTAAAGCAAAAGGTAAAATTTTAGACTTTCAAAGGCAGATCATAAGAGGATGAGTGCAGAGTCGAGTGATCTCTTGCCAGGTTTGTGTGTCATGTGGGAAATTCTAAGAGGAAACATGCATAACCTGCAGTGTCAAAAGGAAAGATTCAATGTTTAAAACTTAGTGACTAGTGTAGCTTCTTCTAAAGCACTTTCATTTTTGCCTTGTAACTTTTAAAAATGTTTTATCTCATTCTTAGTATTCTCAGAGGCAAAGTTCTGAATCTATATTTTTTTAGTATTTCCTGGTCTTCAGGAATCCTCTAGTTTAGCTATTTGTGTGATATAAGCATTAGTTAGAAATTACACCCCAGTCTGGAAGGCTAAATGGTTTGCTCACACCCACATACAGGAGGAGCAGAGCTGAGATTTGAGCAAAGGTTTGTGAGATTTCAAAGCCCACACTCATTTTAAGTCATAAAGGCAAATACCTAAGAACTTATTATAATTTTTTAATGTTTATTTTTATTTTTGAGACAGAGAGAGAGAGAGAAAGTGCACGGGGGGCAGAGAGAGGGAGACAGAGGATCTAAACCTGGCTCTGCACTGACCGCAGAGCGCCCGATGCAAGGCTCAAACTCACAAGATGTGGCATCAGGACCTGAGCCAAAGTCTGACACTTAACCACCTGAGCCGCTCAGAAACTCCTGTCATGATTTTTTTTTTAAAGTTTCTGTTTCAGACTTTAAATAATTCACGTCAAATGAGAATGATAAACCCATCAATACCAGAAACACATTATTGCAACACAGGTGTCCTACTCTGGAAGGACAACAAGCACATGTCATACCTATTTGTGATCAGGTAAATAGCATGATGCCCAAATTCTTCAACTGTATTCAAAATAAAGTCCAAGTGTGATTTTGAACCTGCTTATACATGTTGAGTGTCTTGTGCTTACTTAAACAAGCCATGATTTCACTGACATTTTCTCTTTCCTAGGGTGAAAACACTCCGTACATGTTCTATCAACTCTTCGTGTGGTTGACTTCTACTTAGCTTTCATTTTTGTTTCTTCCTGAGATAGTCACCCCTTCTCTGTGGTAATATTTCATATACACCCCTATTATACCACACTGTATTGTACATTACTATACTGTACTCTAGTTTTCTGCCCACTTCTCTGCCTTTCACAGTATAATTTGCATAGCTGAAAACCAGGAGCTTCCTTTAATCACAATTGTAATCAACGTTGATTAGGGCCTGGCATATAGCATGTATTATACACACATACAGGGACTTAATGAATTATTCCTAAATGAACAGTTTAAATGAATTTTCCTAAAAGAAAACAAAAACCCTCTCTATTAAATGTTTCCACTATGTTTTAGACTACATGTCTTCCAAGTCTAATTACTCACAGTGACATCTGATTCACTATCTGCTTTATTCACCTTAAACAGTAGTGTTCTGTTAAATGTTGTTGTTATTGTTGCTTATTACCCTGGCCTCTATTCCTGTTTACTTTTTCAGAGAATGCTTAGGTTACACTATTAGCTTTATTACTGGTTTTTTTCCACTTCAGGCTTTTCCCTTTATTATCAATACTGAGGAGTTAATGCAGAGAATAATTTTTTAGATTACAGATGGGACAGCTGAGCTCCAAAGACTAAACTGGACTTTTTCACAGACATGTTGGACCATGTTATTCTGGTCCGGAAAGCCTTGATGGAGCCAATTCACTTTGGGTTGCTTTCACCTCCACCCCACCAAAAGCCCTAGGAGCACAAATGAACTAGAAGGAACTTATCAGGGCCTTTACCTTAGCTTCAAATAGTTTCAGTCTCTGAAAGTGGATGAAGATGATCTTACACTAAAAGTATTGATAGAAGCAGACAAATTCTACCTGGAGGACAAAAATGTTATCTTAGGGCTCAAAGTTCTACAAACAGTCACTACAAATGTAATGACCTGCACAAAGTAAAACATATCCATGCAGATGAGAAGATAATACCATCTGAATGAAAACCAACATGAAAAGAAAGATCTGACCCATAGGGGTTACTGATAGTAGAATTACCAGGTACAGAATTGCACATGCTCATTAGTTCCTGATTGAAATAATAATAGTTCTGTTGGACCACAGGTGAATTGGTGAGATGTTATTTTAGTTATGAAAGGTGACTTCTGATCCCAGAATGCAGTAAGCCAAGTAAATATCTAAAAGTACAATATTCTAGATCCTAGAATTTAGATATGCAAGGCCCTTAAGCGAGAAAACCAAAAGGGGTGGAGTTTTCTTAAAATCAGTAAGAAGGCTAGTGTGGCTGCATCAGAGTGAATGAGGAGGAGGTCTCGCAGACATAGAGGGCAGGTCATGCAAGGCTTTATAGGACACAGTAAAGAGTACTGGGTTTCTTCTCAATGTGAGGAGAATCTTACAAAAGTCATGGAACCCAATCTTCCTTGAATTTTTTAAAAGAATATTATATGTGGAGAAAGACTATAGAGCAGGAGTCCTCAACCTAAGAACCATCAGCATTTTGAGGCAGGTAAATTGTTGTTGTACAGGGCTATCCTTTGCACTGTATGGTGTTTAGCAACATCCCTGGCCTTTGCCCAGTAGATACTAATAACACCCTTTAAGTTGTGACAACCAAAACTGTCCACAGACTCTGCCAAATTCCCTTGGCAAGAAGGAGAGCACAGTAACTCCCAGCTGAGATACACCTGCTCTAGAGGTCAATATTGGAGGCAAGATGATGCGTGAGAAGGCTGTTTCAGTGGTGTCAGAAAGATGGTGGCCTATGATAAGAGAGTAGTGTTAGAGATAATGTAAATGGTTAGATTGAGATATATTCTGAAGGTAGAGGGGACAGGTCACGATGTTACTGAATGTGGAATAGGAGAAAGAGAAAAGTTTTGGAGTGGAGTTAGGGATCTTAAATTTTTATTTTGCTATAGACCCCTTGGTCAGTTGGATGAAGCCTATAGACCTTTCTCAGAATATTATTCAATGAATATACTATACACTATTAAAAACAAAATCAAATATACTAAAATGAATTTGCAGTATTGTGATTTATAAGAAATATGTATTTCATGCTGATGACCAAATGTATATTTGGTATATATATGGCCTTCCTTCATGGTTCCTGGCTCACAGCTCCATAACCCTTGAAATCTCATAAGAGATAAGAGCAATGGGAGCATCTTTTGTCATAATATTTAATCCTGCCCTCAGTTCCTGAAATCTGATTCTGGACCATAGGGTAAAATGGATATCTTCTCATTCGTAAGCCCCTTTCCGCCGCAATTGGGATAATGTTAATGAGGTGACTTTCAGAAAGCACCTGAGGAAGGGGATTGGTTGCCAGAGGAACCCACCTAAAATAGAGGAGGGAAACTTTTAGTCCCACTCCCTGATTTCCTGGGAGGGGAGAGGGACTGGAGGTGAAATCATTCATCAGTGGCCAGTTATTTAATAAATCATGCCTATGCAATGAAGCCTCCATAAAAAACCAAAATGACTGGATTCAGAGAGCTTCCAGGCTGGTGAACATGTGGACATTCAGGGAGAGTGGCTCAGAGGGAGCACGGAAGCTCTGCACCCTTTCCCCATACCTGGCTCTACACATCTCTTCCATCTGGCTCTTCTTGCATTATGACCTAGTGAGTAAGATGTTCCTCTGAGTTTCCACTCCAGCAAATTAATTGAACCCAAGGAGGAGGAAATTCCCAGACCTCTAAATTAATTCTTGATTTTGGCTCAGGTCATGATCTCTTGGCTCCTTAGATCAAGCCCCACGTCGAGCTCTGTGTGGACAGTGCAGAGCCTGCTTGGGATTCTCTGTCTCCCTTGCTCTCTGCCCCTACCCCCCCCAAAAAAAAATTAATGAACTTTGAAAAAAGGAAACCTATTTCCTAGTAATTTCTACACTGTTTTATGTTATAGAAGCAAATTCTACATTCTTTTATGCTCTGACAATAAAACATTTTCCCCCCATAGATTATACTGTCATTGTTTTTCTCAGACATGTTTTATTTTTTATAATCACATATTTTAACTAACGCATTGAATTCATAGCCCTCAACTGAGAAAAATATGAATCTGAGACAGTACAGATTTTGATCTCTAAGTCATTATTTTTATTTGCTATAAAACAGTAAAAAATTAACTTCATTCTTTTCAGACTTTTGAATTATACTAAAAAATACAATATTCTTTGTTACCTTAAGCTTTTGGCAATTCTCACCAATCTGTAGGCAATATTGAATACTGAATCCCAGGAAAATTTCAACTTGAGCTACTCTGCTTCATTGTCAAGTGATTGCCTATTAGGAGAAAAATCTTCCAGACGTTGGCATGTGAATTTAAATGAAACCTCCTGATGGTTGTTGCAACTTAGAAGCAACACCTGCTGCCCTTTTAAAATAATTTGCATCCTTTCTTGGGTTTCTGTGGGTCCTGTTCAATGAGCCAGAGACAGATGCTTCTGTTAGCCCCAAAGCTCCTTTTCTATTGCCTCATTTGATTCTCCCCTTGAAGTAAGACCAAACATGATTCTTGTGTTGGGGTTAAGGTTTGAAAAATTTATCAGTGAATTTAGAGTGAACACTCTGGACCGGCAAACTCACCAGATAGGACTGTGTCTTAGAATCGTAAGTCCTGCTCTTTCACTTCAGCAATTTTCTCTCTTTAAGGTCAAATCATCCTCTCTGATAAAATGAGATGTTCACATGATTTATAAACAATCCAGTGCTGAGCAAATCATAAGCTTGATCACAGATAATCATTTTGTCTGGGCAGTGGGGAATGCTTATTGAAACAGAATCTGAATTGAAACTGTCCTGGTTTTGAGTCTTCCAGCTGATCTTGAATAAAATACCTTGCCAACTAAAGTCAATTATTTTCAGAGCACCTGGGTGGTTTAGCTGGTTAAGTGTACGGCTCTTGATTTTGGCTCAGGTCACGATCTCACATTTCGTGAGATTGAGCCCCCGCTGGGTTTTGGGCTGGCAGTGTGGAGCCTGCTTGGGATTCTCCCTCACCCACTCTCTCTACCTCTCCCCCACTCATGAGCACGCTATCTCTCAAAATAAATAAATAAACTTAAAAAAAACTAAAATGAAATAAATTATTTTCATGTTCAGAATGTGGATACTTCCATTATATCATATATAAGGGTAAATATAAAAAGAATAACGCTTGGCACACTGGAAAATCTTATTAGTAATCACATTATTAATTACTTTAATAAAAGTTATGTCTCCAATCTTATCAAAGCTTAAAACACTATATTAGAATTTATTATAAAAATTTTAATTTACTTACGTATTCTTAATTCACGAACTTAATTTCAAAGGAAATTGAGACAGGTATCTTAACGGACCTCAACAGATGCTGCTTTCACCATAGGAACACTTTCAATCAGTATACAGGAGAGGTGGTTTTTATGTTTGTTATTGTTCCTGTTTATTTCGTACAGAGCAATCGGAGAAGAGCTCATTTCCTGAATATTAGATGCGCCTTGTTAAAATTCTGTTTGCAAATCTTTGACAGCATTAAAGGTCATTAGTGTTACTAATTGTAAGACATCACAGGAATGGATATGATCAGGTGAATAAATGAATGAGGAATGATGCTTCGATTCAGCTTTTAAAAAAATGGAAGAGCATAGGAGATGTTCGCTTTGCTTTAGTTAGCAGAAACGCACACACAAGCACACACACACACACATTCACACATGTATTTAGCTCTATATGTACGGTGGTTATTAAGAGACAAAATATGTTGTAAAGAAATGGACTCTTCAGCAGACAAGAGTGTGACATCAAAAGATGTCTCTCGTGGTGTGTGATGTATTAAATGTGCAATTTGGTTTGGGGAAGTACTGAACTCATTCAGTACATACACTCAGGAAATGCTAGGAAGAAATTATATTGTTATATTTTCTGACCTACATAATAAGCCCCAACATATTCTCGCTCACTGCGACAAAACTTCTGAAGTCTTGGGTCAGTTAGAGAGTTATCAAATTTACCAGCAAGGTTGCATGGTGAAATGAGGCTCCTCAAGAGAAATGCAATAATAATTACGACAGTTAAGTGTAAATCATACTTTATTTTTATGAATTTAGTGGCTATTATTTCATGAAAAATGAGATGATTTTGCTAGTTTCTCTCTTAAAGCAGAAGAATTAATATGTATTATACAGCTACCATGTGCATTTAGCATAGGCATTTTCTTTTAATCTTCCAAATACACAGGTATTGCTAAATGGTGCTAACTAAATGAGTTGCTCAAGATCAAATAATGAGAAATTCATAGAATCATGGCTTATATATTTATTCATTTCTCTAGCTTGATTGCCATGTAATTGACAAATAAAATTGTATATATTTAAAGTATACAATGTGATGATTTGGTATATGTATTCGTTGTTAAATGATTACAGAAATCAAGTTAATGAACATGTCCATTGACTCACATAGATCTATTTCTCCCCCACTTTGATGAGAATATTTAAGACTTACTCTTTTAGAAAATTTCAGGTATAAAACACAGTATTACTAAATTTAATTATCATGATGTATTACATCCTCAGAACTTATTCATCCTATAACTGAAAGTTATGAACTTTGACCAACATGTCCCCATTTCCCCTCCCCCTAAACCCCTGGCAATAACAATTCTTTTTTTGATGAGTTTGTTTGTTTTTGTGAGCTTATTTAGGCTATTTCTGTATCTTAGTTATTGTGAATAATGCTTCAATGAACATTAATGTGCATATATCTATGCAATATATTTATCCAGAAGGGGGATTGCTGGATTCTTGGTTGTTCTATTTTTAATTTCTCAAGGAATACTGTTTTCTATCATGGCTGTACCAATTTACATTCCCACCAATAATGAGCAATAATTCCCTTTTCTCAACATCCTCACCAACATTTGTTATCTATTGTTTTGGTAATAGCCATCCTAAGAAGTAAGAGGTAGTTTTGACTTGCAATTCCCTGATGATTATTGATGTTTAGCACCTTTTCATGTACCTGTTAGCTATTAGTATATCTTCTTGAGAGAAAAGGCTATTCATACAATTTCCTGATCTTTAAATGGTATTATTATTATTATTATTTTTGCTATTGAGTTGTATGTGTTCCTTATATTTTAGACATTAACTCCTTATGGTTTATAAATATTTTCCTTATTGATTTTTGGCCTGGATGAAATATATTGTTGAAGTAGGGTATGGAAGTCTCCTACCAATGTTGAATTGCTCTCTATTTCCTCTTCATTTCTGTTCATATTTTCTTGGTAAATATGGCACCCCAATGTTGGATGCATATATATTTACAATTGTTGTATCCTCTTAATGAATTGGCTCTTTTATCATTATACAATGACTTTCATTGTTATAATTATTGAGTGACAGTCTATTTTGTCTGATGTAAGTATAGCTACCTCTGTTCTCTTTTAGTTTTCCCTTCATTTTCATCCAATGTGTGTTCTTAAAGCTGAAGTGAATCTCTTAGAGATGGCATATGATTAGGTCTTTTTAAAAACCCATTTAGCCACTCTATGTTTTTTCATAGGATAATTTAATCTATCACATTTAAAATAATTATTGATAGGTAAGGACTTACTATTACCATCTTATTAATTGTTTTGGGGATGATTTTAGTTCCATTGCTCCTTTCTTCTTCTTTTACTATCTTTCTTTGTGATTTGATGATTTACTCTAGTAGTATGCTGTTATTACTCTAGCTTTTCTGTATCTACTATAGGTTTTTGCCCTATGGGTAACATGTAGCTTGTGTAAAACATCTTCATTATAACAATCTATTTTAAGCTTAGAACTTTAATCACATAGAAAAACTCTACCCTTTCTTCTCACATTTTATGCTTTTGTTGTCATGATTTAAATATTTTATATTGTGTATTCACTTACAAATTACTGTCGCTATCACTAGTTTTAATGTCTGTCTTTTAACCTGTATACTAGAGTTCAGCGATTTAAAGCACAATTACGATATAAGAGTATTCTGATTTTGTTTAAAGATAAATATATATATATATATATATACGTATGTATATATATGTATGTATATATATACATACGTATATATATATCTTTGCTATATATATCTTTGATATATATATATATATATATATATATATATTGCTAATGAGTTTTACACTTTCATACATTTTCATGTCAACTAATTAGTGTCCATTCATTTCAACTTGAAGAATGCACTTCAGTATTTTGTAAGGCAGGTCTAACTGGTTGTCTGGGGAAGCCTTTATCTGTCCTTCATTTCTTTTTTTTTTTTTTTTTTAATTTTTTTTTTCCACGTTTTTATTTATTTTTGGGACAGAGAGAGACAGAGCATGAACGGGGGAGGGGCAGAGAGAGAGGGAGACACAGAATCCGAAACAGGCTCCAGGCTCTGAGCCATCAGCCCAGAGCCCGACGCGGGGCTCGAACTCACGGACCGCGAGATCGTGACCTGGCTGAAGTCGGACGCTTAACCGACTGCGCCACCCAGGCGCCCCTGTCCTTCATTTCTAAAGGAAAGGTTTGTAGGGTAAAGCATTCTTTTTCACACGGTGCTCATCACAAGTGCCCTTCTTAATACTTATCCTCCATGTAGCCCATCTTCCACCCACCTCCCTCCATCAACACTCAGTTTGTTCTCTTTCATTATGAGTCTCTTGTGGTTTGTTTTAGGGTAAAGCATTCTTGACTTTTGGCACTTTGAATATATCATTACACTCTCTTCTGGCATGTAAGGTTTCGGCTAGGAAATTTGCTATAGTAGTTTTATGGGAGTTCCCTTGCATGACATCAGTTTCTTTTTCCTTGCTGCTTTCAAAGTTCTCTCTATATCTTTGTCTTTTGATAGTTTTATTACAATGTGTCTTAGTGAAGTCCTCTTTGGGTTGTATCTGTATGGGGACTTATGAACCTCATGTACACACTGCACTCACAGCAGGAAAGAAGTACTTAAAAAACAACATAGTAAAAATAATTTATAGCGATCATACCCACAAACATATATACAAAAAATTCTCTCACTTTTAAAAGCAGCCAGGTTTTGTCTGTCATTGTATCCTGATCTGTACACATTTATTTGTAGACCACTGGTCTGAATCTTTCTTTCAGGGAAAATCATCAGCATAGTCATTTAGAAACTCTGAAGCTGTGCTTGAGGGGCCCTATTTTCCTCTCTGTTTCCTTGGGAATTTCTTGTCTTTTGTTTCCACAAATGCCAAAGCAGCTTTAGATGCCAGTCTAGCTTCCCTCCATCTTTGGTCACCCTCCTGAGGGATGGTCTGCACCAAAGTGTCTCTGCTTTGAATCTACATCCTGCCTTTTCTGGTGTCTGTTTTGTGCAAGTAGACTCTGTTTCTTCTTTAAGTTCATATTTTATGCTGACTGTTTTCTCTCAGGATGTAAGCATATATGTGTTTTACTTTTCCTCAGGTTAAAATAAACAGACCTTCCCATGAACTTATGTTTAGTTTATTTGCTTCAAAGTCAAGCTCCTGGGTTCTGGGATGCTCTTGATATATATAAATATATGTGTTTATCATGCAAAAGTCGCCCTTAAGTTAACCTCACATGAGCTTCTACTAGTATTTTCAGTATGAAATTTTTTTATTAAAAAAATCATGAAGCTTCTAATTGCTAAATTCATTGGATCTTTTGCTTTTTCCTTCAATTCTAATACATCTGACACTACTGAGCACCCTGCACTTTGAGATACTTTATGAAGAGTCACACATTATAAATTAGCCTTTTACTGAAGGGGAAATAATTTACACAATGACTATATATAAGCACATTGTTGTATGATTTGTTCCTCAGAATATCTCCCTGGTATTGAATTATTAGGTCTCTTTGGAACTACTGACTAATACATTCTTGAAAAGCATTCGCCCTCATCATGTTTCTATCACTTTTCAATCCTGAAGTCCTAGGTTTGGTCCAGACTTATTTATCTTTACTCTTCCCTCCCAAATGATCCCAGGGATTTAACATGAATCCTACTTACAAAAGTCTCCTTCATCCTTTAAGTATGTTTTCTCATTTGCTCTGATAAGAGCATTGCAAAGTGGAGTACAATCACCATCTCTGTTCCTTTTTGATATTCCCAACGCCGAAATACCCAGATATTTTTTTTTTGTCTTATCGGTTTCTCTATAAATAATGAGACAATAGTCTGCATAACCTCAAAAGCAGCAGCAATAACAGTAGCTATAAACAGGTGAGGTAACAGTTTTCTAAATTCTTAGAACAGTGTAGTTGATGATTTCTTCAGATCAAGAAACTAAGTTTCCTTTTCTCTGGTTCCCCTGGAAAAGTAAACTGTATGAGGGCAACTGTCATTTTTGCATGTAAACTGTCACTTAAAAATAGGTTTGTCTCCAAGGAGGAGACCCTGACATTTGCAACAGAATGGAAGAAACTGGAAAATATTATGCTAGATAAAATAAGGCAAGAACGGGGACTGGGTGGACGCCCAAAGTGTACAAAGTTGCAGCTACATATAATGAAAAAGTATAGAGATGTAAAGTATAGTCAATAATACTGATAGCTACAGTCCACAATACTGTATTGAATACTAGTAATTTGCTAAGAGAATAGCTTTCAGATGCTGTCACCACACATACACACAAGATAAATATGTGCAAAAATGAATATGTTAATTAGCTTGACTGTAGAAATCATTTCACTATATATATGAATAACAAATCATAACGTTTAAAAATATACAATTAAAAAAGCAAACTTTGTTTCTGGATTAACCCCTTTCACCAGGCAAAATAGTCTACACAGCTTGCTCTCCTATAGGTAATGGTTTTATAAATATATAATTTTTGTGCATCTGATTCTCCATTCAAATATACAATTCACTGACAGTAGGAAATGATGATAGAAGACAAAGTTAACTTTTTAATAATTTAGGATATGCAAAATGACATTTACATGTCCTCTACTGCTTTTATTTTATTTTAGTGAATAAAAGCACAGCAGAGGGTATACGTGCATATGGATGCAAATTTGAGTGTCTAGATTGGCTTCAATTATTCATGGGCAATCTCTGTCCAAAGGTTATTTTCTAAACTTTATTTTGATTGTTTTCATCATTAAATTCTATGTCCTTTGGTCAAGTTCAAAACTAACTCTTCACAGGTTGACTCAAAATAGTACCCTCGTCTCCCACATTTCTTTTCTTTCTTCTGCCCCCATTTCCTCATCTCATCCCTCTTGTCCATCCCTCCAACCTTACCAGCTCCAGACCACAAGATACAATAGAAGCTTTGCTAGTGCAATTGTTTCACAGGTAGAATGAAGTTAGGGGGAAATTCAGAAATTTTGGGTAGCAGCCCTTCTAATTTGAAAATCGAAATTCATTTTTTATGTAAAAATATGACCGATTTATCTAATACATAATGACTAATTCGATTTTTTTAGACTGGCCTAGGAAACTAGCCACTTCTCCTATGGTTGCTCCTCTGGAAGAATAGCTTATAAACTCCTGATAACTACTAACATTTGAGACTTTCTCCCGGGAATCAGCACATACTGTTTCTTTACATGGAATTCCAAACTTCCTACTCTTTGCAACACTGGCTTCCTCTCATTTTTCAGGACTCTTCAATGCCACTTTTATTGTGTTGACTTGATTCTTGCTTATAATATGTATTTACTAGCTTTGAAATGTATCCAAAAAGAACAAAGTTGGCTTCAATGCGTGACTTTCAATCTCTCTAGAAAGCATAGCACTTATTCAATTTATTAACTTAGGAAAAACAACTAAGAGGTGAATTTATTTGTGAGAGAGCTCATATATTTATGAAGATACATTTGTTCTTGAAAGCTTATTTTCTGCAAAGTAAGATACAGTGTTACTTCCTGTATTCAGACCTGAATGCAAAAGAGCTCGTTCCAGTCTCAGGACTAAGTGCTGTCATATAGCTAGGAAAGGTATGAGAGATAGTTTTTTCATTCTAACTTCTGATCCTTTAAGCATTTTCAGAGGCAATGATAACTTTCACCATCATGGGGTACTGAAATAGATAGACAAAACTAAGTTACTTCTCTCTGTGAAAGAACTCTAGTTAAGCAGAAAGGCAGCAGGTCTCAAAATCAAACACTGGTTATACTCCAGCTCTGATGTGCACTGGGTATGAGATGACTGGCAACTACTTAACCTCAGTAGGCCTTGGTGTCCTCTTATGTAATATTGGTCCTTCTTCATACATTTGAACAACTTTTGGAAGTGTCCTATGCAATTATGAGCTACTGATGTGGTGGATAGTTTTCTCTCCAATATGCTCATACAGTTCTGTGTAATTCTCCATTATAGTGTAATTACACTAGCTTACAGTGACTAGCTCTGCTTGAATATAAGCTTCTTTTATGTAGGGGCTACGTTTTACATTTGCTCTTTATTATTAGCATCTACCATAGTACACATAAGAGACCCTCACTGGATATTGAATGAGAAAATTAATCCCTCTAGGAATAGCCCCATTATTTCCATTATGAGCTGAATATTCACACTTCATCTTGAAACACTAATATAAGATGAAAAGAATTTTTGCAAATTCAGGGATCAACGTTGCTGACATTTTAAATTCACTTGGACCAAATCTGAGGAAGGAAATGTGAGAAATTAAAGAGTGATAGGTACAAGTGTTGAGTAGGTAGTCATATTATCTAGGGATTTTAGGAAATCAATAGACTCAATTAATCAAGCCCTTACAATCAGAAAAGGTGACCCTGAGTTCAACCTGCTATTGTGTGGCAGAGATAATGTGATAAATCTGACTCTCAAATAATTCCCTAAACACATTACAGCTCATCAACTGTTTTTTTTCTAAGAATTATTGGACACCTACTAAGGAAGATGGTGAAATAAAGTAATATGAACCTCATCTCGCATCCTTGCTAAGCCTACTTACAATATCATATGTAAATTACTGAACAGAGACAAGACCAAAAGAAGAGAAACTAAAGTGCTTAGAAAACCTTCAATGATATATACCGTCTACTGAAAAGTTAAAAGTTGGAAATAGAGCAGAGTTTTGGCTTTTCTGTAATTTCTGTCATATATAGACATAGCATATACTGATAATTTTGGATAAATCATAATAAACATGCCATAAACTATTGAATACCAGATGTTCTCTCTCTTTTTAACATATAAAGTGTTATTTATACAGTCTTCATGGTAGTCTAGGACAATCTATTAACTGTGGAATATTTTACAAATAAGTCCTATTGTCATTATTATAATAATGGCTTTGTCTTCTGACATAGAATCCTTAAAATGACAAGCAGATAGGGAAAATCCAACAAACCAATTTTTGATGGTGTAGAATCAAGACTTTCTACTAAAAAGTGTTTGCAAATGTTTCTTCTTGCATTTGGAAGGTCTGTATTTTAACTAAAAATGTGTGTTAGCATAGTATGATGTTTTCATTTGAAAAATACACTTTATTTCAGGGAAAATGCACTTTAAATCACACTGACTGCACTTTGTTACACATAGCAAACTAATGTAAATAGTGTACAATGCAAATCAATTGAAAAAGCTAGAGGTTATTGATTGTGGGAAAATGAAAACCAATATATTTTGTGTTTTAAGAAACATGTAGTTCTTCCTGTAGGGAATGTGTTTTACCTCTATATGGCAAAGGAGTGAAAAACAAAAAGAAACAAGAATATCATAGTATAGGCACATAGGACTATGTAATTGTAACAACAAAATAGTGGTATGTAACAAATCACCCCAAAACTTAGTAGCTTAAAATAAGAACGATGTAGTTTACCCAAAATTCTGTTGCTCTGCTTGGCAGTGTGCTTGGGCCACTAATAAGCCTGTAAAATCTAACAATTTGGTTGGGCTACACGATAAGAAATGGTCTCATTCACATGTTGGTGCTAGCTGTAGGCTGGGCCATTTGTCTCCAACAATTTTGTCCTAGCCTGGCTTTTTGTATGTTGACAGAATTCCATGGAGGCAAGCCCCAAGGTGCAAATGCTATTCAAGCCTCTGCTTATGCCATGATTACTGATGTCCCATTAGCTGCAGAAAGTCATCTGACCAAACCCAGGACCATTGTGGCTGGTAATTATGCAAAGGAATAGACAAAGGGAAGAGTGATTCATTGGTGCCATTACTGCAACACCTCAACGTGACAGTTTATCAGTATATATGTCTAATATAGTCCTAGTATCATCTATGCCTGTGGATAGGTACTAACAGTAAGAACATAGTAAGTAAAAGCCATAGAGGCTATAGCAATGGCCTTAACCCACCAATAAACTCAGAGAAATAATTAATCACCATATCTCCTTTCAAATTGCAAACTTTTTGGCCATCTAAGTCTTTCTTCTTTCAAAGGAAATCAGAACCTGTAAGCCACTATATTAACGAATGCTTGAGAAGGCTTGTAAGGTAATAAAATCTTAGAAACATAGTCTATTTGAAAAGTAATGTAGTCATAGATTTATAAGGTGTTTATCAAGTTCAGTCCCTTCATGATGAATGGCAAGTGATTTGCCCCTCAAGAATGGGAAGAGTATAGACTTCAGTGATAGACTGAAACTGAATTTGGTCTCCATGCTCCTTTTTTTTTTTTTAAATCAAGGATAGTTTAGTTTAATTGAAGGTAAACATGCACTTTGTAAATATTATATGTAATTTTTGTGGTCCAGAGCCCTTCTTATCGCCTTGATCAGAGAGGTGTATGATCAGTGACCTCACAGCAAGACATTTTCAGTTAATCATCTCAAAACACAATTGAAAATTCTAACCCTAGGAATTGTGGAGGCAGAAAGTGCAACAGGGCCTAAAGATTGGTTGTACCACTGGCTCACTCTCTGTCCAGCCTTGACATACCATCTTAATTTCATTAACTATTTGTTTCCTTTTGTATGAAATGAAGAGGTAAAGGGAAGGCTGGTCTTGGAGAAGTCTGGGTTGAACCCAAGCTGAATCATTCTGAGGAAGCATATTTAGGACATTATTAATCTTGCTGTGTGAAGTATCACCCTGAGGAGATATATACATAAGGTTGATAGATATTTTTTTAAGATTTAAAAACTATCTGACATGTTTGCCTTCTAAGCAAGTTTAGTGCTCCTATGCAAGCAGCACAGGGAAGCTGTGAAGAGCTTTAAAAATGTGGAAATCCTGAGCCTCGCTCCTTTTCTGCCATAAAGGCGTCAGAGAGTCTTCATTTCCTTTTTATGTGCCTAGAGAGGAGAACTTTAGCTTTTCTGTCTTCTTTCCTTGTTTCCCCTCCTTTTAATTTTCTTTTCCCTTCTTTCTCTACTTCATGTCAATCATTATGTAATGGTTATCAGTTGCTAATAATGTTCAGTAATGCCAAGCTGTACAAGTCATGAACTGTGAATTCCCCCTTGTCTTGTATCACACATCCTTCTACAGAGAAGTCTATTTCCATGGAACTGGGCTTCATCTCTCAACACTGCATAGCATGTTCTGTTGACTATAGTTAGGAAGACATTGGTCAGTCTTTTCTTATATGCATCTTACTCATTCTCCATTACTGGCATGTACTTTCCCCAGATACATACTCTACCCTTCCAACAGTGCCACATTTGCTTACCATTCTCCTTTAGATGAACCATTTCATCCCTTTTAATAGGTCCAACGTGCCCCAACCCACCCATGTGAGGTTTGACCTTCCTGGGCACGTGTGTTCATCTTACAGATTTCCAACTGATCATCCAAAAGAGGACCCATTGTCCTTTTATCATCACATCCTCACCACACCAAAATCAATATCCTAAATCCTTGATTTCAAAGGGCAGTAAGATTAAGGAGTCATATCTAACTTCACTTTTTATTGCACCTCTTACAGACGAACTTCAAGTCCTGGAAATTCTTCCTCTATATTTCTCCTATTTTTCTTCTCTTTTTTAAAACTGATTTTTCTCTTAAAAAATTAAATCTTTTCTCAATTCTCATAATTTCTCCTTATTCTCCATTCTCTAATGTTCCCCCTTTTAATCCATCCCACACGTGACTACAAGGCTCATTGTTCTGAGCTTAGTTTTGTTCACCTCCTTTCACTTTGCTCTGTGCTGCCTACAGCAAGCAAGCAAGCAAGCAAACAAAATAATCTAAATAAAATTTTCCACAACTCTGTACCTGAATCCTAACCACTATCTCCCATTAATACTTCTAAGGTTCTTAAGCTTCTGTCTTCTTGGTCACTCTTGCTCTGTTGTCCCATAATTTCACCTAAGCTGTTCTCTCAGCCCAGGTTCACCCTAATCAGACAGTCACTTTCCCTTACCACTTTTACCATAAAGTTCCACTTTCAGTGAGCATTATGATACTGAAGTTTGCTAAGGATTATTGATGCAAGAAATAATGGTATAGTTACCAACATAATGTATTGCTGTGGTATGAATATTGGTGTTCCCCCAAAATTCATATGTTAATATCTTAATGCCCAAGGTGATAGCATTAGGAGGTGGGGCCTTTGGTATATACTTAGGTCTTGAGGGTGGAGCCTCAGGAGTGAAATTAGTTGTTCTTCTAAAAGAGAAACCAAGCACTCCCTCGTCTCTTTCCACCATGTGAGCACACAATGAGAAGGCCTTGGCTATGAACACTCACCAGAATATGACCTTGCTGGCACCTTGATCTTAGAGTTCCCTGCTTCCAGAAATAAATTTTTATTGTTTATGAGCTACCCAGTCAGTGGTATTTTGTTACATCAGCCTGAATGGACTAAGACACATATCAAATTATATTAGCCTTTGCTAGATGCCAAGAATGACTTGTTAGACACTTTTGTTCCAGTAACCTGGCCTTTTGCTGCATTTCTGAGACACTTATCTAAGTTAACCTTACGTCTCTTCTATAAGCCTTACCAATTCTCTCAAAAATAAAATTCTTCATATTTTCTTCCAAGTTTAAATTTACCCTTCTGAGAGTCATGCTCAGATGGGACCACCTGCATGGCAAATAGGCACCCATTCTCCTCAGAATAGAATTCAAGTTCCCTAGTCCTTCAGGATCCAGCATCTACCTACCTATCAACTCTTATCTTTTCTTACAACCTCCCTCATAAGTCCTTCCCCCAGGGAATGCTGAAATGGATGCTTTTTTCTGAAAGTCCCATGCTTTCTTTCCTCTGAGGCTTTGCACTTGCTGTGACTTCTACCTGTAACATGATATGTAATTTTCCCTGTCTCATTCTGTAACCAGCTCATACATCATTTCCTAAAAGACTTTTCTGATTACCCATCCATTCTGACCTAGTCTATCATTCACCTTCTCTGTTACAAGTGGTAGTTGCCTGATCAGACATTGATTCTACTTAATGTCTGCTTGCCTATTTCTGTTAAGTAATGGATAGTGTGATTGTCCCTGAGAACAGAAACTATGTTTTGCTTTTAATTCATGTGACTCTACAGTCCCTACCCAGCATAGAATAGATGATAAACACATGTTTTTAAATAAATTAATTAATTGTTATTAGAGTTTTGATTTGCCTATAAGATGGGACTACCTAATGCACTTTAATGACCTGTTTCCAAATATTTTTGAAAGAGAATTAAAACATGTATTATACTAGACTACTTTATACTTAAACTGGTAAGGATTTATTCTCTCATGTTTGACTGACACTATCATATATATGTCACTCATTCCTGACATAGTTTAAAAACTATGCATCAGAATATTGAAATACTAGGTAAACTAATAACATTAATAGTTACTGAGTTTGGCAAACATCATCTTGTGCTTTGTTTTCAGTATGAAATAAGGAAGTATGAGAAGTTGTCTATACAACATTGGCAGGAAGGATTTTAGAAATACTAGGAAAGGAAAAAAAAATATGGTTTACAAGTGATAGTTCATTGAGTTACTTCCTTTGTCATTGGAATAGCTTATTGTTGAAGCTTTTAATTTCCCTTTGCTAAGCCATGCTCTCTGCTTAACTGTGGTATCATTTAGTGCTTGGAACTATTACTCTCTAGACATTTGTCTCTTAACATAAACATTTAATTCAAAGGCCACTCTGGAATGTGCCCAAGCTAGTTATAAGATATACTAGAAAAGGAGATTTAGTATGTCCTATGTCACCTTTCCCTTTTGTAGAGTTGAGTAACTCAGCAATTATGCTTTAAAAAATCATTCCCCCCACTCAGAGATCTAAGTACATCTACCCAAAATCCATTTACATTTTTCTCATATTGAGGCTCATCTAAATAGTCTCTCATATGGTACCTATAGGAAACAATCCAATTCTTCTTAGGAATTTGGCTTCCCAAATGCTGACTTCTAACCCTTTTTGGCAGTAATATGGTCCAGTGTTTATGAGCAGTGTCATCCAAAATTCTACTACCTTTACATGGCCACTTTTTAATCCATCCCATTATACTTAGGCCTCAGATTTCTTACCTTACAACTGAAGTCCTTAAGAGTTTTTATGAGGAAGGTCTGACCCCGCTCTTGTTGCTTTTTCTATCCTCCACAAAGATGCCAAGGAAGTTGACTTCCATGGTGTTCCAAATGTAGAATTTCGTAGAAGAAGCATTATTTCTACTTGTATGGCCAAGGGATCCACTGGGCTGTGCCTCATAAACTGGTCTATGATAAAGTTTCATATGTCTGAGCAGAAAAAACAAAAATAAAAAACAATGTACCTCAGCATTTTCCAGCAAGCTGATTTGATTCATTTAACGTATATTCTTTGTTTTGAGATAATGTCTTTTCCTAAGTTCTTTGTATTACAATACCACTTGTCCTATGAAATGGTGATGACAATAGACGGATGTTAATTACTTTCAAATGTCCTTACTTGGAAAAATCAAAGTTCTTAAAACTTACTTTTCTTCCCAAAACATATTTTGGAGATATTTACTTGCCTGTGAAATTCAAAAGATTAAAATTATTATGAAAAGCAGCAGTGTTTGCTAAGTAAGCTAACATTTGCGGTATTTGGGGCGCTCTCTAGCACTTTGTACATATTAAATCTTCTAATACTCATGTCTCTGTGAGATACTATTTTTAGGACCATGTTATAGATGAGGAAACTGAGGCTCAGAGGAGTTTTATATCTTTTCTACAGTCACAGGGACAATAAATGCTAGAGGCAGGCTGTGGACTAAAGTGGTTTTGTGCCAAACATGTGGCTCTCAATTTCTATACTGAACTGCTGCACTGCTTTTTTCCACACACTCCTCTTGGCTACTGGCTTATCAGGTGATTCTATTAATTACTCCACTGGTGCTGTAGCTCCTTGATGTCACAGGATCTCTACATCCATGTACCAGCATATATTCTTCCTTTACGAGCAAGCTATACAACCTCTCTGGGGTTTGGTTTCCTATAAAATACAGGGACCAGAAATGTGAATGCCAATGCCCAGAGGTGGTACGAAAGAATAAATGTATTTGAGGCCATTAGGACAGGCCCGAAAGCACAGAATCTCTATAAATGAGCTATAAATGTAATCTCTTCCATTTCAATCTTTCCACCTCACGTCCTCTACTGAACTCACCTTGCGGCTGGAAATGGGTTCTTGCCCAGGTACTGTTCCTCCCTGCAATCTCTATTACTTTCTCTTTACCAATCAGTGTTTTCATTCTCAGGAGCTGTCCACATATAAAATACAGCTCCTTTTCCTACATACATTTTTTTTAACCAAAAGTAGATTAAGATAACAGCAGCAATGACAACAATATTAACAAGAATGATGGTTAACATTTATAGAGCATCTGAGCCACATGTTCAGCAAAAAATCTTATGTACTCCTACAATCTCATCTAATCCTCATGACCAATTCACCATCACGATCCTCAATTTCACAATGAGGAAAATGGACTCAGAGGAGTTAATACCTCACCCCACGTCAGCCAGTTGATGAACTACATAATGTGGGTTGGAAGTCAGGCAGTCAGACTTCATAATCAATATGTTCAATGAGAATGTCTAAAATGTCATTGCCCGGTTTGTGCTTTTTGTGTGGTCTTAAAAATAGGACTTTTGAGACTCGGTCTCCAGATTAAACTTAGCTGTATAGGACTGTGGTTCAGCTGCATTTTGCATTCATTTTTCCAAAGACTGGCATCTTATTTATAATCCTCAGTTTGTCTGCTGACAGATTTTTCCAATGCTGACGATAGCATCAATCACTGTATGCGACTTGGCCCTGGCTTCTTTGTGCTCATGTTCTGATTGTTCATCAAAACTCCATAGACACACATGGAAGCTGGTAAAGCTACTAAGGCTTTCATATGTGTCTGCTATTATGCTTCACTTGTTGACCTTGGCTTCTCTTCCTAATATGAAAAGTATTCTTGCTGTTCCTTCTAGAGCAATTCTCTACTGATTGTCAGATCTAGAGATCTCAGGCTTTCTTACCTGCCTTATACCACTACTATCAAATCAGTTTCCTCTTGAAATTACTAACTTTACCTTTTCATCGTATATCTTTAGATATCTTTTATCTTTGGGTCATGAGAAGTGATCTCATGCCTCTGCCCCAACTTTTGTTCAGTTGTATATATGCATTCCTTTTTTATAATGCCTTGCCCTCAACCATTTTCTTTCTCTGTCTCATTCTATCTAATTTAACCAAGCATTTGTTTCTTGATCCCATAATAATTTTCTTCTCCCCATGTTTTAGAAACTTTAGTAGTTGAATGATATATATTAAAGAACAGTTAGTCTAGACTTTTCATCTTAAACACATAAATAACTAAGGACACAGGGAAGTTACAGGACTGGTCTGGGGTGAGAAATGGAGATAGGTCCAGAACTCAACTGTCCACTGTGTCAACTTATCTGGTGTCATGATCTGAAGCTATAGGTCAGAGGTCTTGCTGAGATACTAGTATATACTCTGAGCACAGTAAATGTGAAGTCAGAAAGAGAAATAATGTTTGAAATGTACAGAATGAAAAGCTGGCAACATAATCAATCCCATAATTATCCAGAATATAAACTGTTAAGCAGAGGATTCAATTCACACGGTGATCAAGTCGACATGGAAGCTGACTTCTACTAAGATTCTATCCAATAATGAAGGATATGCAATTGTAAACATACTATACTTTAATTCTGGTGGAAATGTCATGGAATGAAATTTATCATAAATCTTGTATTTCCTGAAACATGCGATATGTCCACTTGTGTGAGGCTGTGTTTCATACATCCCGATGAGTTGGATTATATCTTACAGTATTTGACACAACTTATCCTGATGAACTCGAGTGATTCTAGATAAAAGGCTGGCAAAATTACCATGGTGGAGTGAAAAGACCTCAAGTGAAGTGCAATATTCCTGGAAAAACTCTTGTGGAGACCCATGAATGAATCAATGTGAATAGTATGAGATTTAGCAGGTAATTTATTGGTAAAATACTATACTATGTTTTTCTGGATATTGGAATAGATTTGTTAATTCTCAGGCTTCTTTAATTAGTAATTTGTTTTTATTCTTTTCATTTTATATAATCATTTGCATATCTTATTTTGTATTCATAATATTGTATTATTTTTCTTTTCTTCTCTTTTTTCTTTTCTTTTCACTTTTCTTTGAAAGAGAGGGTGAGAGCTTAAGCAGGGAAAAGGAGTAGAAGGAGAGAGAGAGAGTCTCAGGCAGGCTCCACACTCAGCACAGAGCTCAACATGGGGCTCAGTGTGGGGCTTGGTCCCACGACACTGGAATCATGGCCAGAGCTGAAATTAAGAGTCGGACACTCAACCAACTGAGCCAGCCAGGCACCCTTATTGTTTTTCTTAAAAAGGCAATAAGAAGTTGTAAAACTCCAGGTCTGTAAACCTAGATCTGCCCCTAAAAGCAAAAGACATAAAAATAAAGTATGAAAAATTTTCTCCTTGGGGATAAGCATGGGGCAAGAAAGTGACTTGTCATTACAGAAACAATGGAGAACAAGATTAATCCTCTTAGATAAAAGGGGCCAGTTTTCAGTTATGTAGGAGGATTAATTGAAATCGTGGATGGAGACTTGAGAAACTGTTCTAATTTTGGACCTTATAAACATAGGAAGATATACCTTTGTGTTGGGCTGAGAATGGTACATATCTTGTACCAAAGGCATGAGGTTTTCCATGGGCCAGTAAAACCCAGTGAAATCCAGCCAGCCAGATGGAGCTTTCTATTGATTATGATTGTCCTTGTCTTCCTAGCACCCATCTCTATAGGATGCAATGTGTACTATTAGTAACAGGAATTGAGAATTCAAAGGTTGATTTCATGGGTTGATTACAGAAAAATAATTTTCTTATCACACTAATTATAAAGTTATGTAATTAAAACAATATAGTGCATATTCTAAAATTTTCAGAAAAAATATTTTAATTAGATCATTTAAAACAATTTATAGTCATACACACTTATTTCAGAAACTTTTTCCCTATTGTCTCTCTATTTACTTAAATCCAAATATTTATTCAATGGTTCCTTTTCGAAATATGGAATCTCAGGACCAATTCAATATTCCCCTATAATTTTTTTTTAATTTTGGTAGTGGTGCTATAATTTTTATTTCACAAGCTACCAAAATCAGTCTTATCTCATTAAGGCTCTCAAGAAGAGGTATAAAGCATGGTAAATTGGCTTTAAAAGCTTTATTGCCTAATACCATATGATTTCACTTATATATGGAATCTAAAAAACAAAACAAATAAACAAGAAAATAAAAATCAGACTTATAAATACACGGAACAAACTGATGGTTGCCAGAAAGAAGGAGTGGGGGAAGGGCAAAGTGGGTGAAGGGGAGTGGAAGATACAGGCTTCCCGTTATAGAGTGATAGTCATGGAAATAAAAGGTATGGAATAAGGAATATAACCAATGACATTGCAGTAGCATTGTATGTGACAGATGGCAGCTACACTTGTGGTGAACATAGTATGACATAAAGAAAATTCGAATCACTATGTCCTAGTACTTGGAACTAATGTAATATTGTGTGTCAACTACACTCAAAATTAAAACGAAATTCTCTTGACTGTTTCTTGTTGTTTTGTGTTGACCTTTACCATGACAATGAAAACAGAACAACAGGAGTAGAAATCTGATTTTTCTATTCACTGTACTATTCTTTATACAACAAAAAAAAGGGGACATCTTGATCTCACAGGCTTACTGTCTGTAATATATTTTACTGCACAGTTATGACATTATTTCATGTTTAATCCTAAATAAAACACATGATAATTATTTGGCAAAAAGTTATATACTGAAGAAAATCACAAATAATATGTATGAGAGAGTTGAATAGTAGTGCTTACTATACAATTTAGAGGTCATTTTGAATTAAACTTATAATAGAACTTTCAATCATTTGCTCTTTTATTACATGATTATTTTTTCCTTTTTTAAAAATTTTATTAATTTTTAATTTTAATTCCAGTATAGTTAACATAATGTTATGTTCATTTCAGATGTACAGTATAGTGATTCAACAATTCTATACATTACTCAGTACTCATCATAATAAGTGTACTCTTAATCCCCTTCATCTATTTCACCCCTTCCCCCCACCTACCTTCCCTCTGGTAACCATCAGTTTGTTCTCTATAGTGGAGTCTTTCTTGGTTTCTCTCTCTCTCTCTCTCTCTCTCTCTCTCTCCTTTGTTCACTTGTTTTGTTTCTTCAATTCCACATATGAGTGAAATCATATAGTATTTGTCTTTCTCTGACTGATTCATTTCACTTAGCATTATACTCCCTAGCTCTATCCAAGTCATGGCAAGATTTAAATTTTTTATATGGCTGAATTATATACCTCTCTCACATCTCTTTTATCCATTAATCTATTGATAGGTACTTGGACTGCTTCCATAATTTGGCTTATGTAAATAATGATACATTAAACATAGGGATTCATATATCCTTACAAATTAGCCATGTTTTTGTATTCCATGGGTAAATATCCAATAGTAAATGCATATTTTCATACACTGTATTTATAAGATACTTTGGCTCTTAATGTGACAAAACAGAGACAAAAGAAATCTTAACCTTTCAATGAAGTTCTAGTGAGAACATTAGGTACATACACACAAATATAAAATAAAATGATTCAAGTGAAACATAAATACAGAAGAGTAATACACATATTAAAGTACACTCTTTGATGATTATAAATATAAAATAAATCATCAAGTATACATTTTTTTTTTATTAATCAGATACACCAAATTTAAGAGAATCAGTGGTAGCTAGTTCTGCTTAAGATGAGGGGAAATAGGTAGTAGTAGACCCTATTGGTTTGCTGGTAATGTGATACAAAATTTAGAGAACAATTCAGGAAACAACAGATGTTGGTGGGGATATGGAGAAACAGGAACCCTCTTGCACTGTTGGTGGGAATGAAAACTGGTGCAGCCACTTTGGAAAACTGTATGGAGGTTCCTCAAAAAATTAAAAATAGAATTACCCTAATACTTTGCAATTTCACTACTGGAAATTTATTCAAAGGATACAGGACTGCTTATTTGGAGGAGCACATGTGCCCCAATGTTTATAGCAGTGCTATCAACAGTAGCCAAATTATGGAAAGAGCCCAAATGTCCATCAACTGATGAATGAATTAAGAAGATGTGGTATATATACAATGGCATACCACATGGCAATGAAAAAAAAATGAAATCTTGCCATTTGCAACAATGTGGTTGGAACTGGAGGGTATTACACTAAGCAAAATAAGTCAGAGAAAAACAGATATCATATGATTTCACTCATATGTGAAATGTGAGAAACTTAATATACGATCACAGGGGATGGGAAGGAAAAATACGATAAAAACAAACAGGGAGGCTAGCCAAAAAACACTCTTAAATTCAGAGAACAAACTGAGGGTTGATGGGGGTGGGGGTCTGGGGAGTGGGGAAATGGGTGATGGGCATTAAGGAGGGCACTTGTTGGGATGCACACTGGTGTTATATGTAAGTGATGAATTACTGGTATCTACTCCTGAAGCCAAGACTACACTGTATGTTATCTAACTTTGGAATAATAATAAAAAAAAAAGATTAGAGAAGGCGTTTTGGCAGTATACATCAAATTTTAAACAGGCACACCTACACCACAGTAATTCCATGTGTAGCTGATTAGTCTGACATAGCAGTTAGTGTGATAGTTTTATTTGAACTATAAACCTTGCAAGTTATCACTATATATTCAGAAAGTCAGGTTATTTCCTCCTTCTGTGAAGGAAAAAGGGAAATCAAATTAGTAATAAACCACTTATCTGAGTTTTAATTTTCAAGA
Source organism: Leopardus geoffroyi (assembly GCF_018350155.1). NCBI lineage: Eukaryota > Metazoa > Chordata > Mammalia > Carnivora > Felidae > Leopardus > Leopardus geoffroyi. The sequence continues at coordinate 79,194,139 of NC_059329.1, forward strand.
GCAGTGATTATTTAAAAACATTTTTTAGTGTGTTTTGTTCTTTCTAAACTTTTGTAATTAAAGTAGGTTGTACTTGTTGCTAGAATATAATAAAACAGAGACGATGGAAGCAAAGACTAAGGAGAAAAAAAGTCTTACAAGGATTTGTAGGAGGCGATTATAGTCATATTTTGTTTTCCCTAATAGTTCTTCAAATCAACTCTTTACAGCTAAAATTTCATTAAACCCAATTTGGATTTGTGGACCAGTGGGCCAGTTGACAAATTTTAGAAAATCCAGAACAAGGTAGAGTGTTCTCTGAAGATACGAAGCTAAACAATTGTGAAGCTGTTAGTTTCAATATCTACTACAAATAAACCCTCAACATATATTCCTTGTGATTGCTAATAAGAAACAGCTGTGCCTGCTGGAAACTCTTGGAAAGTAGCAACCTGGTGATAGCAAGATAATATGAAAATTGTTCACTTTTAAAACAATAAGTTGGAAACTGGTATTAAACAATTATAACTAAAATGTTGCCGATGGCCTCCACTAATTGGAATAATGCCAATGGGCACTACTGCTCACCCTGATTAACAGTTGTTTACGATGCCACCTGGGCCTTTAAAAAAGGACATTTTATGTTTTAAATGTGGCCATTAATGTAATCAGTGCAAATGTATACTAATTGATAATATTGATGCATAATTTCAAAAAAATTGCTTGTTTACATTCCAAAATCCTTTTAAAGTGAAATTGTGTGCTTGCAATGCTAAAAATTAAATTAAACAGTAAAACAAACAACAAACAAATAAATAAAAAATGTCTCCCAAAGCAGCTGACTGCCATTTTAGAAAATGCTAAGTGACAGCTAAACCAGAGCATGTAACCATCTGGGTGACACTACTTCCTAAAACAATGGGGAATTTTTCCTTGTGAGTGGTGTAGCGAAGTATATTGACACACCTCTTCCAGATGGGTGAAGAAACAGACATATTTTGAGGCCCCAGAAACTTGAACATATGACCTCTGTCTCTGTTATGTATAATGTTTTTATGAAAATGATATGATGGTGAAGCTAAAGATGAAATGATTTTGATAATCCCTCAAAGTTAATCACATATGTTAATATATTGATGACAAATAAAAAGAAGTGAAGGAACATTTACTGAATGCTACATGGTTCCCACATACGTGATTTTTTTTGTAAGGGAAGTATCACTGGCTTGAACATATCCTCAGGAGCTCCACTTTTCTTTTTTAAAAAAATTATTTTAAAAACTGTCTCGGGGCGCCCGGGTGGCTCCGTGGGTTAGCATCTGACTTTGACTCAGATCATGATCTTGTGCTCTGTGATTTCAAGCCCCTGGTTGGGCTCTGTGCTGACAGCTCAGAGCCTGGAGCCTGCTTCAGATTCTGTGATTCCTTCTCTCTCTGCCTCTCCCCCATCTCGCCCCCCACCCTCCGCTTGTACTTTTTCTCTCTCAAAATAACAAATTTAAAAAATTAAAAAAAAACTGTCTCAATCCCCAATTCCATGCCATATGCAGATGGAGATCCAGTGTCATTTTTCAATACCCTTAAGAATTTTCTGGGATCTTCTTTCTCTCCCACCTAAGAAAGTCTTGCTAACATGTCTTACTTCTAGTCATGTTTAGTTGCTCTTCTTTGTGCTACTTTCTTTGTTTATCCTCTAACCTATATATCTTATAGACCCCAAGTAGACCCCAAAAGTGCTTCCTCTCCCTTAATAGCTTCCAACATCCAACCGACATAAGACAATCACTGAAAATGTTGGACAATCAAGGAACAGCATATTTCAGAAACTGATGTAAAATTGAATACCTTATCAGGCATCCTTGTTCTTGAAAGTTAATTAGCCATTTCTTTTACTGCTAATTCCCATGGCCCAAGTTTTCTGCCTCATCCCTGTTCTTCTGTCACTTGTTGAGCTATTTCTTTCCTTTCATTTCTTTACTTTTTCCTTCTATCTTCTTTCCACCCAACACTACGTTTTCAGGGCACACCTCACGTTTCCTCTCTTCTCTTACAGAAATACTCATACTTCTTTGACAGATCAAACCAGCCATCTATTTATTTATCATCTTCCACATCTTGAGCTTCAACCTATATTTACAATCAATGTATTTGCTAACTAAAAGAACACAAAATCGTCACCTAAAAGGAATTTTGCACTAAAAATGCAATTGCTGTATTTTAAAAAGTGGATATCACTTTTAAAATAAGAAAACTGAGGCTCAGAGATTAATTAGCTTGTCCGAGTCAGAGTTTAGGGGCGATAGAGTTTTCACTTATATCAGTATGTCTGTTGGCATGAGCCCTTGCCCTTGAGTTTTTGTTTTTAGTTGACGTTATTAGTATTATTTAAAATATGAATTACATTTAGTCTTTTAGGAGAAAGCTGGCATTTAGTGCAATAAGCAAAATAAGAAGACTTAGTGACATCAACTGGAATTCAGGAAAGCTTGAAGATGGTAGCAATTTCCAGAGAGATATGGCAAGGAGTGCTAGACGTGCTTTGGCAAAACAAGAAGAAAAGACTCTGAGTAAACACACTTTCCCCTCAAAAATCAAATACACGGTGACAATTTTTCTCTGTGTAGTCATGATTTACATCTATTTCCTGAAATCCATTATATTTTATTGCTTACCACAATTTCCGTATCATCTGTGTACACTTTGTACAACTGCCTCTTACATATCACATTTTACAATTGACTTTGAAAAGCTAGTAATTTACATTCAGTTTTACTGGGCACCTACTTCTTGTAAGAACTAAATCCATTTATACACACACCACTTATCTATGTTAACATGGTTTCAATAATCCAAAAAAACTGAAAGCTGAGATGACAAATAACTATTGTTTTTTCAGGAACTTATATAAACAAATTTATCTGAACAACAGATGACTCCTAGGCAAATTCCTCCTTCATAAGACAGTTGAAAGCTCATCACGGGACTGTTTACTCTTGAAGATTTGCTCAGATATCATCTTGCTCTATTCACCATTTCTAACTTACTATGTCACTGGAGCACCTGGGTGGAGATTTTGGCTCAGGTCATGATCTCATGACCCCACATTGGGCTCTGTGCTGACAGTGTGGAGTCTATTTGAGATTCTCTTTCTCCCTCTCTCTTTCCCCCTCTCTCTGACCCTCCCTTATTTTTTCCTCTCTGTATTAAAATAAATAAATAAACATAAAATAAAATAAAATAAATTACTATGTCATGAACTTTGTCCAATGCTTACCAAATCTTTCATCCCACCTCCTTTTTGAATGATCTACCTAACCTACTCCAAAGCCATAAAGTCCAACTTTTCCCCTACTCCCTCTGAGAGGTTATTGTGGTCCCATTTAAGGCAGTAAAATTATAAAATCAATTTTGCTCTATGTCAAGTCATTGTATTGGTATTTTATAGGATTTAGTAACCCCTGAAAATTTTTGAGCTGTAAAAATCTTTTCGGTGCCAAGAATTACTCTATATATTGGGAATTTCATGATATATAAAATATTTTTTCTTGTATTCCCAAAACTTGTTAGTCATATAGCCAAGGTAGGAAATATAATAGAGAATATCTCTATTTTTAGGATGCTTATTTATTTTTTTATGTCCAGAACCTACCATAGTACCAGAAAAATGGGAGGCACTTGAATGGGAATGAAAAAAAGACAAAGATAAGGAGTATTTCATAAAGTAACAAACGTATTTTAAAACACTAAATTACTAAACTTCTAACTTTTACTAGTCAATCGTCAATTGGCCTCTTTCACTCATGCTCAAAAGATTCACTGAGGTGAAGAATGTGCTTCTTCAGTGATCAGAGAAAAATTTTAAGGCCATCTGAATATAGCTAAGCCAAGAATCCTAAAGACTATTTGAAATATGATATCTTAAAACTTTCCTTATGAGTACTTATTTCATCGTTTGTTTTCTTATTTAAAAATGGTTATTTTTAAACAAACAGAGTGTTCTTGGAAAAAGCAAACACAAAAATGACTTGAGGTAGTGAAAAAAATCAAAGAGGCTAGCTGCAGCAAAGAATGTGAGACTAACTATAGAAAAACTGGCTCTGTCAATACCTGATCGATATGTTGCCTTCTGATTAACTGTGTGTATCCTTTAAAAAACACATTTCACTAGTAGAGGAGGTATTCATGACTGGTTTATGATATAAACCTTCTGCAGCATGTATCTGATGGCGGAGCCATATCCAATCTCCCCCTTATCTGTGGTTTTTCTTTCTGTGGTTTCAGATGCCCACAGTCCACTGCAGTCTGGAAGCAAATGATCTTTCTTCTGATGTATGGTCAGAAGGTCAATAGTAGCCTAACATTATGTCACAGTGCCTACATCATTCATCTCACTTCATTTCATCATGCAGATATTTTATCATCTCACATCATCATCATTGTCTTAACAAGGGTGAATACAGTATAATAGAATATTTGGAAAGAGAAAGAGAGAGACCACATTTACATACTTTTATTATAGTATGTTGTTACAATTGTTCTATTTTATTATTAGTTACTGTTGTTAATCACTTACTGAGTCTAATATAGAAATTAAACTTTATCATAGGTGTATATATTATATATATAATACATACATATGTGTGTATACACATACACATACATACATACATACATACATATAAATATATGAAAAAACATAGTATATATAGGATATAGATATAGATATATAGATATATAGGATTTTGTACTAATCCATTATTTCAGGCATCCACCGGGGGTCTTGGAAGTAACCCCCATGGATAAGAAGGGGACTACTGTTTGCATTTGGCAATCCTGGTATGTTATGTGGTTTTCAAATCTGTCATGTGCACATTATACCCAGTTAGGAAATGACTCTACAATGAGAAGATAAATGAAAAGCCATAGGCCTGCCTGATTCCTCTGCTTGTACATGTGGCGATCTCCAAAGGCACCTTTATAGTAATGAAATCATCACCTTTCATTTATATAAATCCTTTCATTTCAGGAACTCGGTGTGGTTCACAAATGCCATCCCACTGATCCTCACAGTTGCTCCTGAAGACACAGACAGAGGCCTATTAAAATGTTAAGTGGGTTTGGTCCTAGCAAATGATAATCATAGTCAACTTGGGGGCAAAGATAATGCTTTTGCCAGAGGAATGAATTTGTATTACTTCCCAAAGTGGGGACGTTTACCTGGAGCTCAGACTTTGCCACGTGGTTACTACAATGCCTCCTAATCTAAGGATTTGTTTAAAGCAGTAGTTCAGAGAGGCGGGACACCACAGCAGCTGTTTAATCACGCACTGCTCTAAGAAGCTCAATTTGTTGCTGAACAACCTGGCATAAATCCTCCTGTCATTATCTTTATCATCTCTCTGGCTGTGTTTAAAGCTAACAGATATAAATATATAAATAACACGTAGATGTAAATAAAAAGTTATAGGTGTATCTTCTTTTTCAGTACAGACATTGGATGAATCACATCATTACTTACTTTGTGGGACCCTTTTAGAAAGATTTCAAATATCTAAATGACTTCAACTAAGGTAGGTTTTGTTGTTTTTGTTTGTTGTTTTATTTTTAAGGAAGAGTGTGTGGCAGGTACCTACATTAATTACAAGTGAAGGTACCTACGTTAATGACAAGGTATCCATGAAAGGGTAACAAAGGGTTTGAACATCTGTGGCTTTTGTTTTTCTGTAGAATTTTAGAGTGTATGAGTGCATTTTTCTTATAGGTAGAATGTTTATAATATTTACCAGATTCTTAAAGAAGCTTGTAAGTCTCAGAGTTTAAGAGCCACTGCTCTTGAGCCATCATAGAGTTGAGTCAATTAGTTAAGTTCTTTGGACAAAATATATTTGGTTGGGATGCATAACAAAAATATCACAGAATGGTAGCTTAAACAACAGAAATTTAGTTTCTCATACAGCCCTTGTGGACACAGAGCCAATTTTAAAGAGCTCTCAATAGTCAACACTGGAACAATTTGAGTCACAAAAAATAAATAATGGTAATATTGGATTACAATCAAAGAACAAATTAAGTATGAACCTTTACTTATATAAATAAATAATTGAGGGTACAAAGGGTGGAAAGGGGAGAAATCTTTCTTACAGACAATTCCCAAAGCATTAAGTGCGATGGTGGTCGAGACTAATTTCCCTCCTCTTGAGCATGGATTGGATTTATCAACTCATGAAATAGAGTATGAAAGAAAAGAAGAGTAGCTTTACATTTAAGGAATCTGGCTGACAAGATTTTAACAAATAATCAATAAATACTTAATAATATCACCAGTGATCAGTCATGTATCCTCTCACATGATATGAAGAAAGTGTTACTTCATATCTATGGTACTCTTTCCCTAAATCCCATAGCCATAGTCTGGTTTTGAGAAAACATCAGGCAAACTCAATTTAAAGGACATTATTCAAAATATATGCCCAGTATACTTCAAAACTGTCAAGGTTTTAAAAAAATAAGAAAAATCTGAACAAAATGTCTCAGACTGGAGGGCACTAAGGACATGTAACAAGCAAATTCTGTGAAGCATAACAAACTCTTCAGAAATAGTTGTTATACTTTTATTAGGTAACTACCATGGGTTCAGTGGTTTACTAAGGTTTATTGCAAAATGAAATATGTTATAAATATTTTTAAACATTTTTAGAAGGTAAACAAGAAATCACCATTGTCATTTTTTAACGCTTATTTTTGAGGCAGAGTGTGAGCAAGGGAGGTGCAGAGAGGGAGACACAGAATTTGAAGCAGGGTCCAAGCTCTGAGCTGTCAGCACAGAGCCCAACGTGGATATCAAAACTTAAACTATGAGATCATGACCTGAGCAGAAGTTGGACGCTTAACTAACTGAGCCACCCAGGTGTCCCAAAGACACCATTGTCAATTAAAGCATAAGGTTTTACTAAAAATGCAACAGATAATTATCATTATGAAAATGGCTATTTGTGACAGGTGAAGTTTCAGGTTAAAAAAACCAAGGGCAAACAGATATCTCATGCAATATATCACCTTCATAATAACTTATATTTCTCTTTTTTTGAACAGTTACTATTGTTCTAGAAGTTTGCCATACATTATTTCATGTAATTCTCATGCCAAATTTAAAAGGTTTATATTATTATAATTATCCACCACGTTCTTGGTGAAGAAGCAAGCTTAAATTGGATAAGTCACTTGTTGAAAGAGCTAACAGCAAGAAATTGAACCATGACAGTCACCATTGTCTACCAGTGTCCCCATTCTCTTTAGGTCTTATGCATTTATGTGATGATGGTGATGATGGTGCCAACATCTTCAATTTATTGAATATCTGCAAGACCTTGTATTAGATATTCCACTAAAATAAGTACATGTAATTTTCACAGAAGAGCTATTATTGTTACCCTCATGTTAGGGGTGGAAACACTGAGGTCTGAAAAGGTTTAGTGATTTTGCCAATGACACAGAGTGAGTCAATTTTTGAGACAGGATTTAAACCCAAAGCCCATGCTTTTGAACCTGAATTTGGGTAGAGTATAGAGAATACAGAATTAAAAAAAAAAAGTCTTTCACTGTGCAGAGACATATGAAATCTACATGGCAGAGAGGAACTAGAAGTTATGCTTGGAGCATGAAGAAACAGTGTTGAGGGGAAATATAATCCAGTTTGGATGAAAGGTTCCTCAGGTAGCACTGTAGGCAGCGACATGATATTGAGTAAGATTTTGCCAGTTGAATAAGGCTGGAGAAAGTGTAACCAGCATCTGTACATCATAGGATCTTGAGAAGCAACGTGAATTTAGAGCAATGCAAGTACATGCTAGAATTCTTCAAAGCTATGTAACCAGGAGCAATTGTGAAGGGATTTATGCTTGAAATACTTGTGGCAGTAGGTCTCTCTATGCCTGGCTAGGAGTCTTGGGTCCAATCACCTTCCTACAAAGCTAGAAAGGTACTTGGTAAATGTATTCTTAAGGGATAACAAAACAGAATAAATTATAAAAATTATAATTTATTACATTTTTACTAAATGTCAACTAATGAGCAAGAGCAAATCAAACGTGATTACAAACAGGTTATAGTTAAGGAAACAAAGGTTGACATAACTATCATTTAATTAACACAGCCTACTGCACTCCATGGCGTGTCACCACCTCCAGGTGCTGTGTATACAGTGATGATCAAGATAGACAAAGTTTGTCACCTCAGGAAGCTTAGTCTGAAAATACTACTTACAGTGATCTATGGAACCATTCAAATCTGGGTTGAAAACTGGGGCCATCATATATGCTGTATAATTTTGGGCAATTCACTCGACCAAGCCAAGTCTTATTTCCTCAGATATAAAATATGCGTAGTAACATTTACTTTGTATTGATCATGCATTGATCATGACCAAGATTTTGCTCAGATAAGATATATTTTTTAAATGTATCTTGATCTTCACTGTATCCGCAACACCGGAAGGTGGTAGCATTCCATGACACCCAAGACACTGCATCAATAAAATATAGTTATATCAATATTTGGTTGTATTTTAGTTTCTTTTTAGAGTGATTAGGGTATAGCAGATGATTGATAATGTAATAAATATGTGTGTAATCAACTTGTTGCCAAGTATATTTAGACATCTGTAATATCTTTGAGCCCTCTTTATAACCCTCTGAAGTAGGCTTATCAAAATTATTTTTTTTTCAAATACACAGAAATTAAGGAACATATTTTGTGACATGCCAAGATCAGATGACTACTATGCATTTTTATTCTCTAAATCCATGTTTTGTAACTTGTTTTTTTTTCACTTTAAGCTCACTTCTTGATTTGTCCATGGTATAATATCAAATTATTGTTTCCAAATTGGCAGAACTCTTTTCATTTGACTGTTTCTTGATTATGAACTTTAAACTCATCAGTCATTCATCATAGTGAGAGGTTCATCTTGCATCACCATTATAATGCATCACACTCTATTATAATTTGTCTCTATTCACTATTACATTGGAAGATTCATGATAGCAGTTACTATGTTTTTGGAGAGTTATTTATAATTTTTGGAAAGTTATATTTCTTTAGTAACTGTTTGTTTTCTTTCTGTGGTCCCTATCCCTACCTGTTGAAGCCACCCTCATCTAATAACCATACCACACTGTATGTTAAGTAATTGAAATTTAAATAAAAGCTTGAAAAGGGGGAAAAAATCAACTGCTAATACTAGTAATAGAAATGAGGTTACCTTGATAGTTATAACAATGATTATAATGTTTAACTAAGGGGGCGGCTGGGTGGCTCAAGTCAGTTAAAGTGTCCAACTTCAGCTCAGGTCATGATCTCGAAGTTAGTTGGTTTGAGCCCCATGTTAGGCTCTGTGCTGACAGCTCAGAGCCTGGAGCCTTCTTCAGATTCTGTGTCTCCCTCTCTCTCTGACACTCCCCTGCTCACACTCTGTCTCTCTCTCTCAAAAATAAATAAACATTAAAAAAATAATAATGTTCAACTAAGAAATCTCTTAGGGATGCTTAATAAGACCATGTATTTGCTATATAACAAATACCCCAAAATGTAGTAGCTTAAAACAACATTTATTATCATGGTCTCGGGGTCAGGAACGTGGATTTGGCTTAGATGTAACTCTGGATGAGGATTACTCACAAAGCTGCAACTGAAGTGTCAGCCTGAGCTATGATAGTCGCAAAGTGTGACTATGGAAAGACTCACCTCCAAGCTCATTCATTTGGCTGTTGTCAGTCCTTAGGTTTCTACAAGCTATTAGTTAGAGATATGTTTTATATAAGACAGGAGTCTTTCCACAGGGGAGCTAACAGTGTGTTAGCCTACTATTCCCAGAGTGGGGATTTCCAGACAGAAAACGAGAGAGAGACAACGAGAGAGACAGACATGCATACAAGAAGTCAATTTTATGGTGATTTAATCTCAGACATGACATACTAGTACTTGTGCTATATCTTATTGGCTAGAAATCATTGTGTCCTGTCCACATTTAACAAGAAGGGATTATATACACAAGGCAATGGACACTAAGAGAGAGGGATCATTGGTAATCATTTCAGAGGCTGCCCAGCAGCTCCTTGCCTATCAGAAAAATATCAGTGTTTTTTTTTTTCTTTTATTACTTAAGTCATTGTAGGCTAATCTTGGCTTTTTCAGATTAAACAAACATCTACTGGTTGAGGAATTCTATTATTTTAACAGTTTTCTTAATACCCTATCACTACAGAACTTTTATTTATTTATTTATTTATTTATTTATTTATTTATTTTTATTTTTTTATTTATTTTTAATTTTTTTTTAACGTTTATTTATTTTTGAGACAGAGCATGAACGGGGGGGAGGGTCAGAGAGAGGGAGACACAGAATCCGAAACAGGCTCCAGGCTCCGAGCTGTCAGCACAGAGCCCGACGCGGGGATCGAACTCACGGAGCGCGAGATCGTGACCTGAGCCTAAGTCGGCTGCTCAACCGACTGACCCACCCAGGCGCCCCAGAACTTTTTTTTTAAACATGTTCTAGAATTCTGTGGACTTAATGTATTGATCATAAATAATAAATAGAAAGGACCAAATGGCTATTTATCTTTGACTTCTTTGATCATGAACTGTGTGATTTTTGGATTTATGTAAGGATACTATTTATTACCCTTTTTATTTGAAAAAACTAAACTGGACCTAGTATTATCATACCTGTAGAGAACACAGTAAAACTTGAAACAGAGTGGAGATACTATTTTTATATTCTCTTATAGAAAAGAGACTTAGATTATTTGTAGAACAATTTCTCCCCCTATTGAATTTACAAAGGCCCAAAGTCATCTCATTCAGTTTGACCCACTGGGCACTGGGATGTATCAGTAGGTATCATAAATTCCTGTATGTGTTCTTAGAACTGAGCTCACTAGCATGGTTTTTATGTACATTACTGTTTCTAGGAGTAAGTGCTGGCCTATCATGGTCCATACAGTTAAAAGAAACATTAACCTCCATTTTTCACCAAAAATAACAACAACAAACAAACAAACAAACAAACAAAAAACAACAAAAAACTCCTGTCTCATCCCCCTTTTTAAACAGTCTTTGGAAAGCCATGAGGAAACAACCACAAATAATGTTCAGAAACTTCTAAAATTTAGAATTAGGAAGCTCTTTTCCATTTCCCCTGCTTTTATTCTCCCTCCCAACTCCCATCTCCAGATCTGCTTGCCATATTGACTATTGTAAAGTTATAAATCTTTATTTTTCCAAGATAAACTCTGAAATGTACCATAGTTTGAGAGACAGGAAATCAAGGACAAAAATTAAAATTAAAAAAATAGGAAAAAAAAAGCTCATGTTGTATTTCTTGATGCATTTTAGTGTTCAGTAAGAATTTGAAAAGGAAGAAGATTGCTAAATATATAAATGTATCATAAACACTTTTTACTAAAATTTTTGAACATAGTTTGACCTCTTTGACCTCTATATACCTTAGTCAGATAGACCTCAGTAAGTTTCTGCCTATGCATAGGTAGACAAAATTATGTTGAGTGCTATGGAATAATGGTACCAAAAACTGAGCAATGGGAATTCAGCATGCAGTAATTGTGGAGTTGGATTAACCCCCACCTATATAAAAATTACAAAGCTTTGACAAAATGTTATTTTTTTACAAAGTAATGGAACTGTAGATTTACCAAAATAGGCAGAAATTGGAAGGAAATCAACATTTGAAGATGGGAATTTGACGTTTTTGTCTGAGGGTGGGATACTGAAAGCTTAATATTTACTGGCTAGATATGTCAGAAGACGGTTTTCAGGACTGTCAGACCAGCAAGAAAAATAATAAAATACAATCCTAAAAAGGAGAGAGCTGCAGGGAGAATAATATTTGCAATCTGTACTAAACCTTTTCCAAATGCTTGCCTGAACACTGAACGACACATGCATGGAAGATAATTCAAAGTGTTAGACAAAGACAGCAGTTGGAAGATGAAAGAACTGAGCAAAGATTTCAGATGTTTCCTGGAATAAAAGAGATAAAGATTGGAGTGTGAGTCCAACAAAATAAAGTGCCAATGAATTCAAAGAAAAAAGGAAGGAAGGAAGGAAGGAAGGAAGGAAGGAAGGAAGGAAGGAAGGAAGGAAAGAAACAAAGAAACAAAGAAAAGAAAAAAAACAAGACACAAACAAAAAACTTTTCAGAAAAATTTAACTTAATCCAAAGTTTCTACAATGTATTAATAACAACTTCTGGACATATTTTATTTATGTTACATTGTAGAGATTCTTGGTTCTGTTATATTTCTCTAAAGAGTTTTGATGTTTTTGTTTTATTAGGTTATACTCAGACTCTCTGTCTTTGTTGAACATTTTCAATCTGTTTACTTCTTTTGGTCTTAATTACAAGCTTCTTTGATACTGTCTAGTATATGCATGTTTCAGGAATCAGCCTGTCAGTAATGTAGAGTTTAGACATGGAATTAGTTTATACACATAATAGCTGTGATTGTCCAAGCTCTATTCCCTTGTTTTTAAGGCTAGAAAGATGAGTTTTTGATAAGGGCTATAGCTATTCTGTGCTCCAAATGCAGTGGACCTTCAAGCTAAATCTGAAAATTGGAGAACTCATCCAGTGACAGTCCCTAATTCAAGTTTTGACTCATAGCCAAAATCTGACTGCTTTTGTTCATCCTCCAGAGAGTTTTTGTATCTTGCTCAAGATTTATAGTAATTTATTCTGGGAGAATTATGTGTTAGGAGCTTATGTCACTGGAAGCAGAACTCTCATGTTCATGTATTTTGGGAACTAAGAGAGGGAATTCTAACACATATTGGGAAGTTTTAAATTTTAAAATGGATTTTTCTCTCCTAGTTTTTCTTAAATAAGTTTGTTCTTCCATCTCAAATTTAAAAAAATGGAAATTAAAAAAGAAACAAAAGAAAACAGAATCTCATCTAACATTAGATCTCTCTGAGAAGATATCTCATTGATAAAGTCAATATCCTCCAGGCCAAAACCATAACAATAGACAGGCAAAGTTGGGTTAATTAAAATGAGGCAACAAGAGAGATAGCATACCAAAGTGAAGTGTGGGGATCTCATTTAAAGGGACTAAGGAGGGCTCAGGGCAAGTTGGACCTCTGATAAAGTATTTAGTCAGGTATCTAAATATTTAAATTAGCAGGTGAAAGGTAAAGAGCAAGACAAAAGGTATAATTGAAAAAGATGCAGAAGTCACTTATGTTTGCTAGAAGTAGACTTTTGGTCAAGTGTGTAGTTTTGTTTTTATTTTTGTCTGTGTTTAGACATAACCACAGAGTAGTCTTCATCTTATCTCCTTCCATTGCAGTCAGATAATGACCATGTCTTATGTTGGTGTTCTGTGACATTAGTCATGTTTGGTATAGCATAGTTATTAGAGCCAGCTGACAATAGTCAGGGCTGGATGTTTGTTTTTGTTTTGTTCTTTTTCAGTAGAAATAGTGATGTTTTTTAAAAACAGAAATTATTTGTGAAGCCATCTATTGTACATGGTAATTTTGTGGAACAAAAAGATATTTGTTGTTGTTGTTGCTTTCTGTTTTCAGCAAGAGAAGCAGAGAGAGCCCACCTCATTAACATGATTGTTACCAAAAATAGAAAAGTGCTTCTGGCATAGGCTTCCTTTCAATGTCTCTAGTCAAAAAGACCATTCCAAAGTTCATATTGAGAGGTTTTCTTTCTTTATTTTCACAGAACGACTTAGGCCTCAAAGTATTTCTGATATGACATAGGTCTGAGTATATAAGAATTACTCAGTTAGGAGTAGTACTCCTCAGTTAGGAGTAATAAATTTTACTCTATTAACAAGACTTGGGTAACTTTTTCTCTAGCTAGTAAATTCACATCCTGGTAAGCTGTCAATGGAATCGCTTTCCAGCATATTATATATGTTACTTGTATGTCTTTTCTTTCTTTTCTATTAAACTACAGAAGCAATTAGATCTCTGTAGGTCATTCAAAGTCAACTCAAAGAGATTGATAAGGTAATATACACGTTTCAAGACAAGAAGCAGTAAAAATAGCTTATCAATAGTATTCCTTATGTTTAAAATACTGAGAGCAATTCCTAAGGATGATGAAAACAAATATACAAGAACATAAGGAACTATTAGAAAAATAATCATTACTGAAAACATAAGAAGTATATGAAGAAATATAAGAATATTAAAAAATAAAAGACTACTGGCTGTTTAAACACCAAAAGGAGCAATTTGTTGCAGAATCTGTTAAATATGTAGCATCAAGAGCTATAGTAGTATAGTAACACTGATAAAGTCCCAACCAGAATGATCAAGAACAAAGATAATAGTATTAATTACCCATATTAAGAACAATCCAAGGTTATAGGAGAGATAAGAGAAGATCGTGGAAATTTTTATAACAGTATATATGGCATATAAAACTGACAAGTTCTTTGAAAAACATGACTTATTAAATGAGAGAAAAGGTAGTAGAAAATTAATTAAATAATTGAATCTGTAACTGAATATCTTCCATAAAGATAACTCCATTCTCAAATAACTTCACTGGTGAATTCCACTCTATATGTTCAGGACAAATATTACCATTTTTTAAATAAAATGTTTTAGGTAATGGAAAAGGTGTAATCACTTCTCAAATCCAATTTTTTTTGAGACCTACATAACTCTAATACAAAATCTGACATGAGAAGAAAAGAAAATTGCTGCCCAATTATTGCTCATGAATATAAATGCAGAAAATCTAAATAAAGTATTAGAAAATAAAACCAGCAATATATCAAAAGGGTAATACATGATGGCCATAACTAAGGTGAATGAAAGGTTTAACAACCGAATATCAATGTAATTTATCACATTAGCAAATAAAGGAAGAAAATCTTGAAGGTCACCTCAATAGATTTAGGAAAAGCATTTAATACAATTTAATATTAATTTATATACAAATTTTCAATAAAGTAGAAATACAATGGGACTCCTCAATCTGGTAAAGAATATCCACAGAAAATTAAAAAAAAAAACACTAACATCATATTAATGATAAAATATTACATTTATGACTCTCTTTTATCAGAATAATAGAAAGATATCCACTATGACCTCATCTATTCAACATTGTACTAGTCCTAGGCAGTGCTATAGAAAGGGGAAAAAAAGGCATAAATATAAAAAAAGCAAAATATTTTCAATCACATATGGAATATCTTGTTTAAAAAATCATAAAAATCTACAGCAACTACAATTACTGAATTTATGTATTAGTAGGTACAAAATATTATAAAAAGTTTATTGTATTTCTATACATTACCAAATACAAATTTGAAAATAGATCAAAACCAGTTGCAGTAGCATTAAAAACATCAAACACCTAGAAATGAATTTAACAAAAATATGCAAGAGTGTTAAAACATTACATAAATTTTCTGAAATAAATTTTTTAAAATACCTAACACAATGGAGGGATATATGATACTTATGAATTTGGGGAGTCTTTGTTGCCAAGATAAAAATTTGCTCCATTTTGGTTATAGGTTCAATACAATCCTAGTCAATATCTCAGTAGGTTTTTTGAAGATATAAACAATCTGGTTCTACTAAAGTTATAGAACTATAATCTTGAAATAAAGGAAAAACTTAAAGAATTTAAACTGCCATATTTTAAGTCATACCAAAAAGCTAAAATTATTAACACAGTGAGAGATTAATGTGAAATATAAAGTGTGCAGTGGAACAGAAGATAGAGGGTATAAGAGTTAATGTGTGTGTGTATGTGTGTGTGTATAATCACTTTTTTTAACTGTTCATTTTCAAACAAATTTAGTTTGTTATGAAAAGAAGATCTAGTTAATGAAGTGTGCTGAAGTAAATGCTATCCATATGGAAAGAAGTCAACCCTAAAATCATACTATACTAAAATATTAATTTAAAATAGAATATAGGTCGAAATAAGAAAGTCTAAAATGTTTACATTCTAGAAGAAAACATTGGAGGATGTCTTTGTTATTTGGTATAAAATATTTCTTAAACAACACACAAGTTAATATTCTATCAATAAATTCATGTGTGGACATATACATAACATGTATATGTTATATATATATATATATACATAATGCATAGTAAATTTATAGAACAGATATATGGAACCTATAACTTATACTCATCAAATGATACCATTAAACAAATGTAACCTATAACCATATGAAATATTTTCAGTACATATATTTGACAAAAGTCTATACCCTTCAAATACAAATATTTTGATAAGACAATAAGAAAAAGACAAAAATAAAATAAAGAAAAAGACAAACAGCCCAATACAATAATAAGCGAAAGACTTCAACAGGCACTTCATAAAATATATCTACATGGCCACGAAGCATATTATAATGTGCTAAACTTCTCTAGTCATCAAGAAAATGCAAACTAAAATCACAGGAAAATACTGCTACACATCTCCCAGAATGGCTAACGGGTAAAGTATTACAAATTACAAATCTTTCAGCAATTGCAGCCCCATGTTTAGAAAGAGAAATATGATTCTCAACACACACACACACACACACACACACACACACACACACAAGGCCCTGATTTCCTGATTTCAATTTTTGCTTAAGGTCAGAATTTCAAGTGGCCTTTTATTTTTAATTACCGAATTTCATTATAAAAAGCATCACACATGCTTTTGGAACTAGGATTCTTCATTGCCTTTAGTTTTTGGTAAGAGCTATCTAGTCCCTAATGTGCCAAAAGCTTAAAATCCTGCTGTATCAAGAATAGCTGTTCCTAGGCATACATGCACACTTACGTTTACAGCAGCATTATTTGCAATAGCCAAATTATGGGAGCAGCCTAAGTGCATGGATAGATGCATGGATAAAGAAGAAGTGGCATATATATTCCATGGAATATTATTTAGCCACAAAAATAATGAAATCTTGCGTTTGCAATGACATGGATGGAGCTAGAAAGTATTATGCTAAGCAAAATAAGTCAGTCAAAGATAAATACCACATGATTTCACTCATATGTGGAATTAAAAAAAAAAAAGAAACAAATGAGCAAAGGGGGA
The DNA here is from genome assembly GCF_018350155.1 of Leopardus geoffroyi. NCBI lineage: Eukaryota > Metazoa > Chordata > Mammalia > Carnivora > Felidae > Leopardus > Leopardus geoffroyi. The sequence goes on from NC_059329.1 coordinate 79,211,231, forward strand.
AAAGAGAGACAGAGAGGGAGAGAGAGAGGGAGAGAGAGACAGAGAGGGAGAGACAAGCTGAAAAACAGACTCTTACTATTAAGAACAAACGTTGGTTACCAGAGGGGAGAGTAGACGGGGATGGGTGAAATAGGTGATGAGATTAAGGACGGCACTTGTGATGAGTGCTGAGTAATGTATGGAACTGTTTAATCACTATATTTTACACTTGAAACTAATATAACACTGTATGTTAACTATACTGGAATTAAAATAAAGTTTTAAAAAAGAATAGCCTTCCATAATACAAAATAAAAAATTAAAAGTTTCTGTCTTTTGATCTAAAAAATAAAAATAAAAATAAAGTGTTACAAATCTACATGTTGATGAAGATATGGAGTAGCTGAGACTTTTACACACTGTGGTAGGAGTATAAAATGGTTCAAACACTTGAGACAAGTCTTTTTACTTTATAAAATTAAACTTACAGGTATCCAGTAACTAAGTGATTACTACTACTAAGTAAACATTTAAGAAAATGAGTGCTTATGTTCATGAAAGAATTATATTAATGTTTATAACAACATTTTATAAGTATACCAAAGTGAAAACAACCCAACTGTCGATCAAGAGGGAAATAAATAAATAGCCTTGGCTTTGTCCTAGAACAGAATGCAAAACAGAAAGAAAACAAACTAACACACAAATGATGAATACAAAATGAAAAGGAAAAGAAAGAATATAGAAATCACCTGTGATTCTAGCTCTTTGACATGCCAACAACAGTTTTTAAAAGTGCCAACTTTTCGACTGCAAAATTTTTCTAACTATGAAAGAACGTGCAGGGTGTATGACAAGCATGCACGCCACATATACATGAATGTACTAAAATAACACTTCTTTTCAATATTACATAATGATTAATTTTCCAATTACAAAGGGAACATTTCATATTTCTTTAGTAGCTATAAGCTATTTAATTATCTTGATTTGATAATCTGAATGTTAAAGAACACTTCAAGTCTCTTTCTGATAAAGTTATTAAAATCCTTCTTATATTATTTCTTAGAATTTATTATTATCATTATTTGATCATTATGCTTTTTGTTCATTGAAAGAGAAAAAATGCATATATCACTTATGAAAAAATCAAAGTTTTGAATACCCATAGTATTTAGTAAATTCATAAATAAATATTATTAAGTAGAAAGATGGTGTTAGATGCTCTATCAAAATATAGTAAAGCACAGATTTTAAGCAGGGAACTTATTTTGATCTAATTCTTTTCACAATACTTTTTTCCCCTTATGCTCTTTCCCTTCTCATAATCAAAGTGGCAAATCTATCAAAACCTCTGTTCTTAATAGAGAACCTTTACAGACTTTGAAAGCAAATGTGCTCTCACATGTGGCCAGTGTGTTTAAAGATATTAAAGTGCATTTTATACATTTTACTACCTTGGGTGATTTTTATGGCTTTACTTGTTCTACATGAAATGCAATTTATCTAAAAGTAAGAGTTTTAACCTTTGACTTTTACTAAGAATAATTACTATGTTTTTTCATTCTTTATTCAAAATGAAAAACTAAAATTGTCTTTCTGAGAATTATTTTATAACTGTTCTCTAAGAGTACTAATTTTTTTCAATGGAGTTAAAACCTGCTGGAATTCTATCTAGGCCAATGTTTTCAAAATGCCAATACTTTTGAGATAATCTAGATATGTTTTAAATTTCTGAATATTTGAATATTGTATTTTCATAGAAACAGTATTACTATCTTGAAGGATTTTTTTTAATTTTTAAAATTTATTTAAATAATCTCTACACCCCTGTAGGGCTCAAACTCACGACTTTGAGGTCAAGGGTCTCCAGCTCTTCCAATTGAACCAGCCAGGCACCCCTACTATCTTATTTTAACATGAGGTGAACACAATTTGGATATTGCAGTGTGTTTTCATTAAAATTAATTGTTATAAAATTAATCGTTAAATAGGAATAGTTGATATTTAATAAAAATAATATATCAAAATTTTGGCGAAGTATTTGTACCAGTGAATAAACAGATCAATATAAACTGTTAATGTATCATTTTTTAAAGGTAAAATCATGGCTTTCATTCAAATATAAAATTATTTTAGTTAATCCATTAATAATTGAGAGACATTAAGATGTTAAATCAGTCTAAAAGCCACCTAAGAAATTAGCTGTATACAGACAATTTAAAAAAAAAGAATAAAAATGCTGAGTTAGATACAAAACTGTCACCAGATTTAACAAATATAATAAAGGATATCCAGTGAAATTTGAATTTCAGATAATCAATAAATATATATATATATATTTTTAATTTTTTTTTCAACATTTATTTATTTTTGGGACAGAGACAGAGCATGAACGGGGGAGGGGCAGAGAGAGAGGGAGACACAGAATCAGAAACAGGCTCCAGGCTCTGAGCCATCAGCCCAGAGCCCGACTCGGGGCTCGAACCCATGGACCGCGAGATCGTGACCTGGCTGAAGTCAGAGGCTTAACCGACTGTGCCACCCAGGCGCCCCTATATTTTTAAAAATATAAGCATGTTCCAAATATACTGGTACAGGATGTACTCATACTAAAGAAACATGTCCTGTACTTTATCTGGTGACCCCAGATAAAACAGCAATAACCAGTAACTATTTTATTAGTAAACAGTTGGCAATTGGAAGATTTGATTAAAATAGATCCCTACTAGTATGTTAAGGAGGTTTAAAAAGTACAGAAGAGTTGGGATGGGGAGAAAAATAGTTGTAATATTTTCATAGCAATTGTTGATAAGACACCAACCCTGGCAAAATCTCTTCTTTCCTTAAGGAGGGAAACAAAAGAGGAGATAGTTATATGAAGTGAGACACAGGAAAGGAAAGGAAATCCTGGTGTTTATGGAGCAGAACTATGGACACTGAAAACATGGGACTCCTGCCCTGGCTTACTTTCCATGACATCAAGCATTGCTTAACTCATTAACTAAATTAATTCAGAACCTCAATTAAAAGTCACCCTGACTGTAGCAATCAATCAATTGTTAGATTTTTCCTGGTGTCTAGACTCGTCTCTGTAGGGAACATTAAACTTTTATTAACTTCCAGGCACACACACAAAAATGTCTACAGAAATATTATTTTGGTATACTAATCCCCTCTGCAATTAAACTGTGCTTAGTAATGACTATGAAATAGATATTATAATTTGCATGATTCTAAGGATGAGCAAACATGCTTACAGTATCTTTGATACTTTACTATAGCTACAAAGCTAGAAAGTGAGAGACTTAATGTTTGGAACCACTTCTGCTTTTTCTAATAAACTTCTAAACCACTTATCAAAACTTACTAAATAGTACACTTAGGGGTGCCTGGTAACTCAGTCAGTTGAGCATCTGAGTTTTGATTTCAGCTCAGGTCATGATCTTGCTGTTTGTGGGTTTAAGTCCCACATTGGCTCTCCGCTGACAGTGCGGAATCTGTTTGGGATTCTCTCTTTCTCCCTCTCTCCTTGCCCCCCCAACCTAAAAACCAATAAATAAACTTAAAAAAAAATAGTACACATAAAAAGGGACAATTTTCTTTTGAGCAAAGATGGTAAAGTAGTAGGAGAACCCTAGGCTTGTCTGATGCTTTAAACACAGCTAGATAAATATCAGGTCATTCTGAACACCCAGTAAATTGATCTGAGGACTGACAGAACAGAACAAACTGTACAACCAGAGGGAGAGAAGAGACCACATAGTGGAAGGTAAGAGATGCAGAGACATGATTTGAGGGAGAAAAAGATCATGGGTGCTGATAAAGAGAGGAATCCCTCATCACAGAGAGAAGAGAGATGAAAGAGAGACAGAGACAGAGACAGAAAGAGAGAGAGAGAAGTAAACAGGATTGCACAAGGAAAACACTTCTCCAAAGCCATTGACTGGGGAAATGAGAGGGGTTGATTATTGTGAGTTTTTACAACTGGTGGAGTTCAAAGATGCGTTTTAGAGTTCCATGCTGTGGCTGGTGTTGAGCCTGGTGGGTGCTGCATTGCTCCTGTGGACAAGGAGGGAAGAAGCCCAGGAGCAGATGACAGGATATGAGGATCCCCTGGGATGCATTGAGAGAAATGGTTCCCCTTTCTTGGACTGCATCTGGGACACATGACATTGCCTCTTCAGGGACAAAAAAGCTGTGGGAAGTATTGTGCTCCCCTGTCCTTTAACAAAAGGACAAAAATACCTGCTGAGGGCACTGGACACTGGCTTTTTGCCACACTTTCTGCCAAACTCCAAGCTCCCATACATTGGTGGGACTGCCTTTCTGGGACAAACCTGCACCAACCCCAGCACAGTGAGACCCTCCCCAAGAGGACCAGTGTGGGCCCTAAAGTTTGAAATTTTAAAACTCAGCCAATATGCTAGGGATAAAACACAGGTGCACTGTGCTTCTGGGAGGGAAGATGGCCCAGGTGAAGATAAAGTGAAGGTAGGGATCTGAGGGATGCCTGGGATACACAACGGGAGATTGTTTGCTCTTTCCAGACAGCAGTAGGTGCGAATGCCCCTCTCCAGGGGTTGTATGTATGTATGTATGTATGTCTATTTATTTATTTTAGTCAGTAAGCCAACAGTAGTTGCCAACACTGCTTACACCAAGCCCCATCCTAATTTTCTCTGCAGGTCGTTCTTTACTAGAGTGAATGTGCTTGAGAACCAGAGCAGCAGGCCCCTCACCAGAAAACCAGCTCAACCCCCTCCCTGCCCTCACCCCTGCATGCACCACATCTACTGACCATAGAGTGCTACAAAGCTTCAGCTCTAGTAGAAATAGGAAAATAGGATCAGACTTCTTTTAACAAGCAGACAGATCACATCTAGTTAAAACTTGACACATTCTGGCCCACAGGCAAGGAGAAATTCTGCAGAGGACTAACTTGAGGGAAAAAGCAGACAAAACAGCAGCAGAGTGCATACAGCATGAAGTAGAAAACACTTCCTGAAGTACCAGGTCCTGGACAGTATGTGACCTCTTCTTAATAAACCCATTGTTCTTAAGAGCAGGAAGACAGACACCTAGACAAAATACCAAGACAGGAATTTATCTAAAAAAAAAGGAAAGTTCACGACTGGGGATCTAATAAAAACAGATATAAGTAATATGCTTGATCCAGAATTTAAAAAAAACAATCATAAGAATAGTAGCTGGGCTTAAGAAAAGCATAGAAGATGCAAGGGAGTCCCTTATTCCAGAGATAAAAGACCAAAAACTTGTCAGGTGAAAATAAAAAAAATGCTATAACTGAGATGCAAAACTGACTAAATGTAATGGCCACAAGGATGGAAGAAGCAGAGGAATGAATAAGTGATATTGAAGACAAAATTGTAGAAAATAATGAAAGGGAAAAGAAGAAGGAAAGAAAAATATTGGATTTGAATGTAGAACTAGGGTACTCAGTGACTCCATAAAGTATAATAACATTCATACCATAGGAGTCCCAGAAGAAGAAGAGAGGGGAAAAGGGGAAGAAGGTTTATTTGAGGAAATTATAGCTGAAAATTTCCCTAATCTGGGGAAGGAAACAGACATCCAAATCCAGGAGGCACAGAGAACTCCCATCAAAATCAACAAAAGCCAGCCATACTAAGACATATTGTGGAAAATTTTGCAAAATATAGAGATGAGAGGAAAAAAATCCTAAAACCAAAAAGAGAAAAAGAATCCCTAATTTATAAGGTAAGATAAATAAGGTTAGTAGCAGCAGAACTCTCCACAGAAACATAGCAGGCCAGAAGGGAGTTGCTTGATATATTCAACGTGCTGAATGGGGAAAATATGCAGCCAAGAATACTCTATCCAGCAAGGCTGACATTCAGAATAGTAGGAGAGATAAAGAGTTTCCCAGATGAACAAAAACTAATGGAGTTTGTGACCACTAAACCAGCCCTGCAAGAAATATTAAAGGGGACTTTCTGAGGAGGAAACAAAGACCAAAAGTGACAAAGACTAGAAAAGAACAGAAACAAACATGTAATACAATGATACTAAATTCAAGTCTACCAATAATCACTCTGAATGTAAATGGAATAAGTGCTCCATTTAAAGATATAGTGTGTCAGAATAAATAAAAAAACAAGACCTATCTATATGCTGCCTACAAGAGACTCATTTTATTTTTTTTAAAATTTTTTTTTCAATGTTTATTTATTTTTGGGACAGAGAGAGACAGAGCATGAACGGGGGAGGGGCAGAGAGAGAGGGAGACACAGAATCGGAAACAGGCTCCAGGCTCTGAGCCATCAGCCCAGAGCCTGACGCGGGGCTCGAACTCACGGACCGCGAGATCGTGACCTGGCTGAAGTCGGACGCTTAACCGACTGCGCCACCCAGGCGCCCCTAAGAGACTCATTTTAGACCTAAAGACACATGGAGAATGAAAGTGAGGGGATGGAGAACCATTATAATGCTAATGTACATCAGAAGAAAGCCAGAGTAGGCATACTTATATGAGACAAACTAGATTTTAAATCAAAGACTGTAATAAGAAATGAGGAAGGACACTATATCATAGTAAAAGGTCTAATCAACAAGATCTAATAATTATAAATATATGTCCCCAACTTGGAAGTACCCAAATATATAAATCAATTAATAACAAAAATAAAGGAACACATTGATAATAATACAATAATAGTAGACGACTTTAACATCCCACTTACAGTAATAGACAGTTTATTTAAGCAGAATATCAACAAGGAAACAATGACTTTGAATCACAACTTGGATCAGGTGGACTTAACAGATATATTCAGAACATTTCATCCTAAAGGAGCAGAATAAAAATTCTTGTAAAGTGCACATGGAACATTCTCCAGAATAGAACACATACCAAGTCACAAATCAGGCTTCAAAAAGTACAAAAGGATTGAGTTCATACCATGCATATTTTCCGACCACAACACTATGAAACTTGAAGTGAACCACAAGACAAAAAAAAAAAAAAAAATGGAAAGGCCACAAATACACGGAGATTGAAAAACATCCTATTAAAGAATGAATGGATGGGGGCGCCTGGGTGGCACAGTCGGTTAAGCGTCCGACTTCAGCCAGGTCACGATCTCACGGTCCGTGAGTTCAAGCCCCGCGTCGGGCTCTGGGCTGATGGCTCAGAGCCTGGAGCCTGTTTCCGATTCTGTGTCTCCCTCTCTCTCTGCCCCTCCCCCGTTCATGCTGTGTCTCTCCCTGTCCCAAAAATAAATAAACGTTGAAAAAAAAAAAAAAAAGAATGAATGGATGAACCAGGAAATTGAAGAAATTAAAAAAAAATACATGGAAACAAATGAAAAAATGGAAGTCCAAAACTTGTGGGATGCAGCAGAAGCGGTCATAAGAAGAACATATATAGCAATACAGGCTTACCTCAAGAAGCAAGAAAAATCTCAACTACAAAACCTAAACTTACACAGAAAGGAGCTAGAAAAGGAACAGCAAAAAAGCCTAAAGCCAATACAAGAAGGGAAATAATAAAGACTAGAGCATAAATTAATGATAAGGAAACAAACAAACAAACAAAAAACCAGAAGAGATCAATGAAAGTAGGAGCTTGTTGTTTGAAAGAATTAATATAATTGATAAACCCCTAGCCAAACTTATCAAAAAAGAAAAAGAAAAGAAATAAAGAAAAGAAAAGAAATGACCCAAATAAATAAAATGAATGAATAAATAAAATGCCCAACAAAGTGGGCAATCTGGAAGAAATGGATAGATTCCTAGAAACATATAAACTACCAAAACTGAAACAGAAAGAAATAGAAAACTTGAAAAGACCAATTACCAGCAAAGAAATTGAATCATTAATCAGAAGTTTCCTAACAAAAAAAGAGTCCAGGACCAGATGGCTTCCCAGGGGAATTCTACTAAACATTTAAAGAATTAATATCAATTATTTTCAAACTGTTCCAAAAAGCAGAAATGGAAGGAATATTTCAAAGTTATTCTATAAGGCTAGCATTACCTTGATTCCAAAACCAGACAATGACCCCACTAAAAAGGAGAATTACAAGCTAATATCCCTGATGACCATGTATATAAAAATTCTCAGCAAAATACTATCACATTGAATCCAACAGTATATTAAAAGAATCATTCACCACAAACAAGTGAGATTTATTCCTGGGCTGCAAAGATGGTTCAATATTCACAAATCAATTAATGTGATAGGCCACATTAATAAAAGAAAGGATAAGAACCATACAGTCCTCTCAATAGATTCAGAAAAAGTATTTGACAAAATACAGAATCCATTCTTGATAAACTCCCTCAACTAAGTAGGGATAGAGGGAACATAGCTCAATATCATAAAGGCCATATATGAAATATCCACAGCTAATATCATCCACATTGAGGAAAACCTGAGAGCTTTTCCTCTAAGGTCAGGAACAAGACAGAGATGTCCACTCTCAACATTGTTATTTAACATAGTACTGTCAGTCCTAACCTCAGCAATCAGACAACAAAAAGAAATAAAAGGCATCCAAATTGACAAGGAAGAAGTCAGACTTTCATTATGTGTAGACTACATGATGCTCTATGTGGAAAATCTAAAATATTCAACCAAAAAAATTGCTAGAATTGATACATGAGTTCAGTACAGTCACAGAATGCAAAATTGATGTACAGAAATCTGTTGCATTTCTACACACCAATAATAAAGCAGTAGAAGGAGAAATCAAGGAATCAATCCCATTTACAATGACACAAAAAAACCATTAGATGTCTAGGAAGAAACCTAACCAAGAGGTAAAATTTCTGTACACTGAAAACTATAGAACACTTACGGAAGAAATTGAAAAGGACGCAAAGAAATAAAAACTATTCAATGCTCATGGATTGGAAGAACAAATATTGTTAAAACATCTATACTACCCAAAGCAATCTACACATTCAATACAATCCTTATGAAAACAACACCAGCATTCTTCACGGAGCTAAAACAATCTTAAAAATGTTATATGGAACCACAAGTGACCCCAAATAGCCAAAACAATCTTGAAAAAGAAAATCGAAGCTGGAGGTATAACGATTCTCAATTTCAAGTTACATTATAAAGCTGTAGTCATCAAGACAGCATGGTACTGGCAAAAACACAGACACACAGATTAACGGAACAGAACAGAAAACCCAGAAATGGACCCACACTATATGGTCAACTAATCTTTGATAGAGTAGGAAAGAAAATACAATGGAAAAAAGTCTCTTCAACAAATGTTTTGGGAAAGCTGGACAAACAACATGCAAAACAATGAAACTGGACCACTTGCAACACATACAAAAATAAACTCAAAATGGATGAAGACCTAAATGTGAGACATGAAAGCATCAGAATCCTAGAGGAGAACACAGGCAGCCACCTCTTTGACATTGTCTATAGCAACTTCTTGCTAGACACATCTCTGTAGTCAAGGGAAACAAAAGCCAAATTGAACTACTGGAACTTCATTAAGATAAAAATCTTCTTCATAGCATAGGAGACAGTCAACAAAACTAAAAGGCAACTGACGGAATGGGAGAAAATATTTTCAAATGACATATCTGATAAAGGGTTAGTATCCAAAATCTATAAAGAACTTAATAAACTCAACACCCAAAAAACAAATAATCCAGTTAAGAATGGGCAGAAAACATGAACAGATATTTTTCCAAAGAAGACATTCAGATGCCTAACAGACACATGAAAACATGCTCAACCTCACTCATTATCAGGGAAATACAAATCAAAATTACAATGAGATATCACCTCACACCTGTCAGAATGGCTGAAATGAAAAAACAGGAAACAACAGATTTTGGCACGAATGCAAAGAAAGGGTAACCCTCTTACACTGTTGTTAGGAATGAAAACTGGTGCAGCCACTCTGGAAAACAGTATGGAGGTTCCTCAAAAAGAAATAGAATTATGTCATTTGCAAATATCTTTTCCCATTCCGTTGGTTGCCTTTTAGTTTTGTTGGTTGTTTCCTTTGCAACTGATGAATGGATAAAGAAATTGTGGTTTATATACACAATGGAATACTACATGTCAATGAGAAAAAATGAAATATGGCCCTTTGTAGCAACATGGATGGAACTGGAGAGTGTGATGCTAAGTGAAATAAGCCATACAGAGAAAGACAGATACCATATGGTTTTACTCTTATGTGGATCCTGAGAAACTTAACAGAAACCCATGGGGGAAGGGAAGGAAAAAAAAAAGAGGTTAGAGTGGGAGAGAGCCAAAGCATAAGAGACTGTTAAAAACTGAGAACAAACTGAGGGTTGATGGGGGGTGGGAGGGAGGGGAGGGTGGGTGATGGGTATTGAGGAGGGCACCTTTTGGGATGTGCACTGGGTGTTGTATGGAAACCAATTTGACAATAAATTTCATATATTGAAAAAAAAAAAAAAAGAACCAGCAAAAAAAAAAAAAGAAAAAAGAAATAGAACTACCCTAGAACTTAGCAATTGCCTGCTAGGTATTTCCCAAAGGATTCAAAAATCCTGATTTGGATGGAAATGTGTACTCTGATGTTTATAGCAGCATTAACAATAGCCAATGTATAGAAAGATCCCATCTATCTATCAACTGATGAATGGATACAGAAGCAGAAGCAGTGGTACGGATATACAGTGGAATATTACTCAGCCATCAAAAAGAATGGCATCTTGCCATTTGCAACCACATGGATGGAACTAGAGTGTATTATGTTAAGTGAAACAAGTCAGTCAGAGAAAGACAAATACCATATGATGTTACTCATATGTGGAATTTAAGAAACAAAACAGATGAACATAAGGGGAAAAAGAGGGAGGCACACCATAAGACACTTTTAAGTACAGAGAACAAACTGAAGGCTGATGGAGGGAACTATGTGAGGGATGGGATAAATAGGTGATGGTTATTAAGGAGGGCACTTGTGATGAGCACTGGGTGTTGTATGTAAGTGATGAATCACTAAATTCTACTCCTGAAACTAATATTACACTGTAAGTTAACTACCTAGAATTTAAAGACTTGAAATGACAAAAAGGTACATTTTTATTGTATGTAATTTTTAAAACTGAATGTTTTAAAGAAGCTTAAAATATCAGGTTGTTTTTGGCAATGAAAATGTGAGTCATTTTTGTTCTTAGTCTTTTATGTGTTAAAAACATATTAATAAATGTTATCTAAAATGTAAAAAAAAAAAAAAAAGCTAAACTACTGCAGAAAGCAAGGTAGTATTGAGATTAAGAGATGAACTTGACATCCTACATATGTCATTTAGAAACTTGATTCTGGGGGCACCTGGGTGGCTCTGTCAGTTGGGCATCCAACTTCAGCGCAGGTCATGATCTCATGGTCTGTGAGTTCGAGCCCTGCATTAGGCTCTGTGCTGACAGCTCTCTCTCTCTCAAAAATAAACATTAAAAAAATTAAAAAAAAACTCGATTCTGTTCCCACATAGCTATATGACTTTGGGAAGAATTACTTAAACTCCCCAGAGTTCATTTATTCATCTGCAAATTGGACTAACAATATTATGACGATGGCTTCTTTGAAGATTTAATGAAATCATATATACCAAGATTTAATCAAGAGTTAATGAAATCACTATATATGTGTAAATATATATATTCTACCATAGTGCACATATTAGACTTTTAGTAGGTGGCTTTGATATTGGATTTAATGAATTCTTCTTCCTCCACTTCTTGAAGGTGAATTGTAAAGGACATAGAAAGAATAAGAATTTCTTGTATTCAAAAACTGAAAGAAGAAAAGGGCACTAAGACATTGAGTCACTGGAGGTAAGTGTCGCAGGAGAGACAAAAAGATCTATCAAAGAGGCAGTGGAAAAACAGCCAGGACATAGACTACATGTCCATTAAGTCTCCTAAGAAATAGGAAGGTTAAAAGTGGGGTCTTCTGAATTCATGCTTTTTCCTTTGCTAAAACTTATGGTACTGTCCTCTGAAGAAATTAATTTATTCAGGAAACATTTATTAAGTGACTCATAGAAGCCAGGTACTGGAGACTTGTGTCCTGAAACTGTCAGAAATAATCTCTTAATGCATTTGGGTCATTGAATAGTGGAGTTGGAAATAGCCATTAAGGTATTGTAGCCCACTAATTTCCAAATATGTAAATTAACTTATGTTCACCCTTTACCCCAAACAGATCCTGAGTAGAAATAGTTTATTGGGAGGTAAAGCAAAGATCAGGAAAGAAGAATAAGTAAGGAAATCCAAATGAAAGGGTACATTACAGTGACAGATTCTACTACGATGACCTGAGCTTAGTCCAGAAGCCAGTCACACACATACCTCAGAGTGTGAGAGAACTAGAATACACCAGCACCTCAACTCCTGCAGTGATGCTGGGATAGGGTGGAGTTAATTACTCAGCATTTCTAGTCTTGTTATAGGCACACAAAACACTGAGGGTTGGGACAGAGAAAGCCCCCAGGCAAGAGGAAGTAGGGAATAGCATATTGAATTTTGGCAGATTTGCACTAAAATGGTAAGAGGAAGGAGTTTTGGATGGGGCTAATGCCCTTATAAACTTAGACATTATTTTGATAAGAGCTAGGTTAGGCAAACATAAGCAAGTTCTGTTTTCTTTTTTTTTTTTTTTTTTTTTTTTCACTCTAGGTCCTTTCAGTTCTATTAGTATTTGAATGAAATACATATTGTGTAGCTTCTGGATAGGGGTATATTATGAGTGATTGCCACACAGTTTAACAAACATTCCTTTTATCTCCCAAACATTGTATAGGACTAGAATTTCTTAGCAGGACTTTAGAGTTCTAAGATCTAATCTCATTGCCTATACTTTACAAATAAGGAAAATTATGTTTATAGAAGTAGTAATATGTTCATAAGGACTAAAAGTGCAGAAATGTAGAAAGAAGACATAGATTTGTCTGGTAAGAGTTAAGGCAGTGGGAACCAGAATCTGTGACAACAATTTCCTGTTCCTTCTGTAGAGGTCGCCTTTAGGCAATAAACTTGAACAATGCAAACTTGAGCAAGGCCAAAGGGCCCACAGTGATGACAGACTGCAAACAGGCTCAGTAACAAACAGGCTACCCCAAAATGGCCATAGGTGCTAACTAACAAATGGGCTAATTACAACCAGGCACAGTTACCAAAAAAGGGAAAATTCCATATGTTCCCATACTTCCTCACTCCACCCTATAACTATAATCCCTTACCACCACCTCCTGGCATAGAGACTCTCCTTTGCTGTCCTCTCAGCTGCTCCCCTGCATTGTATTCAATAAACTTCTATCTCCTTTCTTCTGTCTTGGGTGAATTCTTTTACTCCTGCATTGCTGGCCTCCAACCAATCGGAACACACCACACCTTCCTCGTTCTAATTCTAACTATTCTCTTCTTAGCCTCTAATACTGGCTCTATTTTCTGAGACCAAAGCTTTCCAGCAACCTGTGTCTAAAATACACATTTTGTTATAACCATCATATAAATTATGATTACCTAATAAAATTAGGTATTATTAGGTAAAATAATGATATTTTAATATTAGTTAATATATTAGCATATTGATACCAATACATTAGTAATATGCCATTGGTATTATTATTTCACCTCTTTTCAACAGAGAACTTCTAATTCTTTATTTTCTATTTATTATCCATATAAAAAAATTATGCATGGAGGGTTATTCTTGTTTACTAAGCGAGAACATGAGGCCGAGAAATGTGATGAAATAAGTTATCTGAATCAACAATCAAACCCCTGGCTTTGACCAGCTGAGGCTGCTACTGGTTACACCATTTTTCCTCCCTTCTCAAAGCCCTTGAGTTGATGTTTTAGAATATTTTAATCAGAGTTGTAGTGATCTGGTATAAAGTTTAAATCACTTTTCATAAACTGGTAGCTCTCACGCATGAGTTTCATATGGCATACCTTGTGAAAATGCTACAATGTGAAGGAAAACCATGATGGAAGTCACACCAAGTAGCCTCAACCCACAACTGAGCTATACTGTAATATTTGTAGTAAAACCTTGGTTTGCAAGCATAATTCATTCTGGGAACATGCCTGTAATCTAAAGCAGTTTTATATCAAAGCGAATTTCAAGAACCATTAGCTCAGTTGTGATCATGTGACATTCAATGTCACATACCACTTGTATTACAAGACATCACTTGTTTATCAAGTTAAAATTTATTAGAAATGTTTGCTTGTCTTGCAGAACACTCACAGAACAATTTACTCACAATCCAAGGTTTTACTGTATCTCCATACAATAATTAGTTTTCTGAGTTTGCTATTTGTATTTATATTGATCCTCAGTTGTTTTAGTCCTGGGGATCAACTAACTCTAGAAAATTGGTGGGTAAGTCAAACAAATCCACATGAATGTTGACTGAGGCTCCTGGAAAGGGACTGATCATGAAAAGAATACCTGGCTCAGAAAAACTATGATATAACATCAAAGACTTAGTCTACCTTTCAGAGGGAAAATTCTAACAACCATAGCTTTCTTGTTTGAAAGAGATCCTTGTGCATATCTCTATGGAATAATGCATGAATTATTTGGTGGTAAAGAAGTACCCAGTTTAGGGGGAAAGGACAGAAATAGACATTCAATTTAAAGATGACTAAATGTTTTGAGATTCAAATAGTACTCTTCAGGATCCATTAGAGACAACAAAGGGCAGAAAAGGGAAAGAAATGATCTGGATACTTTGCACCAGGCAACTCTGGTTAGGGTCTATTTCAATGTATGAAAACTGAAAGAAGACTGTGGAGCCAATGGTCACAGAGGTTACATACAAATGGTGAATGAGGTCAGAAGTGAAATAAAACTATTTTCATCAAATGGAAACCGTGTCTCTCCAGAAACAGATAGGGGGACAATATTGCTCGAATTTGTGCTACTTTATTAGTAAATCAGTTAAGAACATTTAAACAGAAGTTATTATGATAGTAATAGAAATAAAACAACAATGCATATTTTGTGAACCTTTATAGTTTCTAAAGCACTTTCTCATATATGATCATCTTTAATTTCAAATTATTGAAGTTACTCCAGGAAAACCCAAGAGATCCATATTGTAACTGTTGCCATATACTTTAGTCCAAACAATTGTTTCCTAAATAGACAAGATCAATTCTAAGTAATTGTTTGGTCCCTATCTCTGAGGTCCTTTAATAGTGCTTCTAAATAGATGTGCAATCTACTTAACTGTGAAATTTGAATAATTCCAATACTCAATAACTGTTCTTATCAATATATTTCCTTAGCTGATAAAATTGAAGTTAAAAAGGCTCATGCCACAGAAGCATTTCTTGACTTAAATATGAAGTATAGAATCACTGTATAGTGACTGTTGCAGGAATCAGTGTGTTAGCCTACCCATTAACTTGATACTTTACCACATAAGTTGGTTTCCACCATTGCTGCCGCTCAACCAGATGTTGAACATTGTCATTCCTCAACTACATACTTGTCAATCATCCATGGGACACACATTTCAGCTGCCAACTCTATTACCTTTCCTGCATAAAACTTTCTCAGAAACCTAGTGGTAACTGCAGAGGTAAGGCTATATCACATACTGTTGGGTTCTGGGTAATTGTCATATTTTTAATTTTATTTTTTAATGCAAATAACAGGTCTCCATTTGGTTTGTAGATTTTATAATTGGAGAACTGTATTTGTAAACCTCAGGAAGTCAAAAGTGGAAACAATCATCATTGAGGAAGAAACAGAACAATTTTATTAGTAGTATATTTGTCTAGATTGTTGTGCATTTTTCCCAGATCTCATTTTACATCTAGGTTGAACCATGAAATTAATGCTTTTATAATTCAAAATGAGTCGATTATTGGCAATTTCATATGGTTCAATTTAACAGAGAAAATAGACACAAAACTTTTGATAGGTCTGTAACAGCTAACAGATATTTTTCATGATGAGATGGCTGAAATTATGATCAATATGCACTGTAAAATTTTAGGCTATTCTATTAATCATAGATTTAGTTTTTCTTCATTCATTTAGTGAATATTTATTGAGTCATGACCATATGCTGCTATGTATAGGGCATAGTACAGAAGAGACAATTTCTTTACCCTCACAAAATTCACAATTTAGTGAGGAAATGAAAATTAATAATATAAATAAATAAAAGGTAGTTATGATGTGTTAAATAGTAAAAATTTACTTTTTTCTTAAAAGTTTTTATTTAAATTCAAGTTACTTAACATGCAGTATAGTACTAGTTTCATGAGTAGAATTTAGTGACACATCACTTACATATAATACCCCACGCTTACTCCAACAAGTGCCCTCCTTAATGCTCCTCACCCATTTAGCCCATACCCTCACCCACCTTCCCTCCAGCAACCCTCAGTTTCCTTCAGACTCTACAGTTAAGAGTCTTTTATGGTTTGCCTCCCTCTCTGTTTTTATCTTCTTTTATTTTTCCTTCCCTTCCCCTATGTTCATCCATTTTGTTTCTTAAATTACACATAATGAGGGAAATCATATGGTATTTGTATCTCTCTGACTGACTTACTTTACTTAGCATAATACATGCTAGTTCCATCTATGTCATTGCAAATGGCAAGTTTCATCCTTTTTGATGGCTGAGTAATATTCCACTGATGTATACACCACTTCTTCTTTATCCATTTATCAGTTGATGGAGATTTAGGCTCTTTCTATAATTTGGCTATTGTTGATTATGTTGCTAAAACATCAGGGTGCAGGTGCCCCTTTGAATCAGTATTTCTGTAGCCTTTGGGTAAATACCTAGTAGTACAACTGCTGGATCATAGGGTACTTCTATTTTTAACTTTTTGAGGAACCTCCATACTGTCTTCCAGAGTGGCTGCACCATTTTGCATTCCCACCAACAGTGTAAGAGTGTTACCCTTTCTCTGTACCTTTGCCAACATCTGTTGCTTCCTGTGTTGTTCATCTCAGCCATTCTGACAGGTGTGAGGTGGTATCTCATTGTGGTTTTGATTTGTATTTCCCTGATAATGAGTGATGTTGAACATTTTTTTCACATGTCCATTAGCTGTCTGGATGTCTTCTTTGGAGAAATGTCTGTTCATGTCTTTTACCCATTTTTTAACTGGATTATATGTTTTTTGAATGTTGAATTTGATAAATTCTTTATAGATTTTTTGGATACTAACCCTTTATCAGATATATCGTTTGCAAATATCTTCTCTCATTTCGTTGGTTGCCTTTTAGTTTTATTGATTGTTTCCTTTTCTTTACAGAAGCTTTTTACCTTGATGAAATCCCAATACTTCATGTTTGCTTTTGTTTCCCTTGCAATACTAATAATTTCAAAGAAAAAAGGAAAAGCAGAGAAAGAGATTTAGGTTGTGGAAATGGGGAAAGCAGTTTAAAGTGGCTTATCTCAAGGAATAGAAAAAAACCTGAACTGAGTGACAAAATAATTATTCTAATGTATTATAGATTATTAAAATCCCAACAGAAGAAATAGCAAGTGCAAAGGCCCTGAAGCGAGAGTGCCTGGTAAAGGCAAGAAGCCAACGTGGATAGAATACAGCAAGCCTGAGGGAGGATAAAGAAACTACACGAGGTCATGTAGGCAGTGAGCACACACAGAAAAGAGAAGGGGTCTGAGAGCTAAGTCTTGGCACAGAATGACCAGAAGTATATCAAGAAAATCAAGTGATTGAGAAATTCTGAAAGGTAGATTATAAATATATATATATATATATATATATATATATATATATATATATATATATATATTCCTTCATTAGGAATGCAGGACTACAGTTTTTATCCAAGATTTTACCAAGTTATAATAAAGAATATAGAGACAGAACCAGTTCTTAGGATGTCTTTGTATGGAAGAAACATCTGGATTATATAAAATCATTAGATATTAAATGTCACCTAT